>NW_027556098.1:107734178-108334178 GCF_003287225.1 Phascolarctos cinereus
CAAGGACCTTTGAGATCACCTAGCATAAACCCTCCATTCTATAGCCAAACAAACTGAATTCCAGAATTTTTATTGTTTAAGAGAATTTATTAAAGTATTTCTCTCATAGAAGTGAAATGAATTACCTGCTGAATTTATGATAGGATCAAGACTAGAATCAGTACAGTGCATTGGGTTTATATTGAAAAGAGAAGTTAGGAACTGTTTGGGGGTGAGGGCGGAGGCAGGGGGTAAGGATCAATTGATCAACCAATAAGAGTTCATCAGGTGCCTGTCGTTCATCTTTCGTTTTTAAAGGCATCTTGGGGTGATATCTTGACTTGTGCATGAATTGGATTTTACGGCAGGCAGAGCTGCACAAAGTTGCTGGCCTCACTCTCTCTTCCAGTGTCATAGAAGTCCAGTGGCAAGACAAAAGTCAAGATGACTGGCCGTGTCTTGGAATGCAGTGGATAACCTTGGGGTCTTCGCTATCTGACCAAGCTCTTAAGTGCTCCACAGTGCCTGCCTTACCTGTTCATTTTGTGGGGGCAGTCTTCACATGTTTGAGGTAGATATACCCCTATCTCACTGACGGGTTTGAGGCCTGTCAGTTATCCTCCACCTGGTTTAACCTGTCTTCCAAGAGAGTTTTACTGGAGTGTGACTGCTGCTCATGCTACAGCTTCTTGGAGCCACAGGTGATAGATAGTTGGGTGAAAGGTGGATGCCAAAAATGGATGAAGAGCCCTGAAAAGGGCTCAGGATGCCCTCACACCAGATGTGCTAGTCCTCTCTGAACACCCCATACTCCTAGCATAGCGTCATGCACTATACGAGGCACTACAGTTACAATTACGAAGAATGAAACAATCCCTAGTGGTAAAAACTGATAAGTACCATTTCGGACATTACAAATGCCAATCACTCTATCGATCAACAAGCATGTATTAAGTGCTTACCAGATGCCAGGCACTTGCTAAGCATAGCAGGATATAAAGAAAAATGAAAAAAAAAACCAGTTCTTGCCTATGAAGAAATTACATTCTGCACACAAAAACAGGCACAAAAAAGATCACTACATAGAAGGTAGAAGGCAGCCTTAGAGAAGTAGGTACTAACAGTTGGGAGGAATGAGAAAAGCCTCTTCCAGAAGATGGCACTTGAGCTGTGTATTTCTCATCAACTGTAGGCCAGTAATCATGGACACTGGGACAAATTCCAATCTAAAGATTAATTTAAATAAATACCTCCAGGTGCTATGATTACATCCATGGAGGAATTCCATCTATTGATGGAAATTTCAATTTCCTTCATGAATGGTTATGTTCAAAAAATTATTATGGTGGCCAACTCCCTGTTGAGTTCCTTTGAACTTGCTAGACTTGGCCTCAGATAAACTGATAAGCAGTCATCAGACCTGATACTGGCAGGATCTGCCAGAACCTGTGCTCCTTTGGCATAGACTTTGAGAACCTAATTCCCTCCATACTGGAATGAGTCAGCAGAGTTGGATATTGGTGAAGTCTAAGTATTAACATTCAGTCTAAATCTGCAATGGCCTTTGGGAATCTTTCTTGTTTCCCGAATTTATTTACCTTTACATTTTCCAAATGCTGTGTCTTGATAAAGTTTGCATCTAATTTGTAGTTGAGAGAAGGTACCTTCTAAAAGACATTTATTAGTAGCATGCTTTGGGAGAAGAAGAAAATCAAGGATGGAACAGTGCCATTTCTTAGTCCTGAACAAGAAATACAGTCATTGCACTTAAATTTAAAAAGTGTACATATTATCGCACATGAAATAGCATAAATGTGTTACATATAAAGTACACATAAATGGTAATGCTAGCATAATGTGTTACAATGGTAAAATTTGCCTTTAGCAAAGCACATTCCAACATATTTATTTCCTATTTTATACAGTGCCTGGAAGGAACAAACCTCCCTGGGCATTTTAAACTGAAAAGTAAAAAACAAATGGGGAAATCATTGAAAATGGTATTCCATTTCCTACCCTGCCTGTTGTGCTGTGTGGTATGTACCTTCTTCCAGTCCAGAAGTAGCTACATTTCAGTGTTAGCTGAGGAATTACAGGTAAAGTTGTTTCTACAGCTGATTGGATTGAATTCCACTCTCCTCAATCAAGCCAACTTCCCACTGATCTGAATAGGAGTGTTGTCTGAGAAAAGATGGCGGAATTAAGCCCTATAGTTTGCGAAGCCATTTGGATGTTTTTCAAAGTAGTTCTCATTCCTTTCTGTATCACAGTGGCTCTTCCTTGTACAAAGATTTCATTGACTGCAGAAGGAGCACCACATATGGAAAAGACATGGAAAGCATGAAGCAGATTGAAGGTCTGGCCGATATCATTATGTGTGAAGGAGCAAATGTTAATGAAGTTTTTTAAGAGCAAAGCCTAATGCATGTCTTGACTATTTGCTCCACTGAGAAACTAAATATTGAGAAATCAATCTTGTAGCTTTATGTGAGCTGAGGTTTATGGGATGGGACTGAGCCAAGCTGATATAGCCAGATTTATTTTGCATGCAACCTTTTTGATCTCTACACATGTGAAATGCAACACTGAAAGACTTCAATATTCAATAAAGACTTTGCATTGCTTGGAGAAATAAGTCAAGAAGCATGATATTCTTTTCAAGACAAGATTATCATATTTTGCCACTGAGGCTCATGCCACCCACTCTGGGTTTTGGCGCAACTTTTTAAAATAATTACAAAAATAACTAACAACCATAATAATACTGTATAATAATACAATACATAAAAATGCCATGCCATCTTTGTTATTCTTCCCTTGCAAGGAAACAAAAAGGATGGCTGTTAGGGGGGTGTTGAATAGTAAATGAGTTATCTGAAGAAAATAAAAATATTTCATCTGGATAGGAAATCAGAGCAAGTGTCTGAGGTCATTAGGTGAAGCTGGGTTTGGTGATAGTAACTATACAACTTCCAGGAGGAAACTATATATATACTATATATATATATATATATATATATATATACACACACATATTTATTTATTTATTTATTTATTTATTTGGCTAAGAACTGGTCAATGGTCAAGCAAGGCAGATGGCCAGAAAAACAAGATGTATTTTGTGTGTGTGTGTGTGTGTGTGTGTGTGTGTGTATATAGTGAGAGGTGAGAAAGGCCTATGGGTCTATTCTGGTTTTTAAGGTGTTAATTTTCTTCAGTATTTATTTGTGTGTCCTTTACCAAGCTATTGACTTTTTTGCTTGTATCCCTCTCATTTATTAGTTCCAATATGGGCTCCTTAAGTCCTTTCTCATAAAATATAAATTCCCTGAGGGTAAAAATTGTTCCTTTTTTTGGTTTTGTTTTAGTACCCCACCCTCCCCATGCCTAGCACAGGATGTGGCTCATGGTGGTGGTGTTAAGTCATTCAGTTCTATCTGATTCTTTGCGACACCATTTGGGGTTTTCTTGGCAAAGTTGCTAGAGTGATTTATCATTTCTTTTCCAGCTCATTTTACAGGTGAGGAAACTGAGGCAGACAGTAATAAGCAACTTGCCCAGAGTCTCACAGCTAGTAAATGTCCTGGTGAGTACTTAATACATTTTTGTTGAATTACTTTGAAGAGAGAGGAATTTTATATTATTCAGTTTTTGAAGACCAAGATATATATCATTTATTAAGCATCTTCATCATTCAGAGGACACAGCTACTCAATTACCAAGTATTATTGATTCTTTCTCCATGTTATCTCTTATTTGCTCTTTAAAAAAACAAATCCAACATCAACATCCTAATCAAGGCCCTTATGAAGACCCACAAAGGTTATTACAATAATAAGCACTTAATAAATATGTTATCTATCTCCTAACCATTCTTCCCACCTCCCACTTTTTATCACCCCACCCCTTCTTATACATCCTTCACAGAGCTGTCAGATTTCAAGGATTTCAGAGGATTTTGTATGGGAAGAAACCTTAGATCTCATCTTGTTTTTTTTGGTATTTTAATTTTTTACATGTATTTGGTATTTTATTTACCCCTAGTCACATGTAAAAACAATTTTAACATTTATTTTTAAAACTCTGAGTTCCAAATTATCTCCTTTCCTCCCTCCTCACCCTCCACTGAGAAGGCAAGCAATTCGATATAGGTTATACATGTATAGTCATACAAAACATTCCATGTTAGTAATGTTGTGAAAGAAAATATAGATTCCCCCCAAAAATCCTCAAGAAAAATAAAGTTTAAAAAAGTATGCTTCAATGTGTATTCAGACACCATCAATTCTTTCTCTGGGGATGAATAGCATTTTTCATCATAAGTCTTTCAGAGTTCTCTTGGATCATTGTATTGCCAAGAATAGCTAAGTCATTCACAACTTATCACCTTACAATATTGCTGCTAATTTGCACACAGTACATTTCACTTTGCATCAATTCATGTAAGTTTTTCCAGGTTTTTCTGAGAGTATCCTGCTCATCATTTCTTGTAGCACAATAGTATTCCATCATAATCACATACCATAATTTGTTCAGCCATTCCCCAGTTGATGGGTATCACATCCCCTCCAACATTTGTTATTTACCTTTTCTGTCCTATTAACCAATCTAATAGGTTTTTGGTAGTGCCTCAGAATTGTTTTAATTTGCATTTCTTTCATCAATAGTGAGCTAGAGCATTTTTTTTTCCATATGGCTATAGGTAACTGATTACTTCATCTGAAAACTTCTCACATTTTAATCATTTATCAATTAGGGAATAGTTCTTATTTTTATAAATTTGACTCAGTTCTCTCTGTCTGAGAAATGAAGCCTTTATCAGAGAAACTTGCTTCAAAATTTTTTCAGTTACTATTGCTAACTGTATTTCCCTACATCCTATTTCCCCATTTATTCTATTCTCTCGCCATTCACTCTGTCCCTCCTCAAAAGTGTTTTGCTTCTGACTACCCCTCCCTAAATCTGCCCTCCCTTCTATCATCCTCCCCTTCTCTTATCCTCTTCCGCTCGCATTTTCCTGTAGAGTAAGATAGATTACTATACTTGGTTAAGTGTGTATGTTATCCCTTCTTTGAGCCAATTCTGATAAAAGTAAGGTTCACTCACTCCCCTTCACCTCCCCTTCTTCCCCTCCATTATAAAAGTTTTTTTTTCTTGCTTACTTGATATAAGATAATTTACCTCATTGTACTTCTTCCTTTCCCTTTCTCCCAGTACATTCCTTTCACCCCTTAATTTTACTTTTTTTAGATACCATCCCTTCATATTCAACTCACACCTGTGCCCTTTGTCTATATATACTCCTTCTGACTGCCCTAATAATGAGAAAATTCTTATGAGTTACAAGTATCATCTTCCCATGTAAGAATGTAAACAGTTTAACCTTATTAAGTCCGTTTTGATTTCCTTTTCCTGTTTACCATTTTACACTTCTCTTGAGTCTTATATATGAAAGTCAAATTTCCTATTCAACTCTGGTCTTTTCATCAAGAATACTCAAAAGTCCTCTTTTTCACCGAATATCCATGTTTTCCTCTGAAGGATTATGCTCAGTTTTGTTGGGTAGGTCATGATTGATTGTAATCCTAGCTCCTTTGCCCTCCAGAATATCATATTCCAAGCCCTCTGATTCTTAGAAGCCACTAAATCTTGTATTTTCCTGACTGTGGCTCCATGACACTTAAATTGTTTCTTTCTGGCTGCTTGCAATATTTTCTCCTTGACCTGGGAGATCTGGAATTTGGCTCTAATATTCTTGGGAGTTTACATTTTAGGATCTCTTTCAGGAGGTGATGGGTGGATTCTTTCAATTTATATTTTACCTTCTGGTTCTAGAATATCAGGGCAGTTTTCCTTGATAATTTCTTGAAAGATGATGTCTAGGCTCTTTTTTTTTTTTGATCATGACTTTAAGGTAGTTCAATAATTTTAAAATTCTCTCTCCTGGATCTATTTTTCAAGTCAGTTGTTCTTCCAATGAAATATTTCATATTGTCTTCTATTTTTTCATTCTTTTGATTTTGCTTTATTGTTTCTGGATTGCTCATAAAGTCATTAGCTTCTATTTGCTCAATTCTACTTTTTAAGGAATTATTTTTTTTGGTGAGTTTTTGTACTTTTTCCATTTGGCCAATTCTACTTTTTAAGGAGTTTTTTTTTTCTTCAGTGAATTTTTGTGCCTCTTTTTCTATTTGGTCAATTCTGCTTTTTAAGGCATTCTTCTCCTTATTGGCTTTTTGTATCTCTTTTACCATTTGGCTTAGTCTGGTTTTTTAGGTGTTTTTTTCCCCCCAGTATTTTTTTGTGTCTCCTTTACCAAGCTGTTGACTCCTTTTTCATGATTTTCTTACATCATTCTCATTTCTCTTGCCATTTTCCCCTCTACTTCTCTTACTTGATTTTCAAAATCCTGTTTGAGCTCTTCTATGGCCTGAGACAAGTGCATATTTTTTCTTGGAGGCTTTGATTTTGTTATCTTCTTCTGAGTGTGTATTTTGATTTTCCTTGTCACCATAGTAACTTTCTATAGTCAGAATGTTTTCCTGATTGTTTGCTCATTTCCCAGCCTGTTTCTTGAGTTTCAACTCTTTGTTAAAGTAGGGCTCTGCTTCCAGGGTAGAGGGTGCACTGTCCCAAGCTTCAGGGGTTTTATACAGCTGTTTTCAGAGATAGTTTTAGGCACTTGTAAATTTTCAGTTCTTCCAAGGCGGTATGATCTAAGGAGAGGTGTTTACTACTCTTCTGGCCCATGTTGTGCTCTGAGTGACCATCAAGCACTCTTTTCTGCCCTGGAACTGTGATGAAGGTCCCTTCTCCACTGTGGCCCACAAGATCATGTTCACTAGTGCCTCCTCTTCACCCTGGCAGTGCCACCCAGGACTGTGACCCAGATCTTAGTGAGGGCCAGCAATAAAGTCCTGCCTCAGTGCTAGCAAACAGACCCCTATAATCTCCTTGTGACCAGTTGTTTTACCCCTTTACCATCTGTGGGCTGAGAGTTCTGGAAGAAGTTGTAGCCACTGCTGATTCATTGTCTCCCAATTCCAGGGTCTGGGTCTGGGTCTGTGCTCATGCAGCCTGTGCTGGACTATGCTCCAGTCTCATCCAGGTGTCACAGACCTTTTCTGCTGAGTTGTCTTTGGCTGGAAAATTATTTCACTTCATCTTTTTATGGGTTCTGGCATTCCAGGAATTGTTTTATGGTATTATTTAAAGTTG
Source organism: Phascolarctos cinereus (assembly GCF_003287225.1). Classification (NCBI taxonomy): domain Eukaryota; kingdom Metazoa; phylum Chordata; class Mammalia; order Diprotodontia; family Phascolarctidae; genus Phascolarctos; species Phascolarctos cinereus. The sequence continues at coordinate 107,741,376 of NW_027556098.1, forward strand.
TTTAGAAGTGTTTTGGGGAGAGCACAGGTGAGTCTTGCCTTTTCTCCACCATCTTGACTACACCCTCTCCTCACCTTTTTTTTTTAGAGATAAGGAAACCAGAGTCCAGAGAGATGAAATGTCTTGCCCAAATTTATAAAGAAAGTAAGTGGGAAACAGGGAATCCAAACACTTTCTAATTTTCAGATCCAGTGCTTTTCTGATGAAAATACACTGCTTCACTTTGTGCAAAGACATTATCATCAGCAGAATAAATGCTAGCATTTCTATAGCACTTGAAAATCAAGGCTCAGGATATGTTTTTCATTTACTTTATTTTTCTTGCTTTTTATGACATGGCTAATATGAAAACACATTTTGCATGATTTCACATGTATGTTGTTGTTCAGTTGTCCGATATTTTGTGAACTCACTTGGGGTTTTCTTGGAAAAGATACTGGAGTGGTTTGCCATTTCCTTCTCCAGCTCATTTTATAGAAGAGGAAACTGAGGCAAAAAGTGTTAAGTGACTCGCCCAGGCTCCCTCAGCTAGTAAGTGTCTGAGGCCAAATTTGAACTCAGGAAGATCAGTCTTCCTGACTTCAGGCCCAGCATTCTATCCATTGTGCCAGATAGCTGCCCCTCACATATATAATTGATTTCATATTGGAGGGAGAGAGACCAGAGGGAGAAAAGGGGAGAGAGAATTGGCAACTCAAAATTAAAAGAAAATGTTAATACATGAAGTATAATAATTATTTTTAAAAAATAAAAAGAAAACCAGGACTGGGAGAAGTTAAGAGACTTGCCAAGACTCACATAACTAGTATCTAGTTTCGTTTTAGAACTTAATTCTTCCTCACTCTAAGTTCACAGTCCCATCACTGTGCCATCTGTCACTTCTCTGCTCAGAACCCTGTATTGATTTCCTATTGTTTACCAGATCAAGTCTCAAGTCTTTAGCCTGTTCTCCACAAAGTTGTGCACAATATAGCACTAATCAACCTTTTTTTCTTCCTTGATTCAAATCACTGTCTCTACCACTGTCTCCATATCCTCTTTCCATATATTTTGCATATGCTTCCTTGGGGTTCATATTGTCTCCCCTGATAGTATATATGTTCTTCAAGGGCAGGAACACTATATTACTTGCACCTAGAACAACTCCTGGCCCATAGCAGCTGTTTAATAAATGCTTATTGATTGATGTACCACCAAACTCAAACTGTACAAAACAGAACTTATCACCTCTTACCTGAGCCATGATAACAGCCTTCTAATTTATCTCCAGGCTTCCAGGCTCAATCCTCTTCAATCTATCCATTATCCAACTGCCAAGCTTATTTTTCCGGAGGCAAAGTTCTCAGCACATCACTCCCCTGGTACAAATCTTTCACTTTCTCCAGGACAAAATACAAAATTTTTATTTTGAGTAACTACACAATTTGGATCTAACCTATATTTTCATTCCTGTTTTACATTGTTCCCCTTACATTATTCTATATCGCAGAATAGCTGGACCATTAGTGGTTTGCAAATCTAGGCAAATTCCCCCCCCCCATATATTCATAAATGCAAAGAATACTCCACCTTACTAACCTCCATGTTTGAGATGCACTGTCTGCCTCATCCTGAAATTTCGGAATCGTTATCTTTTTTGTAGGCTCATCTCAGGTACTATCTCCTCTGTCCAGCCTTCCCTCATCCCCAGTAAGTTTGAATGGTCTCTCCCTTCTCAAAGTATCTTCTATTTAACTATTTGTGCACATGCTATGTTGCCTGTTATGGTATAAGATCCCTGATTGTAGCTAGACAGACAATAGCCAATCTCAGGAATCTCCATTGACTCTTTGGCCAGTTTTCTTTGGGGCTGCTAGTGGTAAGTAGGTGTCCCAGTGAACAAAGAACTGGGTTTAGAGTCAGGAAGAGATGCATTCAAATCCAGCCTCATACCCTTACTAGCTATATGATATTGAACAAATCATTTCATCTCTATTTGCCTCACTCTCCTCAACTGTAAAATGAGGATAGCATGATCTACCTCAACACAGTCATGAGAATCAAATAAGATAATATTTATAAAATATTTAGCACAGTTCTTGGCACATAGTAGGTGCTACATAAATGCTTAGTAGCCCCTTCTCCACCCCCTTCTTGTTTTGCTCCTTAGCTCTTTGCTGTATTGTTTCTGCTTGTGCACCTTCTCTAATCCCCAAACCCATACGCCCTTCTAAAACTGTTAAGGTCACCTATGATTGCCTAATTGAAAATTTCAATGACCTTGAATCCATTCTCATTGTTCTTGCTCACATTTGATCATGATACTCCTGCCTCAAGACAGGACTATAGCCCATTGTATTGTTCATACTAATCCATATTTGGGCACAATTTTGAATGAGAATCAAATTATTTTCAAATGGTTCTCAGGATACCACCTTGTGGAGGCCTTAATGATATTTCTCTATTTAGAAAGCTCAGTGACGAATTAGAATTTTGAAGGTATTTGGTAACTTTTATACCAATTCATGTTCCCCTTTTCCATTATTCTTATGCCTTCCAGTACCCCTCAGTATAAGCTGGCCCAAGAGAAGTGGCTTTTACTATTTGCGGTTTCTCTGTTGTTTAATCAAATGGTGGGTGGAATCAAGGTTGACTGATCTGAGCAGTAGCCAAGCTAGGATTCTTGAAGAGTGGAAATGTCAGCTGACCTATTGGGAGCTATTCCAAATCCATCTGGAGCTTCCTCAAACACTCTTAATTACCATTTTGTATTTCAAATGTGCCAGCCAAAGAGGCCTCTTAAAAAACAAAAGAAAATAATAAATCTAGGTAAGCAGAAAGGCAAGTAAATCCAATAAAAATTTATTTCCCTCCAAATTTCACTTGGCTGGAGGGAGTTCCAGTGATGCTCTTCTAAGAATGGTGTTGCAAAGGTTTGAGCTAACCCAGAACAGCTTGCTAATGAAGACTTTCCTTGGCTTATTGTTTTTGATTTGTTTTGTTTCATCTTTCTTTTGAAAGATGGGAGAAGTGGAATAACAGGAAAGGTGAGTCAAAATTCAACGATTGTGTCACCATCTTCTCTTCTGAGTCTACAGGAAGAGACATTGATTTGTGGGAGACCTGGGTCTTATTTGACAGTCACATAGTACATCAAACTTTGCATCTGGGCTGTCACTCCCACTCACCAGCTGGCTTAGATATGTCTGAATGCCCTTCAAGGACACAGTTTTCTTTAATGCAGTAAAGTTCAATTCAATACAGTGTGGAGTAAGTGGATAGAGCACTGTACTCACACCCAGGAAGACATGGGTTCAAAGTCTAACTCAGATATTTTAATAGCTGGGTGATTCTGGGCAAGACCTTAACTTCATTGGTTCTCAGTTTTCTCATCTATAAAATGAGATGGGAAGGGAATTCATTACTCCAAAGGTCCCTTCCAGCTCTATACCTATTTTTCTAATAACCATAGTATTTTGTAGAATTTAAGGGTATGAGGGACCTTAGAGATCATTTAGTCCAACCTTCTCAAATTATAGAGGAAGAGACTGAGGTTCAGAGAAGGGAGATGATTTGATTTATCCAAGGTCATACTTAGAGAGTAAATAAGAGATATCCTTTTGACTCTAAAAAACCCAAACACCCATTTTTTCCCCACTAGGTCATGCTAGCTTCTAAGTGTTCATGCCATTCAGATGTCTTTGATCATGACCATGTAGACCAATGGAATGCACTGGTCTCCAGTGATATAGTGTACTTGTATTATGTAAGTTTTTCTGCAAAGAAATGAACCTCAGAGAAAATCTGGGGTGTACCACCACTATCTCTTTAACTTTCAGCAAACTTAACTTATCATATAAAATCACTACAGTCACTACCCTGTGTATTTATTCATAGGATTATAGGTCTACACTTGGAAGGGTGCTCAGAGGTCAACTAGCCCAACTCCTTTATTTCATAGGTGAAGAGATTGAGGCCCAGTGAAATAAAATTACTTTCATAAGTATATGAGGTAAAATTTGAACCCAGATCTTGTATATTTCAAATCTAGTACTCTATCTATGTAATTATTTCCATTATCACCATTTTAACAGTGTACACAAAAATTTGGGGTGCTTTTTCCTGTGTTCAATCAGATTAACTAAAGATTGAAGTTATTTTAAAATAAGTTTCTATGGTAGTAATCGAGCCACTAAAGTTCAAAAGCACGTATAATTTCCTACACTGGCAGCACTGGCTATGAATCATCCATTATAGCTTACTCCTAGAGAAAGGCATGCATGCCATTGCTTCCATACTTTGGGAAAGGACCTATGGAAAATGTGCTTATAATAATACACAAATTTTACATGAGTGATTATTTCTGTTAAGAGCATCAACATCCTCCAAGCCATCCAGCTTGGCAATCTTAGAGTCATATTTGATTCTTCTTTCTTCCTCTCTCCCAATCACACCCTCCCATGTCCATTTAGTTGCCAAGTCTCATCAATGCTTCCTCTACCACATTTCTCTGACCCCACTTTCTCTCTATGCACAAAACTACTAACCTAATTCATGCTTTCATCCCTTCTTTCGTGGGCTTTTGCAACGATCTCCTAATTGTTTTCCCTTGCTTCCAGTTTCTCCTCTTTCCAAGCCGTCCTCTGTCCTGCTACCGTTGACAATCTTAAAAATATAGATATGATCGTGGCATTCCCTGATTCAAATATTTTATGTCTTCCTGCTCCCTCTAGAATAAAAGAATATGCCCAAGCTTGGCAAAGCCCTCTGCCATCTGGCTTGCACCTCCTTTCCAGACATTTCATATTATTTCCCTTAATTTCAGCCAAACTAGACTCCTAGTTCTTATAACTTAGCATACCATCTCCTCTCCCTCACCCTATAGGCCTATGTGGTTTACTCTTTCTTCACTCCCAGTTTATCAGCCCAAGTACTATTACCTCCAGGAGACTAACTCTGTGAGCCTCAGTTATTGATATCCAGTGTCCTATTGCTTTATATTTACTCATCTTTTTATACATCATCTCCCCTCAGCAGAATGTAAGATCCTTGAAGACAGGGACTTTTTTTTGGTGATTGTTTCTGCAATGCCAGACACAGTACCTCGCAATTAGTAGGTTTTTAATAAATATTTGTTGATTTGAATCACAGAATATTAACAAACATATCCCAACTGATACATTCAAATAAATGTCATCCCACAAATTAGTCACCATGACCTGGAAAACAAAAACTAAACATACCCCTTTCTTTTTGGAAGACAGGTGGGAGGTTATTAGGGTAAAACACTGTATTTACTGTCAGATGTGCTTAGCATATTGGTTTTTGCTCATATGCTTTGTGTATTATTAAAGAGGGGTCAGTTTCATTAGGGGAAAGGATGGAGAGGGATTTATTTTCCCCCCAGAAAAAAAATTATGACGTGAAAACAAAAAACATAAATTAAACTTTGAAAAAGCCAATAGTCACCACAGGAGGCTACAACCTTATTCCAGTGAAGTTTCCATTTCTCACAACATTTTTGAAATTCTTCAAACTATCTGCACAAGTATTATGTAAGTGTCATCCCATCCAATTCCTCCAAAAGAGTCTCTCCATTTACAGTCCTACATTATTTTGAGGAAGAACATTATTACCCAGCTTGATCAACCATCACTTTCGCCAGATTTGGCTTCAAATGATTTTTGGCTTTTTCCAACTATCAAATCCACCTTTGAGGTATAAAGCTTTATTCCCACCGAAGCTATCCAAAAGAATACACTACAGCCTATAAACACAGTTTCAAAAGAGAAATCCCAAAACATATTTACAATGATTGAAATACTTATATAGCCTCATTTGGAAGTCACTGTTCTGGTATTTTTTTTGTTAAAAAAGCTTCACATTACCACAGACACTGTTCACATGCTGATAGGAATTAAGGTCATGCCAGAGATCGCTGTGATGAGTTGGAACTTCTATATCCCAAATCTGGAGTACGACAAAACACAGACATCTTTAAGCTGACACTAGCCAATTGTTTCATGTGGATTTGGAAGGTGATCTGATCAAAATCCAGGGATTGGCAAACTAATTCATTTTTTTTTATTAAGAAAAGCAGTTTCCATGGAAAAATGTCTGATCCCCTAGGTACACTGAGATGCAACAATGAACAACAGTGAGATTGCTGCCATTTAGGCAAATTCTGATCCAATTTCTTTAGTCGACTTCACTTCAACTGTCATACCCGCTGACTGCTGTTAGCATTGGGGCCAGGAAAATCTGGCCATCTTCTCTGGGTGGGTATATTTTCCTACATTAAAGGGTGTTATGACAAAATACATGCACACTTTGAATGTTAATTAGACATTTATGAATGTAGCAGAAATGTTGTGATTTATACTCATGTGGGAAGACTATTGCTTGGCTTTATTGATTTCTCATGTGATCATACTAACTGCAATATGAGTATAAAAAAGAAGCAGAAAATAAAAATGCAGGAATCACATCTGACATTCTAGGACCATAAGTGGATTTTAAAGTTTTATTAGAAAACAGAAAATGTTACTGAGGGCAGAGATTTTGGAGATTTGAATAAAATATATAATCCCCAAAGTATATAACTCTTCTAAGATTATAGAATTAGTGAGAAATAAATTAGATGGTGTGTTCAAACTTGTAGCACTTCATCTATGTAAACAGCAAAAATCACAATGGAATATGAGTAAAATAGATAGGCGGTGTAGAATGTTCTCCCCATTTTCTACTTTTCCACGTATACAACTATTTTGCCAGATATCTGTGCACACCCTGACTCTGATATTTACTACTTATGTGACTATAGGGATGTTGCAGAACCTCTCAGGCCATTCCCTAATACTATCTACTAAGTGATGGATGGGTTATAGACTGTGTAGCAGAGGGATTTCCCACATCAAGGAAATTATATATATTGATATGTGTGCACATGTATGTGCTTTCTGTGATGCTCAAAACAAAATACAGAAACCTGTGTTGTCTCATTTCTTTCAACTCTCTTTTATCCTTACTTACCTCCCTAGCCAATATTGATTCAATAGTTGGCTACTTCAAATATGATTTTTCTTCTATTCTAAAATTCATTTTTCCCTAACCTTCCCCCATTTCTATTCTGTTAACCTTCAGCATTGGGTAATTACTACCATCCACTTCCCTGGACTCCCAGGTCTGAGAGGCTAAATACAGCTGAAGAGAATAATGACATATTGTCTAAATCCACTAAAAATTCTTGTTATTTAACTTCAATCGGGCCCCCACTACTTCACAGAATTCCTTTTATTCATTATTTATTGTCTCTATCTCATTCTCTATAATGGCTTTTCTATGCCTTTCCCTCTCACTTCAAACCATCAAATCTACACTCTCCCATATCATTATTATCATAATATGACTTTGCTTTCTTTTTTTAGTAGATAAAATGTGTCCAAATAAACTATTTCCAGTTACTTGATTATGCATCCAAACCCCTCAACATGCTCTTTACTTGTCTTCTCTTACTTTTAGTTTCTCAGCAAGGTTTGAGAGATCTTTGCCAAAGCTAACTCCTCCATCTCTATTTCAATTCCCATCTGCTACTGTCTTTGTGGCTGCTCCATAAGTCATTCCCTCTCTTATGCACCTTCAATCTTTCCTTCTTCATGGGCTCATTCTCTTCAACCTACAAACCCCATCAGTTTTCTGAAATCTTCGAAACAAGACAAAATACTTTTGTCTTCTTCCTGCTACTTCCTCAGACCTCTCATACTATCTTTCTCTACCTCTTCAATGTCAACATTCTAAATAAAGCATCAGAGCTTTTACTATTTACCACATGCTCCTCATTAATCCTTTCTAATCTGGCTTTTGTCCCCAACTTTCTTAAAGTCAATAATGACCTTCTTAATATAAAAGCAATGGCTTTTATTTTTCTGTCCTCATTCTCCTTGACTTTTTGCAACCTTTGACCCTGGTAGATCTCTCATCTTATTGGATATTCTCTCCCATTGATTTAATTTCCATTATTTTTTCTCCATCTGGACCTATGATTTTATTCATTGAAGAAACTCCCTCAAATGACAGAGATTAGTTTGCTGTTCATTTGTTTTAGTCTTGGCTGACTCTCCATGACCCCATTTGGGGTTTTCTTGGCAAAGATACTGGAGTGGCGTGCCATTTCCTTCTCCAGTTCATTTTACAGATGAGGAAACTGAGGCAAGAAAGGGTTAAGTGGCTTGCCCAGGGCCACACAGCTAATAAGTATCAAAGGCTGAATTTGAACTCAGGTCTTCCTGAATTCAGGTCTGGTACTTTATGTACTGCACCACCAAGCTATCCCAGAAATCAATTATTTATCTGCAAATCATAAACTTCAGAGATCTGGGGAACTGAGAAGTCATAGGCACATAGCTAGAATGTGTCACAAGCAGGTGTTGAATCTATGTCTTTGTTACTCTAAGTCAGTCCATTATCTCAACATCATGCCACTTCTCATATATGTCTTGCATGTGTATGGATAACAATAACAAAAATTAAAAAAAATTGTTAAATTACAAATTGAATTAAGAAAAAAAATACACTATCCAGGTTCTTCTACTCTAAAATCACAGTTTTTCAGTGTCTATCATTGGTTTAGTCCCTGAAGGTGAGTCTCCCCAAAGGTCTTGTCTTTGGTCCTCCCCTTTCCTGTTTTTATATTTTTTCCCTCTGTAATCTCATTCAACACCCTTGCTTTAACTACCGTCTCTAAGCAAATGGTTTCTTAATCTATATTGGCAGTCTTGACCACTCTTCTGAACTCTTGACCAACATTTCTAAATGCTTACAAGACAATGCCACCTTGATTTCCTACTAGCATCTTAAATTCAATTTGCCTCAAAATGAAATTAGAATCTTCCCTGCTATTCCATCTGACTTTACTATTGCTATATGGACATTAGCATTCATTCAATCAATTTCCTATGTTTGAAATTTTGGTATTATTGTTGAACTTTCCTTTTTTCTTCTCACATCTAATCAATCGACAAGCATACTACTTCCATTCCAATTCTTTTATTTATTCCTGCCTCCCCATCATCATTTGTCACTACAAAATATTCTTACCACCTCTCTGGACTTTTACAGTAGCTTCATGGCATGTTCTCACACCTACCCTCTTTTGTCCTTTCTAATTAATCAATCATAGCAAAGCTGGCATAATCATCCTTATATAGAGGTCAGTTCATGACATTTTTTTCTATAATCTTAGGTGGCTCTTTTATAATCTATCCTGTACAACTGAAATACTTTTTTTTTTATGGAAGAGTCACCAAATCTGTGGCCTTCTTCCCTTTCCAGATTCATCTGGAATTAAATGTATTTACCATATTCAACACATTCTGTTATTAAGGTAAACTGGACTGCTTTCTGTATTATCCCTCAGGTCTTTGTCTGCACTGTTCCTGATGCCTGTGAATATCCTGATTCCTCTTCTTCACCTATTAAACTTTTATCCAGCTTTAAAGCCCGACTACATTTCTATCTTACTCCATTAAATCTCTTTTGTGGCTTTTGAGATTCTGAACCATTTTTTTCCCCTTCATCTCCCTTGGCTCACATGACACTTTTTCTCAAGAGTTCTCCTTCTACCTCTTTGAAAGTTTATTCTCTATTTTCTATAGATTGAATCAACTTATTCAGCCTTCCTTTATTTTCTACTTCCTGCTAGTTTTTCTTCCTCCTAATTCTTCGACACAAGTGTGAACTAAAATCCTTCTCTTTGCCCATTGAGTACATGCTTTACCTTGATAATTTGTCTTACTCTCATGGCTTAAAATACCACTGTATGATTCCCAAATCTACATTTCGATCCCCAAGCTCTTACCAACTTCTCCTGACTTGCACTTCTAAGTGTTAATTAGGTATCTCCATCTTTGTAAATCTACCCAGCTTTTCAAACTCAACATATCCGAAAAGCAAAATCGTCTTTCTCCTAAGACCTTCACCTTCCATGAATCTCTCTATTTTGGTTAATAGCACTACCATCCTCCCAGGCATAACCTTTCCCTTACTCCTTATTCCATCAGTTCCCTTGCCCTCCTGATTCAACCTCAGTAATATATTTTATATCCCCTCTCCTTACTGTGATTGTAAACATCCTGTACCAAGAGCAGGAATATAACTATATAATCTTCAGATTAGATTACAATTTTCCTCTTTGATAATGTTATGATTATATCAAGTGTCGGACATTATCTCAAGACTTAAGCCATTATCGAAATATATCACTTCTTGACAAGATTACCTTCTTAGGTGACCTTTCTTGCTTCTGTCTATGCCTTCGCTAATTCATTCTTCACATTGCTGCCTGGGTAATCTTTTTAATACGATAATATGTTGATCATTACGTGGTTCTTCCTCTACTGAGAAAACTTCAAGGGCTCCACATTGCCTACTGATGAATATTTAAACTCCTGATTCTGATGTTTAGAGCCTTCTACAATCTGGCTCCAATCTACCTATCTAGCCCAGGGATGGGGAACCTGCAGCCTGAAGGCACATGCGACCTTCTAGGGCCTCAAGCGTGGCCATTTGACTGAATCCAAACTTCATAGAACGAATCCCCTAGATAAAAGATTTTGCCCTGTAAAACTTGGACTTAGTCGAAAGGCCCCTCTAAGGACCTGGAAGGCCACATGTGGCCTCAAGGCTGCAGGTTCCCCACCCCTGATCTAGTCTCATGTAATCCTGTACCCTTCCTTGTACTCTATTTTTCCAGTCAAATTGACCTACATCTCTGACAATCCCCTAAACTGACGTGGGCTTTTCCCAATTCTCTAATTCCTTCAAGACCCAAATTTTCTACTTGATGTGCTCTCTGATCCAGTCCTCAAGGTGAAAGTGATCCCCTTCTCCTTACATCTCCCTAGGACTCCAGGACTCTCTTTGTCTCACATATTTGCATCATAATCATGTATGTATAAATATCCCCTCGTTAGATTTGAAACTTCTTAGGAGTAAGATCCTTGCTATATCGATCTCTGTGTCCCCGGTGATTATTACAATGAGTAGAAATGTAAAGAACATTTGCTGGACTGCATTGAGTGGTAACCATTCCTTTTGACACAAGCTTGCTTTCCTAAGTTCTGTGCTCCTATGCAACATCATTTTTTTTAATCAGATCAGCGTATCATAATTTTTCCCAATTAAATGTAGCTAAAGGGTGTATACATTTCATTGAAATAACTTGTATACATCATGATTTCAGATTTATGATTTGAATCTGTAAGCCTTAATAATGAACAGCCTGCCCTTACTTTATATGTCACTTGTATGTGTGCCCAGAAGCTACTAAGTGATGGGCACATTGAGTAAACAGATGAACAAACAAAAAATAGCAACAGAATGTGGGATTCAGGCAAATGGGGATTCTCTCCATAAAATTGGCAGATGCAACAGAGGCCTGGTATTGCAATTCAGTTATGGAGTTTGGAGATTCTGAACTGGATTGTTGGCTTCCTTACACTTTTCATTGGCTCTTTTTTGATATTTGCAGTCTATCTGGAATCAATGCTAAATAAATGTATGCCTCGAGCTCATTTCTGGTGCTTAAGAACTGATGAATAGGTATCATAAGAGGCTGTATTTATCAGAGATAAAACCAGTATAGAATTGCACGGGCTTTGCACAAGGGCACCAGTGTGGTAGGAGGGCCACTACTGAGAACTGGGGACACTCTCTGCCCAGGAAGAGTTTTCCCCATAGCTACCTTTGTGTCCCTCCTTAAGTGGTCTTCCACCAGATCGGGTCGTGATAAGGTGCAGGTACCACCATCGGACCACCAATGCCCATAAGTTCTTGTCACTGACTGTTCTGAGGATGTCTTCCCCAACAGTGAAAATGGATTAGGTCCTCTCACTGAGAGCTTCTATGCATGGTTTGAATGCCAGGTAAAGATATTCCTAGTTACAGTTGGGTAAAGGAGGCGACTAAGTATTTGAGGGGATAGAATGTTGGATTTTTATTTAGGAAGACCTGAGTTCAAATCCTGCCTCAGAAACTTAGTAGCTGGGCAAATCATAGAACCTCTCTCAGGCTCAGTCTCCTCATCTTTAAAATGGAAATGATAAGAGCATCTCTCTGATTGGATGGTTGTAAGGATAAAATGAGATTAGATGAGTAAAGTTATTCATACATATTAAAACATTATATAAGTGCTAGATACTATTTTTATTTAAAGGCATATTTATTAGAAATACTGTAGGAAGGAAGCAAACAACCTGCTATCATAGCAGACAACCTCCTCAAAAGCCAGGTGTTGGATGCACTGTGGGGACTGGATGGAAAATGTTTTGCGTTATTGGACCCTGTCACATATCTTTTCAGTGCAGAGTTGCCTTTCTCCAGGTCCAATTGCTCAACTCATTTCCTCAATGTTGGACTCACTTTCGTAATTTAAATTTTAAGTTCATTTATTATTTAATAAGTGTAACCTCTGTGATATGATTAAGGTGCTATGGCATTAACTTGCTTTCAGGGAATGGGAAGCTAATTTTTGCTGTGTCAGGAGAGCACTTCATTTGTACTCACCACCTGGCTCATAGAGTTTTTATTTAAATTGAATGTTAATTTTCACTGTTACAAACATTCAATTATTAGGGCCAATGGCAAGAAATGGCATAGAAAATTCAAAAACCACGGACTGTGTTCTTGTACTTACATGTGTATGTGAGCATCTGTAATGTTATGCTTACTCATAAAATTTTAAACCAAATGATGAAGCCACACTAAGAGAACCTGAGTTAACGGAGATAGAATTGTGTCTAGTTTCTTTCAAGTTATCCAACCAGCTCTTCCTTGCTGATTTCCTACCTGGAAATACTTCTCACTTTGATACAAAGAAATTCTGGGTTTTGGGTTCCTCCTCTGTCAAATGAAGTGGTTGATCTAAATGGACACTAAAACTATTTCCAGTTCTGGATCTTATAAGCAAATGAGAAACCTAAACTTTGATATTTTCTGTGATTTAGAGCTTCTTGATGTGAGGCAGTTAACTTTTTTGTTTGTTTATAGAACTCTCTGCTAGGCTTTGTTCAGACAGTATAGGAGCATAAATGTAAATATGAGTTAATGAATGATGTCTCCATTTCTGTTTAAGTATCTTAATGCTTTTATAATTTACTGGTTCTTTGTACTCATCAAAGTTCATGCCTACTTCTTGGAACAGAGCTGATCACAATCCAGCTATAACATCTCATCCTGTAGGATTTTGACCCACCTCTTCCCATAAATCCTCCATGAATGATACACCCCATTTGCTGGAGGTTTTCTTCTAGGGTCTTTGACGTTGGTCTGTATCAGTACAGCACATGAGCTGTCCATCTGTTACCTCTTGCCTTTAATAAATGATTGGTTCACCTCTATTCCTGATCATATGTGTCCATCATGATACCTTTTTGTGCAGAGGTACTCTGGTAAATGTTCTAACAACCAGCCCTCAGCAGGGAAGGGGGGACATACATACATACAAACATGCACATAAATATAAATATAAATATATACACACATCTCTCCTTTAAGTTTAATCTGAATTATTAACATTCTCTCTATCACTTTCTTTTCCAGGGATGGGGAACATGTGGCCTCCAGGCTACATGTGGCCTTCTAGATCCTTGGGTACAGACTTTTGACTGAGTCCAAGTTTCATAGAACAAATCCTTTTATTAAGGGGATCTGTTCTGTGAAGTTTGGATTTAGTCAAAGACCACACTTGAGGACCTAGAGGGCCACATGTGACCTTGAGGTTCTCCACCCTTGGTCTAGACAATCAATGAAATAGTAAGCCAAATCTTGATTTTAGCTTTTGTGGCTGATTTCTTAAGCCTAAATTCTCATACTGAAATTTTAACAATTGGCTCTCAAGCCAATCTACTCTGGCTCCAGAACACTTCTGCTTTTATGCCTCCTTTTGCCCACATCATTGCTGATGTGAGATGATATGGGGAACTTTCACCCTCCATTGTCCTTTGCTGTACCCACAGTTTTGATTCTTTGAAGATCATGGAGTTCCATGGTTCCTAACCACATAGTCTTAGTGATGGGGGGCTGGGGCTGGGGATGAGGATAAGGTTAGGGATGGCAATAAGGGTAAGGGTTAGAGATAAGGCTAGAGATAGAGACAGGAATATAGATAGGGATTAGACCTGTGGTTTGTGGTAGTGAATTTCTATATAAGAAAACTCCCTCTACCAATGCAGATTGGCACCTTCTCTGCAACTGATAGTCTCAGACAGTTGCCCAGACCACTGTGGGGTTTCTGAGGGCCATTATGTTTCATGGGCCTGGAGCTGAATCTATGTTTTCCTGGCTCCATGGCAAGCTCTCTGTCTACTATGTCACATTGACTCTCTCATGCTGCTGTTATAAAGATTATTTTTGTGTCAGTGAGTAACTTGGGGTCAGTGTAAACATTGGGCTATTTCCTAAATGCAGTCTAGCCCACTCTTTCTCTGATTCAATTGTGGAACCAGTACACTGCCTTTCTGCTGTGCCTGTCCAAGATATATGTACTGATGGACTAATTCAATTGGCTGACTAAATGTTATATTTCAGGCAATAGGCAATGCCATCTCATTGCTTTTTTCAAAACTTTGGGTTATAAGACCCATCTCTCATGAATAGAAACTTTAAAATATTGCAGAGATGACTATATTTATTGAAGCTACTCCCTAAATATTTAGTCCTAGGTAGATACACAGCTCAGCCACACATCCAAGATTTCAAGAGCTGATGATTGTCAACTCCCAATTCAATAAATACCAATGACTTCCTATTATTTCTATGATCAACTATAAAATCTTCATTTTGTTTTTTAAGTCCTTTCTACCTTGGTCCTTTCCTGCCTTTCCAACCTTCCCATATCTTACTCCCTCTCCTTAAGGTACTGTGCTAACCAAGGACATTGGCCTCCTTGCTGTTTCTCATGTAAGACACTCCATCTCCTGAATCTAGGCATTTTCACTGGCTGATCCCCAAACCTGAAACTCCCTCCCTCTTCATTTCTGCCTTTTGCCTTTCCTGGCTTCCTTCAAGGCTCAGCTGAAGACTAACCAGATGCAAGAAGCCACTCCCAGTCTTCTTTATCACCTTCTCTCTGAGATTATTTCCAATGTATCATATATACATCTTATTTGTACGTAGTTAATTGAATGTTGTCTCTCCCAGTAGACTATGAGATTCTTGAGAACAGAGATTGTTTGTTTGTTTGTTTTATTATTGTTGTATCCCTAGAGAACAGAATAGTGTCTGGCACATAGTAGCAGCTTAATAAATGCTTACTGAATGACTGACTGACTGCCTCAGTGACCTGGTAGGTACTTAACAAATGCTTGTTCACTTAACTTCACTAAATTGGCCATAGGAAGGGTCCAATAATGTTAAGAGCACAGTGGAGGAAAGGGGCATCTCAAGGTATTCAGAAAGGAGTCCATTCAATTGGATTGACAAAGTCATTGTAGAGAACAGTACTATTAAAATAAAATAAAATAAAAAGTGCACAACAGAGAGCAAAAGCAAACCTAGAAGGGAAAACCAAAAAGCGAGGTTGCTTTGAAAACAATGTGTGAGATTTATTACATAGGTTTTCATGAAATGGAAATTTATTGTTTTGTATTGAATCCTCTCTTATGTTATGCTATGCACGTGGACATTTTTCTTTTCTCATTTTGTATTCAAGTTTAAAATGGATAAAAAATAAAAGAAAAACAAACAAAGACAATAGTATTAGGTACAGCAGAAAGAATGAAAGTTGATACAATGTGTAAGGGAATGTGAGGAGCTTGGATAACCCAGAGGTTTGTATGTGATTATGGTGCGTATCTGTAAAGAATGAGAGCAGGTAAATTGAGACTTGGGATTAGATCAATCAGAGGAGAAGGTTCAGGATGGTTGCATTGCCAGATATAAGGGCACTAGAGAGGAGATTTCATGTGGTAGGAGGTTGGGGAGGCACTTTATCTGTGTCCCTCTCTCTCAGGTACTGATAAGTACCAAAGAGTCTTGATAAACACCTGGTTAGATGATTTATTGTGTATATTTTTGAATGGCGTGTTTCTGAGCTCCCTGTCCTCTCTATGAAGGAAAAGAGTAAGTGCCCAGGAAGGACAAGGTGATTTAGAGGTCAAGGATTCAGTGAGATGGCTTTAACTATGAAAGTGAATCTAGAACATCATAGGTATAAAGCCAAATCTTAGAATATTAGAACATCAAGGCTGGAAGGGACCTCAGAGGTCTTCAGGTCAAATCAACTGAGACCCACAGGGGAAAAGTAACTAGACAAAGTCACACAGTAAGTTAGATTGACTAGAGCTCTGTCTCAGATGATTAATAATAATAATAATAATAATAACAACAACAACAACAACAATAACCTATCATATTTGTATCACATTTTACAGTTTACAAACTGTTTCCATATCCATCATCTTATTTGACCCTCACAACCCTGTCAGGCAGCTCAGCAGTTATCAGAGGGTAAGTGATTTGCCCAAGGTCATAGAGAGAATTAGAAGACCAGATACCTGATTTTAGGCCATCTTTCTCCAGGGTTACTATGGGGGGAAACGCTATGTAAACCTTAAAGTATTATATAATTGTGAGTTATTATTATTGTTTTAAATCTGGCACTCAGCCCACCACACCATTATTCTGGGGCTAATTATACACTTGTGAATTATCCTGGACCTTAGTTTCTTCCCTTTCTCTTTCCTTTTGGCTAATATACTACTTATCAATACTTACAGCAGAGAATAGGGAAGAGAAACAAAAGGTATTGAATTGAAACCAATTCTCAATTCAATTCAGCAAGCAAAAAGAAGATCCCTGCTTGTTTGCCTGCTGGGAAGTATTTGGGTGGGGAAAAGGGTGAAACCATTGCCTAAAAGACCACTGTAGCACAGTTGATATAGTACTGGGGCTGAAGTCATAAAAACTTGAGTTTAAATCCAGCCTCAGAAACGTGCTAGCTGTGTGTTCTTGGACATCACTTAACTTGTCTTCCTGAGTTTCCTCAACTGTAAAATGGGGATGGTAATAACACCTACAACCCAGGTTTGTTGTGAAGAACAAATGAGATAAAATTTTTAAAGTATTTAGCACCGTCTGGTACATAGTAGGCACTCAATAAATGTTTGTTCCCTTCTGTCTTCCCCGCTAAAATAAAATGGAGGGATTTTACATGGGGTTTCAATTATCAGTTGTCATATTTCTCCTATAACTACAGAGATTCAATAATTGACTGAAATCAACAGTCATAAAAGCTTAGACTGTTAGCACTGAAAGATAGTTTACTGTCTTATTTTATAAAATGAAGAGGCTAAAGCTATCTTGTCTTGTTTACATGCATAATGTTTGTGGCAGAGCCAGGGCTAGAACCTATACGTTCTAATGGCATCCATCCCCACTTTGTTCTTCAATATCACTCAGTTTTGTTTTCTTACTCAACTTATCTAAGAGGGAAAAATAAAATCAATTTTTTAAAAAATGAAATAAGCAAGAGGTGTTTAAAAATTGAGCCTATGCCATTCAAAAATTTTAATTTATTCACATTCTAAAATACTGTTTACACATAAACACATGTAACCTCCTTCTAAATTTTCCACATTCATTATGAAGTCTAGGATTTAACCTACTCTATGTTCTGAACCAGCAGTTTTCAAACATTTTGGTCCCAGGTCTCCTTTATACTCTTAATGAGTACCTCAAAGAGTTTTTGTTTGACTGGGTCATATCTATGCCAAAGTAGAAATTAAAAGTCATACCGTCTTAAATATTCACTTACTCATTAATTTAAAATAACACTAATAAACCTATTTTGTATGATCATATTTTAATGAAAAATAAATATATTTTCCAAAGAAAAGTAGGAAGAAGAGTGATATTGTTTTACCTATCTTTGCAAATTTCTTTAGTATGAGACAAATAATGGCACAGTGGATAAGAGTACTCAGCCTGGAGTTAGGAAGACCTGAGTTCAAACCCAGCCTCCAACCATTACTAGCTGTGTAACCTTGGGCAAGTCACTCGACTTTTTTTTTTTTGCCTCAATTTCCTCAGCTCTAAGAGGAGCTAATAATAATAATAATATCATATAAAATAATAATATAATATAATATAATATAATATGATATAAAATATAACATAATTAATATAATATAATATAATACAATACAATACAATATAATATAATATGATATGATATGATATGATATGATATGATATGATATGATATGATATAATATAATATAATATAATATAATATAATATAATATAATATATATAATAATATAATATAATATAATATATATAATATAATATAATATAATATAATATAATATAATATAATATAAAATATCGCCCACCTCTAAGGGTTGTTGTGAGGATCAAATGAGATATTTGTAAAGTGCTAACCACAGTGCCTAGCACATAGTAGGCACAATATAAAAGGTACCTACTATTACTTTTGTTAATGTCTGGCTTAATTGAATATAGTTAGATCCTCATATATGCTTCTTCATTCAACCTGGGCAATTATGTTATAATTATGTTTTCTGGTTGAGGTATATGAAGAAAATCCATTCTCACACAGACATATAGTTGGACAAAGGAGTATTTAACAGGCAAATGATGTCTTTGTATTATTATGACAATAATTTTGACCTTGAGGACACCCTGAAAGGTTCTTGAGCCACCAAGGGTTCCAGGGATCATACTTTAAGAACTGTTGTCCTCTATCTTAAACTGCTCTTCACTGGGGCAAGCCAAAATTGTGTGTAAGTGACCCTCCCTTTTCGTGTCAATTGCCTACCACCTCTAATAGATTATCAATACATCTGCTCCAGGAAAAGTTCAATATTTTAACTGACTTGGGAAAACACATTTATCCAAGATACTCATAGTGCAATGTGGCCACTACAACAATTTGCCCAGAACAAGAGTATCTAGAATGGAATTTTAAACTCCATGAAGATCCATACTTAACAATATTATATACAGAGGGATGCATATGATGACTATTCTGAAAACATAAGTCACTGGTGGTATCAGGCCAAAGAGCACACATTTGTCTGATCAGCAGTGATTCAATGGGAAGACTTTGCTACTTTCAATATTTCTTTGTATTATACTCTTAAGAGTCTAGTTTGGAATTGCATATTCCAAAGTTCACCCATGGAATTAAATTGTCTTTACCAATTTAGACATTTAATAGAGATAAGAACCCCAAAGGGTGGCTTCTTTCCCAGTTTATCCAAAGAACTTGTGTCTTCCAAATTAAGATAAAAGGACATCTCTGGCAAGATTTCAGGTATAGTATTTTGAGCTTCCTGTCAAGTCAATTATTACAGTAATTTACTTTGTTAATGGTACCATTTTGTTCTTTCTGATCTCTGCCTAAATGCAAAGGCAGCAGTTAAAAAAGTTGTAGAAACATTTCTTCAACTATAGGGGGAAAAAGGTTGTGATTATAAATAATTCAATTTGTAGAATAAATAATGCACTTGCAGAATGCAAAGTAGTATTGCCAGAATAGCTTCTATGAAGGCTATTTTTCGTAACAACCCTAATGGCATTACCATTTTACACGTGAATATGAAGAGAAGAGACTGAAGCATCTATTATTTTATTAAATATTACATGCATACTCTAGTAATGTGAACTTGTGCTACTAAAAACTAGATGGAAATCTAACCTTGCCACTCAATTCTATGGATAACATTATAATTAGAAAAGCTGACAAAGTGTATATATAAAAAAATAGAACTATTCCAACTAGAAATGATTTCAACCTTGAACTATGTAATTTAAATTTCCCTAAGAATTATCATCCATCCTCTTTTGGCTCCTTCTCCCTTATCTTCTGACTTTGTTCTTCATTCTAATCATAGAAATCACACATTTCAATTTCATAAAGATGCAAAGAGACAATATAAACTTTGATCAAAAGCTGTTTCTTCTTGCAGAACTCCAAAAAAAAAAACAGTTCTCAAGTTTGCAAAGACTCTTTGCCAGTCCTGATTAGAAGCCCAGTGGCTGACACAGTAATTGCTCTGTAATCATACCACAGTAGCCAACCTGGTTTATGCATACAATCTATATTCTAATAGCAGTCAACAGGTCACCAGTTAATAAAAATACCATTAACATCCCCCTGTGACTAAGAAATGGAGATATTCATCTCACTTGGCCAGTGGCAGGCCAATATAATTTCCTTGGCTGTTAGTGTAATTAACTGTGCTGGTATGTGGATTTCCCTAGAGGACTGGAATAGCGTAGGGTGACCTTGAATCAAGCATGTGATGGTGATATGTTGGTGGCCATAGTTTCTCAGAGCTTGGGGTCAGCTAGGAACATCTTTTCCCCTCAGCTCAAAGGATTTTTATTGCTTCTGTACTCAGCTTCTACGTAACCAGGCATAGATGAAGGTAAAAAAAAAAAAGGCTATTCCATCCTAGGACAAAACTGGGATGTTGGTAGAGCTTGTCCTAAGTTTACAACAGAGTATAATCTAGAAATTCTTTCACTTGGTGCCAAAACAATTGTGCGGGGTAGGGCAAGGTTATCATTACAGAGAATACCCCAAGTGGGGACTCTCGCTCTGTGAGGGGGCACTGTAGTGATGGGACCCCAGGGGTGTTGGCCTGGAGCCAGTTGAAGTCACTCTGTATGGTACAGGAAAAGGGAGGATCACCTCAGGGGGCAGAAAGATACCTTTCATGTCTATGTCCTGGAGAAAAGCCCTTGGATACACTGACTTAGCTATGGCTCTTATCTCCTTTCTCCTTTCCATCGATCCCTTCCTTTATTGCATGTATTCGCAAGAGAAGTTCACAAAGCAAGTATTTCTTCCAAATATTTAAGGAGGAGAGCACTGATGACGTGAGAGAACACTGAATGATGTGAAGATGACTTTTTAAATTCACTCATAATATGAGAAAAGTAAGCAAATATGAAAACACTAGATCTTGTTTGTTTATTTAATTGGTGAGGGGCAAGAGAATACAGAGTGAGGGGAGTTAAATTGGATAAACATTACCCTGTTTTCTGTTAACTACCCTGATAATTAAGAGGTAAGGGTGTGTTAATGAAAGAAATGGAAGAGAGGGAAAGGGACTGGGATAGGAAGATGTAGAGGAAGAAGGAAAGGGAGAGAGAAAGAGAGAGAGAGAGAGAGAGAGAGAGAGAGAGAGAGAGAGAGAGAGAGAGAGAGAGAGAGAGAGAGAGAGAGAGGGAGAAGAGGAGAGAGGAAGGAGAGAGAGAAAGCTGGTTCTTAATATTCAATTCTGTCTCTTTGTCTTAATTCTAACTCCAATGCCACATTACAAATTAAAAATGAGTAAATGAAAATATAAGAAATATTATTTATGCTATCTGATAGAAATAATTAACATAAATACAGAGAAACCTGGGAAAACTAATGTGCACTGATCTGAGGGAAATAAGCAGAAACAGGACAATATGCACAATTATTATAGCAATATAAGGGGAAAGAAAGTTGAAACAAAACAAAATGAAATGCTATGTGATTATAATGACTAAGATTGGTCCTGTAGAAGAACTGAGAAAATGTATCTGTCACCCTTTGCAGATGTGAAGGACTAAGGATGTATACTATTTTTCTATATTTTTTTCATTTTATATTTTATTCCTATTAACAAGCATTTATTTTTTTCTCCTTCCACATTTCCCCTCTGTTAAAAAATTCTTTAACAAATATGCATGCTAAGGCAAACTAAAATCCTAACTGGCCATATGAAAATGAATGTCTCATTCCATATCTTGAATCTATAAGTGGCACATGGATGGAGTGATGGGCCTAGAGTTAGGAAGACTCATCTTCCTGAGTTTTAATCTGGCTTCAGACACTTAACTACCTGTGTGACCTTCGGCAATTCACTTAACCCTGTTTGCCTCAGTTTCCTTATTTGTAAATGAACTGGAGAAGGAAATGGCAAACCACACCAGTATTTTCGCAAAGAAAACCCCAAATGGGATCATGAAAAGTCAGACATGAGTCAAAAATAAATGATAACAACAGGATGGGCAGGGGGGTGGGAAAGGGAGAATAGCATGCTTCATCAGTCCTTGGAATTGTTTGTTCATCGTATTGATTAGAGTTCTTAAGTTTTGAACTATTGCATATGTTCAGATTCAGTTTATGTATTTTTTGCCAAATTGCTGTTCTCTCTCTAACAATGAAAACACAACTTTGTTATAAAGGATGGTTGACTGAGCAGTAGAGCAGCCACGGATATATTCAGAAATGAAGGTGATATGAAAACAAAAGATTTTTTTTTAAGAATAACTCACAGTGTCTTATGCACTCATCTATAAAGCCCTAGACACCCATCTGAAATCAGTAGCTTTGATGCAGGGCTCATAGTCTTCTCATTACACAGCTTAGGTATGGTCTCTATCCTCAAGTTTCTTTTTCTTCAACAATACTAGGCAAGGAGAGGGGAAAACATCCTGATAAGAAAACAGCTGCTTAATTGTTCAGATGAAAAGATAGGACCAAAAGGGCCTTTGCTGGGTGGATCTATTCTAGCATATGGACACTTTATAGTCGATGTGTTGTCACTGGCTGATTCTCAGAAGCACTTCTGAAGCATCAGGGCGCTAGGAGCCAGAAAATCCCCTACTGAGAAGGACTACATCCATTCCCTTTGACCCATGCTGTTTAATTCCTGAAGCTTGCTATTTTGGTAATGTCACAGCACAGGGAGAATGACTGGGAAGTCTGCAATAGGTTAAGAAAAGGGTTATTTTTGGTTTTATTTAGAAATGTTCCCATTGTCTACGGTTCTGTGATTTCATGGATCACATAACAGGCTAAAGGAAAAATAAAAGTAATGGGTAAAGAAGCATAGACCACGTATGGTATGGGCCTTTTCTCAAGGATACCATACAATCACCTTCAAAAGACAGTACGGGTATAGACATTTGTTCATGTATATATAGAAAGTGCAATGGAATCATTTCACAGCTGGGACAGGGGATTACTTTGTTATTTAGGACTGAGTTAGTTATGTTTGGCAAATATTAGAATCATAGGTCTAGAGCTAGAGAGGACTTTACAGGATATGTAGTCTATCAATCTCATTTTACAGCTGAGAAAACTAGCCAAAAGATATTATTTGACTTTCCTAAGGTTACACAAGTTAAAATATCAAAGGAGAGATTTGAATCCAGTACCACTGACTCCAGAGGCAATGCCCTTTGTACTCTACCATACTGGCTCTCTCTTAAAAAGCAGCTTGTTCCCAATACATTGCCTTAAATCATTATTATTGTCTCTTTATTCCTTAAAGGCAAAGTAACTGAATTATAGGTGGTAGAGATGGAAAAGACCTTAAGAGATCATCTGGTCTGGCACTATGACTTCAGACAGTCATTGTTTTTCTTAAATATAAAGAGGAGAGAAAACAACCTGTACCCTACTACTAAGTCAGATATCAAAGAGAAGTAATTATGACATAGAAAGAAGAATAGCAGTTGAAGTACACACTAATTCATGGATGTCATTTGAGAAGAGAGTCAGTAAAAAATGCTCAGATGCCTGGAAATGGAAAAAATTACAAATCAATTTTCAAAAGGGAGAATAAAATAAAATCTTTAAAATACAGGGGAGTGAGTTTAACTTTGATTCCTGGCAATATCCTAAAATCCATTAATAAAGAGCACTATTTTTTCTTTTACAAAAACTATGATTTCATGTTACCCATAGTCACACAACCAATGCAAGCCAGAGGTGGGACTCACATGTAAAGTCTCCCTGACTCCAGTGGGAAGTTCCTAGCCATTGCACTCTTCTACCTCTCAACTCTTAAAGGGAAATAATGCTCAATGTGAATCAGGGTCAGTTCAGAGATAACTTGTAAACGTGGACTCTGGAAGAAGGTGGAGGTGAAGGTTGAATATCAAGGCAAACACATGTTTCCCTCCTCCTACAGCAGAACTCCTAAGTATGCCATGAGCCATATGTCTCTCCCAACCCCCACCGTTGAGACACAGTTATATTGAAAGTGAATGAGGAGCTTTGAAAGACTTAGGAACTCTGACCAACACAAATGACCACCCGCAAGTCCAGATGATTGAGGATAAAACATGTTACCTACTGAAAGAGAGTTCACATTGAGGTGTGTGTGTGTGTGTGTGTGTGTGTGTGTGTGTGTGTGTGTGTGTTGGATGTGGCCAATGCAGGAATTTATTTTACTTTATTATATGATGTTTGTAACAAGATTTTTTTTCCCCTTCCTTAATGGAAGGAGAAGGTGGGGAAGAGAAAGAGAAGGTTGATCTGAAAACAAAATATAATTCTTTAAAAAAAAATGAATGAGGTTGATTATCTCAATGAAGGAATCTATAAAAGAATACTAAGTCCATATAAAAGGAGGAATTAGAGAACAGCAGAAGGCTCTTATTTTGTTCAGTCATTTTCAGTTGTGTCAGATTCTTAGTGACTCCATTTGGGGTTTTCTTGGGAAAGACACTGGAGTGGTTTGCCATTTCCTTCCCCAAATCATTTTTACAGATGAGGAAACTGAGGCAAACAGGTTTAAGTGACTTGGCCAGGGTCACACAGTTGGTATGTGTCTGTGGCCAGATTTGAAATGAGGAAGATTAGTCTTCCTGACTCCAGGCCCAGCACTCTGTCCACTGTACCACCTACCTGCCCTAGGGTTCTTATTACACTAATATTTACTGGGAGAAGTGATCCAGGTCTCTCAAGAAGACTTTCTTAAATAAACCAATCATTAGAAGAAAAATCTCAAAATGAAAAGGCTAGAAATGGATATATACATGCATGTGTTATGCATGTATACGTGAATTTATCGATAGACTCATAGACTGTCAAAACTCATCCTACCCTCTCATTTCACAGGTTAAAAAAAGATAAGGCCTAAAAAAGTGAGTTTATACGTGCAAGATCCCACAGTCTTAAGAAGTCATGTAGTTTGTTATACCATCTCACAGAAGGATGAAAATTTATCTTATATTTAAATATCTCAATGGAAGTAATTTTTCTTGGCAAATCATTCCAGTCTTAATACAATCAGGAAGTTATTTTAATAATTTTTAATATTAATAAAATAAATAATAACTTAAAATAATTTAATTATTTTAATACCTAATCTAAGCCTTACATGCCATAGCTAGTGCACGTTGCTTCTAATTCTGCTTTGAGCTGAGATTAAAAAGGAAATCTCAGGTCCTCCCAGTATGTTCTTTCAACTCATATTAAGAAATGGAAAATCTTATGTGGAATATTTATAACTGCATTATCCACTGACTACACACTGTATATCTTTATATGCCACATAGCTAACTAGATTAAAGAGATGCAGTATGCACAGTTGAAAAATAACCCACCTAGAACCCACTTTCAAAGTCTACTGGCTGCCAGTTTTATTATAAATTAAGAAAAAAAGGAAATATGCAAATGTATTTGGAGAATAGAATTATTCCTTAGCACAAAAGTTATGAGAAAAAGGAAAAGAAAAAGAAAAAAAAAGAAATGAAACAAAAAAATAATAAAAGGAAGATATAAAAAGGGTGAAATTAATCAAATTAATTTGTAAGAAGAATAAACTAAGGAGGGGTGGTGAAAAACAAACCAAGGAGGCCAAGGAGAAGATCATTTAACCATTTCAGTGTCCCCAGAATTATTCAGAAAAAGAAATATTATTTAAAGATCTAAGCTGGCTAAGCCGATCATAAAAAATGATGAGTAGGGAAGGTGGACTCTATATTCAAACGGATCGACATGCAATTGTCTTTTTGCCCAGTGCAGATGTCCTCTCTTCCTTTTGCTTTAAGATATGACCTTAAGCTTGCTTATTAGTTATTCCATTGAAGATTTTTTTCTAGCATATGATTATGAGTTAGGGTTTGGGTTCAGGCTCTGCCACTTGGATAGAGACATAGATAACATGCTTACCCATTTTTCAGATGACACAAAACTAGAAGCGGTAACTGCATTACAGAGTAAAGATTCAGGAAGATCTGGATGGGCTAGAATTTTGAGCTGGATCAAATAATATCAGACTGAATAGTGATGAATGTAAGGTCGTATGAACGAGAGCATGACATAGACTGGCCTTAGCTTAGGTTCAGGAAGAATTTGGTTCATTTCCTACATCTAATACATACTAGTTGTACAATCTAGGCTTGGTCACTTAAACTAACAGTGCCAGCAGGCAAGTCTGTAGGACACAATTGTAGATGATTTGCTGGAATGCATTAATAGAGGGAATTTCCATACTGGGACTTCCACACTGCTAATATCATTGTTGATGATGGTGATGTCATCGAATGGATTTCAAAAAATCAACTTCATAAATTCAAGTGGGAAAGTCACAGCTAGACCACACTTTTTTTTTTGAAGGGAAAAAAAAAGATTTAGGAAATCAGTGTCCTGTAAGTTCAGTCAACAGTGTGATATGGAGAGGCAGCTTATTCTCTACTACAGGGTGTCCCAAAAGTCTTAGTGCACTTTAATTGCAATCAGTGCAGTTGAAGTTCAGTTGCTTGCAGTTGCACTAAGATTTATGGGACACTAAAAATATTAGTGTTTCCAGCAGATAGTGCTGTTAGGCTCTTAGTCAGAAAAACCAGTATTTGAAGTCTGATTATGACTTGGGACCATGAGCAAGTCACTTAACCTCTGACCTTCAAGTGACCTCATCCATAAGATGGGAATAATGGAATTTATAATATCTAATTCAGAGTTATTATGAGAATCAGGCAGTCAATCAATAAACATTTTTTTTGTTTCTTTTTTTAGGCAATTGGGGTTAAGTGACTTGCCCAGGGTCACACAGCTAGTAAGTGTCAATGTTTGGTCTGAGGCTGGATTTGAACTCAGGTCCTCCTGACTTCAGGGCCAGTGCTCTATCCACTGTGCCATCTAGCTGCCCCTCAATAAACATTTATTAGATGTCTAGTATGTGACAGGCATTATAAACTTTGCAAAGTGTAAAGGGCCATGTAAATGTATATTATCATTATTGTTATTATTATTAGGCAAGAAAACTAATACTATCTTAGGATGCATTGAAAAGTATAATATCCAGGAGTAAGGAGGTCAGAGTCCCTTTGTACTTTGCCCTGGTTATATCATATGTAGAGTGCTATTTCTGGGGCAGCTAGGTGGCACAGTGGATAAAGTACCAGGCCCAGAGTAAGGAAGACTCATCTTCCTAAGTTCAAATCTGGCCTCAGACACTTACTATCTGTGTGACCCTGGGCAAGTCACTTAACCCTGTTTGCCTCAGTTTCCTAATCTGTAAAATTAGCCAGAGAAGGAAATGCAAACCACTCCAGTATCTTTGCTGAGAGTATCTTTTTTTACCCCAAATAGGGTCACAAAGAGTTAGACACCACTGAAATGACTGAACAACAATAACAGAATGCTAATTACAGTCTGGGTCCTGTAGTTTAAGACACACATTAACATGTGGCAGAATTTTCAGGGAAAGACAAGTAGGGAATAAAGAGTGATAAGCAGGGATGTGCTGGAACCAGCTAGAACCAGCTTCTCTGTGAGAGAATGTACACCTTGGAAATCAGCAAATGCTATAAATCAGGGCTTGATCGATTAGTGTCAATTCTGTAGACTTAAAAAAGTGATAGAAAAAGGTTAATAATACATATTTAACTCAAAAGTGAGATTTAGTATATTTTAACCAGAAAGCCAGTTGTTACCTACATTTACCAGAATACCCCTGTTCACAAGGTCATTCCATTTGAGGTTAAATGGAAGGAAAACAAACAAACACTGTGGGTGTATTTTTTAGCATAGAGAAGAAAAGGCTTAGGATAGACACCATTACTGTCTTTAAATATTGGGACAAAGAGGAGGGTGCAGAAATAAGAACAACAGGTTGAGGTTTTGAAGAGGTCAATTGAAGCTTGAGTTAAGGAGTAAACCTCTTAATAATTAGAAGATTCAAAAGTACAGTAGGCCACTTTGGGAGGTAGCAGGTCCCTCCCCATTAAAGTGCCTAAGCAAAGTCTGGGGACCATATATTGCATATGTCATGGTTGGAGAAAAGAGATTTCCTCAGGCATGGTTGAAGTAATTAGCCTCCAAATCACCTTTTAACTCAGATTCTGGCACTCTGATTAATAGCTATGTAGTTTTAGGTTAAGTTGCTAATTTTTTTGTGCCTCAGCTCCCTAATAATCACTTACTATTTTTGTGCCTCAGTTTCTTCATCAGTAAAATCTGAGAAAGGATACTTGCTTTACCTACAGTACACTCCCTTTAAGCCGAGTGTTTCATTTGTGTCTTTGTATCTGTAGTGCATCACACATAACAGATTCTTCATAAATGATTGTTAGATGAATGAATGAAATGTTGCATTTACTTTGAAACATTAATATTTTACATTGTTGTCATTATTAAGATCTTATTAGTTCCACTACACTTTAAGTAGCTTCTTTTAAAAGGATTATCATTGCTAATTAAGAACTATGCATTGCTTTGAAATTCCATATGGCAAAGGAGGTGAAAAAGAGAACAAAACATCCAGATTTGATTGAGATGTGCCGAAACAATATACATCTAGATTCTCATAGAATATTTCACCCATGTTACCAAATCAGTAAATGGAGCCAAAATATTATTCAATAAATACAAATTTTAAAAAATCTAACATTTTACAATTGTTGAAAGAAAGCAAAAAAAAATTGTCAAGACTTCTCCTCAATAAACAAATATTATGAATCAACAATTGTGAACATATTTAAATGTACCTATTCTGTACATATGTCTTTAGTGAAATTAAGGCAGCTGGCATCATGTTTACTTATTTGTTACAGCAAGAGGCAATGTCTAATGCATGTTGTATCATGTCCGTAAATGCATGACATTAAAGTAAGCCTTGATAAACTCTGTATATCTAATTGGATTTCTGAATTTGCTTAGGCAGCCCAAAACTTGAAACTCACAAATTATTTCATCACTATCCTCCTTGCTCCCAACAACATTATTATCTGCCCACAACGAATGACTCTCTCTGGATTTCCTTTTATTTCTGAATTTCCTCCTTTAGCCTTCTCACCCTTTTTCCCAGCTAGATGCTTCGGTCTACTGCTTAGATGAAAGATGTTGATGAAAAATGTTTTATCAAGATCACAACGAATCATCTGAGATTGTCTGATAAGATGGTGACAATGAAGGAAAGCAATGTGGAGGCAGAATATGGAACCCTGAGCAGGACATGAAAAGTTTGTTCTAATCAGATATCCTCTTCCATTCTTGCTCAATTATATTCCCAACTCCTCCAAAAGTGATCTTTTGCTCTTCAAGTTTTCAAAGTGCACTTAATTTGAATCTCCCAATTGACCCATCACATTTCACCATAGATCTTGCTTATTTGCGTGCATATTGCATAACCTTCAGTGGAGTGTAAGACCATTGAGCATAGAATTCTCAATGTGTGTATGTTTTACATGTTTATATCTCTGGTACCTAACACAGTACCTGGCACATAATAGATGTTTAATAAAGATTTATTGAGTGAATTAAATATATGCATGTGTATTTATACATTCATATATGTAATATGCTAAAGACTAAATAATGACTAATATCTACAACAAAGAAGAATAATTAGCAATTCATCAATTAATAAGAGGTTAACTTCAAAGATTAACTGTTCACTTTTTAAATTATATTTTATAGCCTGCTCAATCTTGGTGATCAAATATATGGAAGTTTTAAGTGTTTGGCTTCCTCATAAGAAATATAAGACTTATGAGAAAGAACTATATTTTGAGAAATGAAAGCCCAATTTCATGGATTAATGGCCATTAATGGTTTGTAATCATGGAGAAGATTCTAGTCAAATAAATAAACAACTAGCTTATTTATTTATTTGAAATAACAAAGAATAATTATTTTGCTAATTATTCTTTTTCATTATCATGTAACACTCCACCTGCTCAGAAGTTAGATTTCAAGCAACCACAGTCCTCTTGGGAAATGTTTTTGCTCATTCTATTTTGCCACAAGATTATATTTGTATATCTTCAGTTAAGAATAATAGGTATACCATTATTGTCTTAACCAAAGGAAAGGTATTTAAAAAAAATTATTAGCAATAGTTTCATTTCTTAAGTCTCAATTTTCAATTCTTCAGTCTGAAATCCTTCAAAACTAATTTATTTCAAATAAACACCTATGTTCCACAAGGACTATTAATTTGCCAGTGTTTTTTCTAAACAGCTATTTGATATTGACTCAGTTATTTTATAATGTAGAATGATCAGTTTTGGAGGTTAATTTTTTAGCAAGTCCCTCTGGCATCTGCTTCTCCTTTGCACTGCCTGCTAAACATTACAACTTGCCCTGAAGCTAAGCTCTTCAGGACATACAACTGTAGCTGTTCATTAGCTAATTAGTGCTTATTCCTTAAATTATGCTGTTCTTGTCTAACCTGGGAGATGAACAGCAAATTATTTCTGGCTGCCCTCTCATATCCCATGTTACAGCAAAACTGAACTGTATAAAAAAAAATCCCTTTCCATATTTCTTTTTTGTCTACCTGACTGTTTGGTTTAATTAGGAGAACTTTTGAACAAGGACAGGATATACCTCTGGTTCCTAAAATTACACTCCCTAGAGGTTAACTTAGGTTTATTCAGGAATAGTTTAGCTACCATTCATAAAAAGAATCAAGTACTTTGTTAATAAATTTCCACTGCTTTGGCTGTGTTAAGGCAATTTGGCTACTTGAAACTCAGGCTGATTTCTTATGGATTAAAAATAAGTGACCATATCCAACAAATAGAAAACCATATAGCCTAAATTGAACAGCTATAAAATGGTTTTCCACTAGAAGAGCACAGGTTATTTGAATGAAGGGAACAAGAAAAATGGTTAAGTTTATGGTCAATGACTTCTCAGAGTCTTTTCTATTGATTAGAAATCCATTTGGTAAAATGTATGCACATCATCATGCACCAGATTTATATGTTATGGAATTAAATCTCAAAAAAAACCCCATAAGTATTCATTATTTTGCCTATTACCATCTTCATGGTATACCTGATAAAAATAATAGATGATATTCATATAGCACTTTAAGGCAATGTAACACAAATACAACAAGCATTTATTAAGTGCTTATTATGTGGAAGGCACTGTGCTGTTGAAAGTATACAAAGATCTTTATAACTTTTATATCATTCAATACTCTCAAAATTTTACAGATATGATCTCTATTTTGGAGACTAGGAAACTAAAACTCAGAGAGATTAAGCGACTTATCCATGGTCACCTAGCAAAGAAAGTTTTAAGTAGAATCCAACCACAGATTTCTGCTGTCTCCTAAACCCAGTGCTCTTTTTTTTACTAAACCACTGTACCTCTCCTTACATGA
This sequence comes from Phascolarctos cinereus, assembly GCF_003287225.1. Lineage (NCBI taxonomy): Eukaryota > Metazoa > Chordata > Mammalia > Diprotodontia > Phascolarctidae > Phascolarctos > Phascolarctos cinereus. The sequence continues at coordinate 107,772,770 of NW_027556098.1, forward strand.
AATAACACACATGAGGTAAATATTGGCATTCCCCATATGATATTGCCCCAATGATGCTGTTTCATTAACTCACATTAACTAAACCCTGTCATAACATCATGAATTCCTGCTATAACAACACTTAACTACTCATTTTATAACTTTTTTCTTATGGAAATCACTACCCTTTGTAATATTATTTCACCTACCACTGCTTTTTCACAGAAAAAATTAATATTTCTGCAGAAGTAATTAACGGTGATAAGTAACATAAATTTGCCTACTTACATGATAAAAATGGTGATAACCAGAAACTAGCACTTAAGTAAAAAGTAGATCAATCAATCAATCAATCAATTAATAGCTTACTCTACCAGGCATCGTACTAACTAAGCATTGGGAATACAAATATAATGGGCATCTGGCCAATAATCCCAGCTCTTTTGACCTTGTGCAGCAGATTGTATCAGTGTGCTAAGCACATGCAATACCCTACATGGAAGAAATTGGAGATCTGGCTTCTAGGAGACTTATGATGATATATAATGGAAATGCCATGGAAAGACTTTGGAGCACGTGTAGATATTCTCTAAATGGCACAGGTCTGCTAATCACATAGCAACCTCCATATGGCAACCTCTATTATTGGCTCCAGTTGTGAAACCAGAACTGTAGTGTGTTCAAGAAAGCATTAATCAGCCCAAGTCTTGGCTCTCTTGATTGGATCTCTTCTCTTGGTTTGAGTCCTCAGCTGGTGGAATCTAATGAGTGACAATGCTATAGAGAGAAAGGAAGTCCTTTCCCTATAAGGCTGACATGTGGCCCTCTGAATGCATTCTTTAGTTTTTTTTTCCCTGTCTGGGCATTTGCCCTTCTGTTTTAGGGAAAGATATTAAAGACTGTAACCTTGTGAGTTTTTAAAAGACAAGAGAGGAGTCATTTCAGAATTTGGGTTACCAGATGTCAGGGAATTGAGTTTGTGCTAGGTTTTGCAGCCAATCTAGCATTATTATCCCAAGTAACAAGGAAAGAGTAACAATCAAGACCTAGTCCAGTGATAGCTGAGATGAAAACTCATCCAGAAACAATGCTATATCTGATAAGGAACTTGGTAGGACTAAAGCTATATAGAAACTGTGCTAAGTTTGAGTTAACTTTGCCCGGGGACTAAAGTACTCTAGGGAAGAATGTCCTTAAGATGTTTGCGGAAAATATTTGTGCTGTTGTTCTCACTGTATCTTCAAAGAAAGTACCCCCCCCAAAATCTAACATATCTTGTGGCTAAGAGAACCAGGGTGCTAAATACTGATGGCTAAGGAGGACACATCTAGAATAGAGGCTTGATCTAATAGCATTAGAAGAAAGACACCTCTCCTCCCCTCCCTCCTCCCCTGCCTCTCAAAAGTGCCTCTAGAACCTTGAGAGGAAGATATAGCTTTCTTGCTCTTGGAAATTGAGACCACAGAGTTTGTTCCATACAGAGAAAGAAAATAGCAATTCTTGCCTTTAAGGGCCTGACTTTTCAATGGATGTAGAAGCAAAGAGTGCAAGCTTTGAAACATAATGGTGCGACTCTTTTGAAATGTGAAAATATAGACAGGCAAGACTACCCACCCCATCTCAACTATGACACGATACATCTGTGTTTAAGAAAATCATTTATACTCCTGTGCATAAGCAATTATTCACTGATATTAATTAAAAGTCTAAAACAGCCCCATAATAAATCATGCGATGGTGATTTCACTATACATGTTAGCACTGAAAATTATAAGCTATTTACTAGGCATTCCCCTTCAGAACCCTTCAATTTACTCTTGTCCATCTAGGATGAACAGGTGTCTCTGCTGCTGTGTTTAAAACTGTGTAATGGTTTGAAATCTAGGACATAGCCTTTTATTGCACATCCAATCGATTTGTTAAGAAGCTGATCCTGAGCTAATAGGGCTGTGGGCATTAAAATTCATTCTTTAAAAATGTTATCTGAATTAGATGCTGCACCCAGCTTTCACACTGTATAAACTCAGCTGTATTTCTTAGCTCAGATTTTTTTCTGAAGTGTTGAAATGTTGATGAAAATGTTGGCTGTTGTTGTCATTACTAATTTACTGTCTATAGATTGCACTGTGGCCAAACTGAAACATATTATCTAATGAATTAATAAAAATAATCAACCAACATTATTAAACACTTATTATGTGCCAAGGGAAGCTAGATGGTACAGTGCACAGAGTAATGATCCTGGAATCAGGAGGACCTGAGTTCAAAGTCGGCCTTAGACAATTACTTGTTGTGTGACCCTGGGCAAGTCACTTAACCCTGTTTGCCTCAGTTCCTCATCTGTATAATGATCTGGAGAAGGAAATAGTGAACCATTCCAGGATCTCTGCCAAGAAAACCCCAAAAGGGGTCACAGAGGACACAACTCAAATGACTGAACAACACATTACGTGCAGAGCAGTGTACTAGGGGGTTGGAATGCAATGCCACAATCTAATCTCTTCTTTCAAGGAGCATATGTTTTATAGAGTGAGGCAATGAATACATATATAATATTTATCAAATAGTTTAAAATAAATACAAGTTAATAGGAGAATGAAGTTCTAGCATTTGAGAAGATCAGGAAAGGTCTGATATACAAAGTGATATTTAAGTCAATCAATTAACAAATATTTATTAAGTGTTTACTATATATCAAGGCTGTACATATGGGTAGCTAGGTGGTACAGTGGATAGCGTGTGGGGCCTGGAGTCAGGAATACTTATCATCCTGGGTTCAAATCTGGCCTCACACACTTCCTAGCTGTGTGACCCCAGGCAAGTCACTTAAACCCTGTTTGCCTCAGTTTCCTCATCTGTAAAATGAGCTGAAGAAGGAAATAGCAAACCACTCAAGTATCTTTGCCAAGAAAACCCCAAATGGGATAGACACATCAGGAATGGCCGAACAACACATGTATCAGACTCTATGCTAAGTGGCTCTGCTCTCAGGGAGCTTTTATTCTAATGTAAGGTGAGGACAACACATAAAAGGGAGCTGAAGGGGGCCAGGGCGGAGAGAAACGGAAGGCCTCACAGCACAGTCTAGAGAGCCAGAAGAAGAAGCAGGAGAGAAATGAAGAAAGGTTGGCTTGGGCTCTTCAAAAAGGAGGTACCAGGAGGAGCTTCTTTATGGTTCCAGTGGGAAAAGTAGGACTCAGTGGCAGACGCACATTCCAAGGTGAAAACTCAGTTGTTTTCCAATGACTTTAGCTTTGAAGAAACTAGATACTACAAAAAGTAGACATAAAGAAGTGCATTCTTGGCATTGGGACAGGTATGAAAAGGTGCAGACTCTAGAGATGGAATGTTGGTGAAGGATAGCAAGAAAGACAATGTAGTGAGGCTAAAGATTATGTGAAGAAGAAATATATACCCCCAATAGTAATCTTGGGATGCTCACCTAATCAGGGCACAAGGAGCTGTTAGAAGATATCCAGATGTGGGTAAACAGGATGGGGGGGAGAGAAGAAGAGAGGGAGAGACAAAAAGATAAAGAGAGAAAGAGGGAGGGAAGGAGGGAGAGAGAGAGAGAGAGAGAGAGAGAGAGAGAGAGAAGAGAAGAAGGAGGAGGAGGAGGAGGAGGAGGAGGAGGGAAAGAGGGGACAGAGGAGATGAGAGGGAGAAATGAAGGAAGAGGGTGGGGTGTTAAGTGGGCTAATAAATAACTGGACAGTTAGCAATTGCTGTAACCCTAAAATAAAAGGGAAAAATTCACCAGATAACCCACATAGACCCTTTTTGTTGAGAACTATCTTTTGCCAAGAGGTCAATAGATAATGTGAAATCTTTTATATAGTCACCTTTTTTCCCACATTTAACATTCTAATAATCATATTTCATGATTTTCTTAGGTGCATATAATCTCCTTAAAGTTTATCTTAGAATTATAGTATATCAGAGTAGGAAGAGACCTCAAAGGCATACAACCCAACCAAAAGCTGAAAAGGAATCTCCTCTACAATCTCCTTGATTATATAGTCAGTTAACAATAAACAAGCATTTATTAGCCACCTATTATGTGCCAGGCACTGACAAGTGGTTGCCCAGCCTCCACTTGAAGATTTTCAGTGGTAGGGAATCTACGACCTTCTGAGAAAAAACATTGCACTTCTGGACACTTCTCATTCTTAGAAATGTTTCTTTTTTTCTTTCCTTCATACTGAACCCAAAAGCTTCCACTTTGCAATGATTACTCATTGGTTCTAGAGTTTTCATTAGGGGCCATGTAACCCCTTTTCTTTGACAGACTTTGAAAAACCTAAAGGTAGCTACACTTTACTCACAGGCTTTTCACCCTTGACTAAATAGTCCTGATTTTCCAATGATCCTCATATTGCCTGAGTGACCTCACCTTTCTGCATGTACTTGTTTGTCAATGCAGAGTGTGAGATAGACAAAATGCAACATAATTGTATAAACCTGTCATTCTTTTGTCCTGTCATTCTGTTGACTCATATTAAGCTTGAAGGTTACTGAAACTCACAGTTTGCTCAACTGTAAAGTGGGGATAATAATGGCATCTACCTCACAAGGTTGTTGTGAGGATAAAATGAGATAATATTTGTAAAGTGTTTATTGCAGTTCCTGGTACATAATAGATGCTGTAAAAATGCTTATACTTTTCCCTTCTCATTAAAACCTGAGGAACTTCCTTATATGAAACAGTTTATATCCATGTGTCTCTCATTTTATACTTATATGGTCTGTTTGTTTTTAATTCAAGCAGAGGGAATTTTTTTTCCTATTAAATTTCATCATCTTAGTTAGTTTTGGCCATTCTTCCAACCTAGCTGGATCTTTTCAGATCTTCAGAATCTCATCCCCTTTGTTGACTATCCCTTCCAGCTTTATGCCAACTTAGGTTATGAGTATTTAGTTTTTATTTCAGATGTCCTGATGTGCAATGCTGCCATCATATCTTGTTTACACATATACAGGGGAAAGCGATTTTTCTTGCCTTGAGCTTGGTACAGAATTTTATGTCTCTCTTATATTCTTATCATGTTCTATTTTGCGTCATTGTTCCAGACATACTATGTCTATGCCATTTCATTTCCATTATGTCATTTCACTCCTAGGAAAATTGTCATTTGTATGTGGGCAGGGAAGGTCTTTTCTGTTGTTGTACATCTTTCAGTTTTGAAGAAGATCAATGATACCTTGACTTGTGCGAATTGGATTTAAGTGAATTAGAGTTGCTGAGTCATCAGCCTTTTTCTCTCTTCCAGAGTCATCAAAATCCAGTGGCAAGACAAAAGTCAAGATGACTGGTGATGGCCCAGGATACAATGGATGACTTTGGTGTCTTCTATGTCTAATTAATCTCAAGTTCTAAGCCTCCATAACATCTACTTTAGCCACCTTCATGGCCTTTGGAACAAATTGTTCTCATCTACTCATTCCTCTGGGTGGGGGGGCAATGATGGACATCTTCACATGTTTGGGGTAGACATCCCCTTAACTTATCAATGGGTTTAAGGTTTGTCAGTTACCTTCAACCTGGTTTAGCCCATCTACTGAGATGGTTTTACCAGGATGTGACCCTTGTGCATGCTATAGGTTCTCGGAGCTTATAGCAGGTGAGAGTTGGGTGAAAGGTGGACACCAAAGGTAGGTGAGTAGCCCTGAAAAAGGCTCAGTAAGCCCTTACACCAGATGTACCAATCCTCCCTGAACACTCCATCATTTAATCTCTATGTGTTTGCCAGAAGAGGTTCTATTGTGTAGTGGATTGCTGGCTAATCTGGGAGACAGAAGGTCAAGTCTCTAGGGTTCAATTACTGACACTGAGGCATTCTGGCTATGTGGCCCTGAACAATGGACTTAATTTCTCAGGGACCCAGCTTTCTAAAATTCTAAATCAAAGATGGTGATCTGCGTTGATGGAGGAATATATATTCTTTAGCTTAGAATTTTTTGAATCAATGAAGTCATAGGTTCATCTAGCACAAACAAGTCAATCTGCCCTACCCTCCTAATCCCATCACCTTGTACATAGGAGATCCTTAACCCCAATGTTTGGTTAAATCAGTTCTCTAAAATTCTACCAACTACCATGACAAGCTATTCAAATAAGGATTCAGCATAGTAAATAAAGGAGAATTGACCTGGGAATAAGAATATCAAGTGTGTAGGCCTGTTGCAGGCAGTAAAGAGTTGTGTGGCCTTGGCCCAGTAAATTTCCCTCTTTGGATCACAATTACCTTTTCTGAAAAATGAAGGGCTTTCTAAGGAACTTTCCTGCTCTGACCATCTGCATTCTACACACTTCACTGTTTTAGCCATGGAACTATTGAAAAGCAGAGCAGTGAATGAAGCATAACAGTGTCATGCCATGATTATCATACCTCACCAGACAAGTATCAATAGAGTTGACTTTTGATTCTGCAAGCTCATGAAGTACAGAAAATGCCATACACAAAAACACTGATAATCCAAGGTCTCAGTCAAGCAGATGGATTCAACATCCACCTCCACCTGACCTTTGCAAGAAACACTTCTCTGCAGCAAAATTGTCTTGACTTTTTGGCACTTTGAGCCTTCCCCCCACTTGCTTCCTGGAAGAGGTGTTACAATAGGTTAAGTGGCTGAAAGGAGACTAGGAACAGTAGCAGGAGGAGCTAGTGGTATCAGGCATACACAAACCAGATGAAGAGTTTCTCTATGAATATTAGGGTGACCATAACAGGGTCCTGACACTCAATAGATCTGGTGGCAAAGTGGCCTAACCTTAATTTATGCCAACATTACTGTCATATGCTCCTTAGTCAAGAGGAGGCATTCTAACAACCCACTGTCATGTCAAAAACTTCATTAATAGAGGAAGCAACAAAACAGGAGGCACAGGGATTATTTTCAATATCAGAAAAAGAGATTAGTATAAAAAATCCTTAGCTAAAATATCATGCATGCTTTAAAATGTAAAATATAATATTGGGAGGGAATTGGGGGAAGGAGCCAATGTGTGTTCATCGAGGAAGGGAAGGCTTTCTGGTATGAGTGTGTTTGTGGGGTTGGGGTTGGGGGAGGTAACCATCTGGAAGGAGGGTAGATTACTAGGCAAGCCCATGCTTTGGCATGATGGTATCTATGATGTACAAGCTGTTACTGAATGGGCACGTGATCCAAATCCTCAGTATCTTCATCTGTAAAATGAAGCATTTGGATTAGATCTTTAAAGTAGCTCTCAGGTCTAACAGTTTACAGGGCTATATATTAAAAAAACTCCATTTATCTTTTCCAGGAACTAAGGTTGTCACTGAAAAGAACACAAGCCCTTTCTCCTTGCTACCCAATGAAGTAACCCTAAAAAGGCTACATTTTACCTAAAGTGTGTGTGTGTGTATGTGTATTTTTCTGCACTTTGGAGGAAGTGACGCTCATAGTTATCCTTTTTCCTCATCATGTATCCTTCTTCCACATCCCCTTCCTTCTCCAGTAAATTGCCCCTCTCCTAAATATTCCCCTACCATCTATCTCTAATCTTCTTTCTCTCTCTATAGGCTTTTTCTAAGTTCGTTCTCAGGAGGAAACATTTCAGGATTGGAGCATAAATTAGGCAAAGGCACAGTAGCGGCAAATGGAATGTCAACTTTCAGCAATAACGTATTTAGGCAGGAATATGGACTTCATGAAGAGAGGTATAAAATAAGGTAGGAAATATAAGTGGATGCCAGCTTGTGTGGGACTAAATGTTAAGCTGTTTATCATATAACCAATGTGGAGGCAATGATTTTTCTGTTTCCTTCCTTCTTTCCTCCCTTCTTTCTCTTCCTTTCTTCCTTCTCTTCCTTCCTTCCTTTTTCTTTCTTTCTTTCTTTCTTTCTTTCTTTCTTTCTTTCTTTCTTTCTTCTCTTTCTTTTCTTCCTTTCTTTCTTTTCTTCCTTCCTTCCTTCCTTCCTTCCTTCCTTCCTTCCTTCCTTCCTTCCTTCCTTCCTTCCTTCAGATTGGAGCTGAATTTTAGCATGACTGATGTGGCAGCGGCATGTAGAAATACCCAGAGGTTTGAAAGACTGGAAGCAAAAAGACCTGTTCTCAGATCTGTTACAGTATCACAGGTAGGAGGTGATAGGGGACACAGTGAGAGTGGTAGCAATGGGAATGCAAAGGAGATGGCAGATAAAGATAGTAGAGAGCTAAGCAAAGGAAAGGCAAGGGTCAGATATGACTCCATCATAGAGCTGGAGTAAGGCTTAATGGAGGTTCCTTTAACATAATCAGCTAAGTCAGAAACAAAATCTGGTTGGAAAAAAGGCTGGATAAGAGGGGAGGAAGGTGGAGGATAAGAAAAAAAGGTGGTAAATTCAGTTTTAGACATGATACCTGTGATGTCCTGAGTGGGATATATGTAATTGGAAATGTCCAGGAGGCAATTGGAAGTATGTGAACCTGGAGACTAGAAAAAGTTAGGGTTAGAAATATAGACTGGGGAATCACCTGCATAGTGGTGATAGTAGAAAATGTTGAAGTGCTGGCTCAACAAAGAAAATAATATCATAAAAACATACATGAGGGTTGAAGACAAAGTGGATAAATGTTTATTTTTGGAGGTAGGAAGGTAAAGGAAGTAGCTAAGGAAAACTGGAAAAAGTGCTTGCCAGCAAGCTATCAATGTCAAAAAGGTTCCATTGTGATGGAGATTAACTTCCCCCTTCCTTCCAAATCCCCTTCTCCCAGCTACCCCCAGCTACCACAGACTGGAGAAAGCACATCAAAAGAAGTATCTTTGAGTTTCCAGAGATTTATGAAGAGAATTCCCATAGAAGAAACTCCCTTAAACCCTGTAGGTGAGTACCTGGTCTGCAATTTACAGTTTTAAATGGTCAATTGGGGTCACTGAGGGATTAAGTAACTTGTCCAGGGTTATACAACCAGTATGTTAGAGGCAGAATTTGAACTCAGGTCTTACTGACTCAAAGTCTGGCTTTCTATCCACTATGCCATACTGCATCTCTCTAAAGCTTATACTTAAGGACTGGATGGGAATGGATTTTTTTGTTTGTTCGGTGTTTTTTGTGAAGCAATTGGGGTTTAGTGACTTGCCCAGAGTTACACAGCTAGTGAGTGTTATGTGTCTAAGGCTGGATTTGAATTCAGGTCCTTCTGACTCCAGGGCTTGTGCTCTATTTACTGCACCACCACCTAGCTGACCCTGGGAATGGATTTTTAATGGTGGAATTTTCAGGTACCAAGACAGTCAGTGGTGGGGGAGGTATTTTTTAAACAAAGTGGCTTGATCAGTACAGCCCTTCTAGGCATACCACCTGGCTTTATTTATAAATGCCTTCTAGGCATACCTACTTCATTTATGCATAACCATAGGATAACAGATTTTCACCTAGAGGATCTCAAAGAGCACCATTTTACAGATGAGTAAACTGAGGTGAGAAGGCAAGGACATTGAGAAGACTTGCCCAAGATTATCTGGCTAGTTGAAACGCAGAGAAAGATTACAGATCAGAGGCCTACAAAGCAACAAGGTAAATGCACCTCTTTTCAGTCTGCAGGCCACATTTTCCAAACTATTAAAACTTACATGAATTTGCAGAACCAGTAGAGGACACTTGCTCATGTAGCTAGCACTGTTCCCTGTAGCATTGCATGTTTAGCAGCATGAAGTATAATTTAATTTTAAAAGACTATAGTGACAGGGTGTCTACCACTTCCCATGGGGTAATAGCCTCACTGACCTCACGACTGGGTACATCTGGCTGATTACCTACATTTTCTTTTTGGGGATATTTTAGCTTTAACTTAAGGTATTTTTTTGTGAAGATAGAACATGACACTCCCTGCCAAGGGGATACCAGGTAACCAGAGGGGGAAAAAAAAAGAAATGAGAAGAATCCATATTAGAAGATTTCAGATTTGCCTGGGATATGAACAGATATGTGATTCAGCTGTACAAATAGTGAAGAAATTTTCCCCAATGTCTTAGAAATTCAAACCATGCAAAGTGGTCAGGAGGCAAAGGAATGAAACCACATAAAAACAAACCACAATCTTGCTCAGCATGTGTGAGCCTTCTTTATGTACAGTGAACAACAGTGATATTACCATTTCAAGGAGCCCTGCCTTCCTTTCTCTTCTGAGAGAGTTCGGCCACCCGTACAGTTTCCACCAGACATATACTTCAGAAGATCTCTTTTACTTACCTAAAAGAGAGAGAGAAAAAAAAATAATAAGAGAAGATAGTTTTACCACAGCCTCTCATTTTGGCTATACTCTTCAGACACAGTAAAATACAGATACATTCATTCAAACTCAAAAGTATCTGTGATTATCAATTGTATGGCTACTCAATCCACCAATAAAACACAACCTGTTAGCCCCTTGGTAGATGGTTTTATAAGTTTTTGTCCCACTCTGATGGCTCATCATAGAACAGAAGTGCTTAGACTCTCCAGTGCTAAACCAGGACACAGGTTCTGCTAAGTCCACCCAATTTAGAGGGTCCTGCTATTATAGAAAGTAGCTTAGATTTCATTCATTCATTCATCCATCCATCCATCCATTTATTTATAAAAGGCAATCACGGTTAAGTGTCTTGCCCAGACAAGTAGTAAGTGTCAAGTGTCTGAGGCCAAATTTGAAATCAGGTCCTGCTGACTCCAGGGCCAGTGCTCAATCCACTGAACCACCTACCTGCCTTAAGAGTAGTTTAGAATAAAAATCACTTACTAAGGGTCGCTTACTAAGAGTCATTTAGCTGGTATATGTCAGAGGAAGGACTGGAACCCAGTTGTAAAAGATCATAGATTTAGAGCTGAAAGGTACTTCAGAGACCCTAAAGTCCAACTCCTTTATTTTACAGAAAAATAGGGTAGAGGAAATCAGGCCACATGAAGTAGTATGCTTCAGAGGAATGACATGAAACCAGATACTGGCTGGATTACGGACCACCTCTGCTAGCCCTGAGCAAGCCTCAAAAAAAAAATTACCATAAGGTTGACTTCCTGTTAATGAATTTGGGGTGTACAGGTAAGTTAAGTGATTCGCCCAAAGTCATAAGCCAGTTGAAACTCAGAGACATTGAAGCAACTCAAGAAAAATCTTAATATCCCTTAATTTATATAATTGCTATTTCAGGGGTAATTTATTTTCATCTCTGATCAATCTTCAATTGATAGCTGCTCCAGATTTTTTCCTCCCAAATATCATGGTTACATAAGATTGGTGATTCTTGACTTTGAGGACACATAAATAAACCTTTATTTGATTCAGGAAATAGAGATGGTGTGTGCATCTTTAGCATCCTTTTCTTGGCAATTCACCATATTGTAAGTCAGATGAACTACTGTAAGGAACCCCTTCTCACACACCCACCTTTCCCCCTCTTCCCTGTCTTACCGTCAATCAATACTTCAGTCATAAAAGATTTATCTGTTACCACACTCTCAGTGCTAAAAAGATTTAAATGTCTCTGTCTCTCCATGTCTCTGTGTCACTGTTTAACAATTACATTTGTAGGTTCTAGGACCCCAGAGTTCCACAGACAGGTTCCAAAGGAAAATCAGGCTCAGTTGGGATGTACGCCAGACATTTCAGCACATCTGTCACTGGGAGAGGAGTAGGAAAAGCTTGGTTCATTTGATTGACCATGGGAGACCCTATCTCCTGGGCCCAGTACCATAAATTGAATGTAACCACTGGTCATAGTGCCCAAGAAGGTGCTTGACTCTTCACAAAACTACGGAACAAAATTTTTTTGGGTGAGGTGCGGGTGCCACTGACATCCACATTTTGCAAATGCATTCTTCCCACTCATCAGTGATATACGGACCACCTTTTTTGGTTGCCTTCAAGATTAACTGAATTCCCACCATCTGTGGTCTCTCTGTCTCTGTGTCTATCTGTCTGTCTGTCTGTCTGCCTCTCCCTCCCTCTTTTTACCCCCCGCCCCCCAGCAGTGCCTTTGAGCTCTGACTTCAAGCTTTTGTAAGAGATATCTCCCATGCTGGGAATGCTGTCCTCCCTCTCTCCAATCCCGAGCTTCCCTAGTTCAAATCTTGTCTTCTTTGGGAAACATTCCCCACCCCAGCCCCTGCTTTTCCCTTCCCTTTGAGATTACCTCCCATTTACATTGTATGTATCTTATAGTTGTTTACCTATCTTGTCTTCCATTATAGTATGAGTTCCTTGTGGCCCGGGAATGTGCTTTTGCCAATGTTTCACATCTCCAGAACTTAGCTTCAGGACTGGTACTTTGCAAGAGCTTAAAAATGATGATTGATTGATTGCTTGAGAGTTTCCCACACTTCAACAGTCTCCTCACTCCAGCCTATAACTGGCCAAACACCCTGCCCTTTAGTTTGTGAATTACAAAGGAGTGAAAGTCAGAGATAACCTGAGGGTATTCACAGAAAAGCTACTTTCCCCTCAGTGAAATCTGTATAGGTCCCTTCAGGGTTTTACACTTCGGAGTTTCCTATCTGCCAGTTCAATGCTGTCCAGATTGTATTCTCTCTTCACATCCACAATGAGTATTGGAAACCCTTGGCTTTCATCCCACCCACACCAAGAACAGGGACTGAATTCCTTTCTCTGGGCTTGTGACAAATGAAGCTGTTATCAATGCACAATGGAAGTTACTAGAGCTATGACAGGATTGCAAAATGAGCTAACCTGCCTCCCTGGTCCTCTGTGTATCTGCTGCGGGCTGAGGGGGAGTCAATGCACTTTAATAAATAAATAAGATTAGGTTGGAACTGGCAGGGGCTCCTGAAATGACCTGAAGTTCATTATGGAGGAGTTATGGTGAGGGTAGAAAGGGGCAACCTGCTTGAGAGTCTTAGAGGCCCTTCGTTATAAGAAATGTGTCTGATTCTTATAAGTTCAGTGTTGGTCTTGAAATTTTGTATCTAAAATGACTTCACATCTGTGTAAAAATAGCCTACAATTTGTTTTCAAAATTTTAGAATCAGAGATTCATAGAATGCTGGGGCAGGATCGCTGGAAAGAATCATCTCATCCAACCTCATTTTACAGATTAGAAAGTTGATGTGACTTTCCCATAGTCACAGATATAGGTAATCCAATAAACAATAATCCATTCTAATTCAATAAACATTTGTTAGCCACCTGTTAAGGACAGCTAGGTGGTTCAGTGGATAGAGTACCAGGCCTGGAATCAGGAAGACCTGAGTTCAAATCCTGTCTCAGACACATACTAGCTGTGTGACTGTGGGCAAGTTACTTAACCTTGTTTGCCTCAGTTTCCTCACCTGTAAAATGAGCTGGGGAAGGAAATGGCAAAGCACTCCAGTATCTTTGCCGAGAAAAAGCCCTAATGGAGTCATGAATTGTTCAAGTCTGAACAACAAACAACAAAAAGAAAAGAGGCTCTTACTCCCAAACGTAGTTCTTCTGACTCTAAATTCAGTTCTGGTTCCACAACATTATCCTTTTAGAGAATACTATTCTAACACAGTTCCTATCAGATTTAGACATACTGTAATTATAGTAATTATGCCTTCTATTTGCATCACTGTAGTTTACAAAATATTTTACATGTATTTACCCTTATGTGGCAACAGTCTCCCTCCAATGTAGAATAAAAAAAAAAAACTTTGTATCAGTCAATCAACAAGAATTTATTAAGGAGCTACTATGTGTCAAGCATTGGGGATACAAAATAAAAAAAAATTTACCAATGCCAGCTTTCAAGGAGGGGAGAAAACATGGATAAATAAGCATATACAAAATATATACAAGGTATTTCAGGGAGGGGCCTGAAGAGGGCACTTGGCCACCAGGAACAGCTTCATGCAGAAGACAAGGTATATCATAGGCAGGGTATGAGATGGATCAGAGGATCACGAACCTAGAACTGGAAGGAGTTTCAGAGACCATTTTATCCAATGATGTCATTTTACAGAAGTAGCAATTGAGGACCAGGAAGGCTAATTTATTTGCCCAAGGTCAGTCAGTGAAACAGCAAGCATTTATCAAATACTTTGTCTATGCAGGTACTGTGCTAAGCACAGGAAATACAAATATAAACAGAGAGAAAAAAAAACAGTCCTTGCCTTCAAGGAGCTTATATTCTAATGAGGGAAATTGAAGTGTGCTGAAGCCAGTTCTATCAAGCTAGCATTTACACCTGAAATATTGTCGAATGCTATAAATCAGGGTTTAGCTTATTGTTTTGTTAATGGCTGACTTTAACATGTGTTGGAGAAAATGTTAATAACACAGATTAAACTTAAAAGTGAAAGAAAATCCTATAGAGGAGGGAGATATTGTTGGATTCAGTGCCCTCCTTAATAGAGGTTCTGACAGGAGCCATCCAATCAGAGTGAGAGAGGCTGAAAGAAATGGAGGTACTTCCCAGGTGTGAATTACAAAACTGAGGTGAGTTTTCAAAATAAAGAGGTTTCTGGGGCATGGTAGAGAAATGATACAAGCAGTATCAGGGAGAAGATTTGATCCCACAGCCTCTGACTATAGTTAGTTCCTTTCCCGCTATATTCATCCAGAATCTCTTGACTAGTACAATTCAGGTATTCCTCTTTATTAAGAAAGTTCTCTATTAAGAGTATCCACCTTGTGGTAACAGCAAAAATCTCATTCTGAATGTATGTAGGGCTTCACTGCAATTCAAATATTAACTGTTAAGCTTTATTAATTTAAGAATTAGCTTTACTTGTGAAAAAAAAAAGCTGTGAGAGAGGCACTGTGGGTTAGTGAAGCAGGGACTGGATTTGATGCCAGAAGCCCCATTACAAAGGCTGTCTCTGGAACTTTGCTGCTTGTGTGACCTGGGGCAAGTTACCTGACCTTTCTGGGCCTCAGTCTCTTTGACTGTAAAATGGGGGGTTGAATAGATGGGACTAAAGTCTCTTGCACTTTGTAATCCTGTAATCCTAAATTAAACAATCAGATGTGTTCTCGCATTTCAAGGCCCAGACTATCCTAGTTTTATTATCTGTACAATACTTAACGATCTGATAGCCAGTACACCAAGGGATAGGGTAGGAAGACTCAGGAAATTAAAGATTTAGTGGCAAACTAATCCATCCCCCTGATTTCATATTTGAGGAAACTGAGGCCAAGGAAGTTTAAGTGACACCAAGTGATAGAGGTGGCAATGTAGCCTGGTGGAGCAAGCCCTAGAACCTGTGAGTGCCTGACATGTGCTCTCTCAAACTCCAATCCAGGGTCTCTCTTTTTTTTTAGGCAATTGGGGTTAAGTGACTTGCTCAGTCACACAGTTAATAAGTGTCAAGTGTTTGGTCTGAGGCTAGATTTGAACTCAGGTCCTCCTGACTTCTGGGCCTGTGCTCTATCCACTGCACCACCTACCTGCTCCTCTCCTTCTAACAAGAGAACTGGAAGCAAACTTATCTGACATGACTATGACCTCATGGTTATCATCAGTGCTTGCTCCCATGGGGACAAATGACAGTGCCAGAGTTGGGGAGGGGTATGTTACTAGGTCAAGCAAGCAAGAACTTTGATTAAGACAAATTCACACTCCAATAATGACAGAAGGGTAGGACAGCACAATGGCAGCTACCACCATACCATCACACCTTGTCTCCCACCCCTAGCCTTTCCTTCTCCCTCAACCTTCCCTTGACAAGTAATATACAACTCACCACAACCACCACATTTTCAATTAAGCTGTAACATTCTTTGCAACAAGGCCAACCTCAAATCATCTGTTTCACTAAACATCATATATCTCCCTACCATTACCCCCAAATCACCCCATAGAACTCTAATCAACTTCACTCCACAGCTGTGAGAGCAGCAGATGACTTCTTCTCAGCCATGTAAGCTTCTAATCTCCTCATACGGAAGTCTTGTTATTTGCATCACTAAGGAACTGTGTGACTGAGCCCATCACTGCCCCAGTCTTAGTCTTATTTTCTCAGCTATGAAAGAAAGGGATTGTACTAGATATTCACTGAGGTCTTGTCATATTCTGACATCCTATGATTCTAACAATACAGCAGTTGCAGGAAAGTGGTCATGCTGGGACTAAAAAACAAAAATCCTAAGGATTTAGCTCACTTTTAGCAATCTGCTGGGATGAACAGTTTAGGTGAAATTTTAAGTTTACTTTTAGGATACTCTATATAGAAGAATCCAGAAGTCCAGGCTGGTGAGATTTCCAGCAAAGCTGGGTTCAGACCTTCTTATCAGGCAACTGAGGATTTGCTTAGTGGTCTATGCGATAACTTCCTTCACTTTTTTTTTTCATAAAAAAGATGTTGGAATTAAAAAAAAATCAGAAGAGGCCTGCAACCTATAGATGAGACACAGTGACTAAGCATCATGAGGATTGAATAACTTTTTTTTTAAATATGTCCAACCTTGAGCAGAGGTTAGTCATTGGGAGGAAAAGGTGATCCTATGAAGCCATTATGAGGTAAGGAGTCATAGGGAAGGGAACCAAAGTGAGATCATAGATACAAAGCCTGTGGAGAAGAGCATATGGAAAAAGTCAAAAGAAGACACCTGGGTAAACACAGTGAGGGATAAAGGAAAGGATGATAAAATAATTGCCAATAAGGGAAAGAGGAGTAGGTGTTTCAAGGTGACTATGCTAGAAGGAAGAAGTTATAAGAAAACTATGTGTATATGGGGAGATAGGTATCACAGGGCAGGAGTGGAGTCTAATAATCTGATATACCTGAGGCAGTGGACTTGTAGAGAAGTTATGAAAGGCTATAAAATAATGTTAACTCTATACTCATCTGCCAATTGACTCTCAGGCACAAGTTGGGTAGAAATATCATCAACACAACCAGTGAACCATGTTGCTTGAAAAAAGCTGTCCAGGGGACCTCTTCTTGAAGAAGATACTGCCACTGATGTTGTTCACTGATAACACTCCTCCAGATTTCCATGGCTTTCATGTATAGGACAACCTGGTGATCCCTAATAGTCTTCTGAGGGAAAGAGGACCCAGATTGAGCTTTCTACTGGTAATAAGGAACCGCAAGACTTTGTTCTCGAGATCTTAGTCAGAAAAGCAACCTGTATACATTTCTTACTTTCCTTTCCTCCCTTTCCCCCATCCTCTTGGGGAACTCAGTTTTTAAAACAGGACAGTTTGTGGATGAATTTCAGGTAGTGAATAAGAAAGGTGGTTTGATACAGGATTTTGAGATAAGCTCAGCATTAAAACTGAAAAGGTGGATTTTTCTAAAAAGTAACAAGGTACGTGATTGTAATAATTGTAATTGTGCCGTAAGAAATAAAAACAGACAAACCAGGAAGTCAAAGCAGCATGGAACCTATATGAGCTGATGATGTCCAGTGAAGTAAACAGAACCAGGAGAACAAATGCACTCAATGACTACAATAATAAAAATGAAGATGACTCCAAAGGGCTGCAGAACTCAGATTGTTAATAGTTTTTGTTTTTGATTTTGTTTTTGTTTTACCATGAGAACAGATGATCAAACACATTTCCCTCTCCTCATAAAGAGGTGAAAGATAACAATATTGGAATGCTATATATGCTGTCATACACAATCACTGCTTTTGTTGGATTTTATTGATTTTTTTCCCCTGTTCTGTGTTAAAAGGAAGGGTTCAATGTAGAGAAGAGGTATGGATCTGTGCTTCCATCCAAGGTGGGAATGTCCTCATTAGAATGTAAGCTCTTTGTGCACAAGGGTTACCAAGGTACTACTACAGTGACTGGAACATAGTGGGTGCTTAACAAATACTTGTTGATTGATAGCTGTCAAAGTTAGGACTTGAACTCAGGTCTTTCTGGTTCTTTTATGGGTTCTTTACATTGCAGACCACACTGCCACAATATACAAACAAAGCCTATTCTATCTAAAAAAGCTAACACCAAGTCCTGGACAAAAGTTTTTCATTATATCCAGTAAGTATCGTTTTCTTGCTCCCCTATCATTACCCCTTTAGGCACTTTAATTTTTCTTTAGTCCCTGACTGAAATGCTGCCATTTTAGCAGCAGAATGGGGCAGCTGCTCAATAGTTCATAGCAATAGAAGAAAGAAAGAGACAGAGACAGAGACAGAGAGAGACAGACAGGGAGACAGAGTGATGGACAGAGACAGAGAAACACAGAGACATAGAGAGAAGGGGTAAGAGGAAGAGGAGAAGAAGAAAAGGAAGAAAGGAAAGTAGGAAAAGAATGAAAGACAAAAAGGAGAGAGGGAAGAAAGAGAGAAAGGGGAAAACTGACAACTGGAATATAAAGAAACAATTACCCAAATTAGAAATTGGACAGGATGCTGAGGTTAATCTAATGTTTTCACACAAGTGTTATGGGCACCTTAATCATGACTAGTCATCAAGAACTAGATATAGTGATTCTTTTAAAAGGTAGCATCACCAGCAGCACGTAGACCCAGAAAAACCACAAAGGGGAAGGAAAGGGGAGGGGGGAAGAAAAATACAGTTCCATACAGATTCATGAGCATCACCTGCAGAACTGGGATGTTTTCCTGAAGAACTCCCATTTGAAAGTGTGATATAAATCTGATACATAAATAAATAATGATTTATAAGTACTAAACAGACCCAGCCTTCCCAAGATACTTTCATCAAAGCACCAGGTGCTCTGGCATCAGATTTATTTTGAATTTTCTTAAAGGTTTAACTGTTCTCTTCCTGACAATAGAAAAAAGTTTTTCTTCCAAGTAATTTTCACATATGCTCAATAAAAATTCCAGTCATATTTCTTCTAAAATTCAACACATGACCTTATTGGATTAACCAGAAATTTTGGTGAAATGCTCCTACTGCCAACAGCATGGTGTTTATCTCTGCTCTCCCTTTTCAATGACCACTGACCAGAAGGGTCACCTAGTCTCAATTTGTGATTCTACTAATGAACTCAAGAGAAGACTTCCTAATTCCATTCAACTGAATAAATATTAAATACTAACTATGCACAAAATACTGTGCTTTGTGTTAGGCAGAAAACAGAGTGAAACATAAGCTGTTACCTCAAGGAAGTTAAAATTTAGTCAGGGATTTAAGACAAGGGTGGGAATTGGATCAAGGATGTCAGTCATCTAGTCCAACCCCATTATTTTGTAGATGAGGAAACTAAGGTCCAGAGGGGTTAAGCAATTTACTGAAAGTTACTGTTAGAATTCTAACATATCCAGCCCTCTTCCCAGTGTACTATACCATCCTGGGTGCCAGGTCACCAAAAGGCATAGCAACGTCATTCAGATATCTTGACATTTTGGAATATAGTATAAACAGGGATGCAAAGTCCAGAGCTGAAGTCTATGACAGATACTTCAAATTTCTCAGAGAGGAATAATAGACTTTTTTTGTGTGTACATACCTTCTGACAGTGTGGTTGAGGCATTTGGACCTCTTCACAGAATTATGCTTTCAAATGATTGAAGGATATATGGTTGGAGCGTAGCGAAAATCAAGGTGTAGTTCCCCCCCCAAAAAAAAAGGTCATGGACACATTAAAATTTATGTGGAACCTAAATTAAGAACTCCTATTCTACGAGGTGAGGAAGGAGGGAACAGAAGAAATGAGCTATGTATATCAACATGACTTTCAGGTGGGGAGGCTTCAGAGTAGTGGAATTTTGGAGGGGAGAGGGTGAGCCTATGAAAGAAAATGCTATGAGAGGTGTGAAGCAAATGACATCTAGGTAGTTTTTTTTTAAAAGAAGAAATTTGTGTCCATTGGAGGACAATAAGAAAGGTTTCATAAGTAGGTAGTACTTGAGATGGACATTAAAAGATGGGTAGGATTTTAACAGTTAGAGATGGTAGGAATTCCAGGTGGAAGTAACCATGTGAACCAAAGCATAGAGGCTGAAATCCCAGGACTTGTTCAAGAAATAATGAGTAGTCTAGTTTGTTTATATTGCAGAATGGTAGAGGAAGATGGGATCAGAATGAGCAATTGGAGACATATTGTGGAATTTTGAGAAAATTGGGCTTCTTTCAGTAGCCAGTTAAGAATTTGGAGTGAAAAACATTTTTACTGTGACTTAGAAAAAGAAAGCTGGTGGTGTTATGTGTAAAGATGGATTAGTTGAAAGAACAGAAGCAAGGAAACCAATTAAAATGCAAATGAAATAGTTTTAAGTAAGAGGTGATGAGGACCCCAACTAAGGTGGTGATGGTGGGAATCTAAAGGAGGAGATAGCTTCTACCAGAAATCATTGCCCAAAGTTTACCCAACAATGCCTTCCTCATCAAATTTGTTTCTCAGCTCTCATATTCTTCAACTTCATAGTAGCCTTCTATATAGGTCTGACTATCCTCACTCCTCCTCTGTTCACTTTTGAAGAATGGTACTTTCTCTGACCATTAATTGTTAGTTTGCTTCTTTTACTTGGCTTCCTAACTATAGGTGACTCCTAAGGTTTTAAAGTCCTTGGTCCTCTGCTCTTTGTTCTCTGTACTTCAGTGATCTCATCAGTTCTGAGAGATTTAAGTATCACTTCCTTGTAGGTAATTCTCAATCTGTACCTCCAATACTCACCTTTCACTTGTGCTTTAATCACAATTGGCAGTGGCCAGTAGTTTACTGAAATCCCTCAAACCTCAACATTCCTAAAATACTTTCCATCATTTTCTCATCCAAAACACTCCAATTTCACAAAAGTCCCTTTCTCCCAGGATTTTAGATTCAAAGAGTGCCCATGTTTTTCTACCTTTTCATCATCTTTATCTTTTCTTTCTCCTTCATTCCCTATATCCAATGTGTCACCAAGTTAAATCATTTTTCAAACAAAATATGTCTTATTTATCCTATATTTTCCATCCCCACTACCACCATCATAGTTTAGATATTCATCATCTCATGCCTAGATTATGGCAATAGCCTTTTATTTTATCTCCTGGTCACAGCTCTTCCCCTTCTCTAATTCATCAGGAGTACTAATGCCAGACTAATCATTTCAGAATAGGTTTTATCAGACCATTCTTCCTATTCAGCAAACCATGCTAGCTTTCTACTGCCAACCTCTAGCAAATAGAAATTCTTATGTCCAGAGTACAGAACCTCAAATCTGGAAAGGACCTCAGAGGTTTTCTAATTTCACCAGCCACACCCCATTCAACATCATAAAACCAATTAATTTCTAATACTATATTCATGATCATGATCATAAATTTAGGACTGGAAACCTTCATTTTGCAAATGGGGGACAGTCTTAGAGAACTTAGTGACTGGTCACAGAGCTAATAAATTAATGTCAGAGCCAGAGTTTGAACCCAGATCTTCCTGATTTCAAGTCCAGCATGTGATATATTTTGGTATGCTTCCTCCGAGTGTTTCTGTCTTTTATGCCTTTGATCATTCTATTTTCCCTCTCCAGAATTCCTCTCTGTTTCCCCTTTACTTTTATTATTCTACTTATTCTTTAAGGTTCAGCTCAAGGGTCAGATCCATAAGGAACCTTACCTTTAACTACAGCTTCCAGTGATTATTGATTTAGAGTTGTAAAAGTAGTTATAAATCCTTATTTTACAGATGAGGAAACAGAGTCCCAGAGAGGTGAAGCAATGGGCCCACTATCATGTAGGTGATAAATAGCAGAGATAGCATTCCAACACAGGTGCTTGGTCTCCAAATCTAACACTGTTTCCACTGTACTGCCTCTCTTTTGTGAAGCCCCAAAACACTTAAAAGTTGAGACTAAACAGCTTACCATTTAGTCGTCTTCTCATTTGTTCATATGCATTAGATTTGTCTCTACAACTAGATCGAAAGTTTCTTAAGAGTATGGATTAAGCCATAAACTTTTTTTGGGGGGGAACCTTTATCACACCTAATAAGGGCTAGATGAAGTACCACGTTCAAGCAATCATTTTATAGATGAGGAAAGTGAGTTTATATCCCCATAGAGGGGATATGAATAGCTTACTACCAAGGTTGTAGAGCTGGGATTGGTCCCAGAATCACAAAATTTTAGAGGTGGAGGAGACCTCACTTGTGTTCTATTCCTACACATACTGGAAGCCTTCAGATTTTAAATTCATCTTCCCAGTGGTATTTATTAATTCATAAATGACAAAGGACAGAGAATAGATTTAGCTTTCTACTTTCACAACAATCTACCAAGTGGGTACAAAATGTTCAGAGTGAGCAAAGATTCGGATGTTCTATTTGCATATTTCTCATCTCTTGGACTTTGGGAAAGAATGTGGTTAATTTGAGATAAACTTTCATTCTTCTTAAAAAAAAGCGAAGTTAATGATATGAATTAAAATCTGCTTGCAGCACTGTTTGGTATTATAACTGCAATAGGATAGTCCGAAGCATGTGAGAGACCATGTATGCATGACACTCTCTCTGTGTGTATATATGTCCAGATAAAGGTTGCACTCAATTAGCATTTAGGATGATTCATATCATTAACAAGTCAATTTTACCATGATGCTTCCTTTGAAATCACACCCCTCCCTATTCACCCCCAACTTTGCTCCCAAAGTGGAAACAATTTAATTTACCATCTCTGACCTTCAGTTGGTGGCATTTTTATTTGATTCATTTCCTTCTTATAGTTCATTTAGAACTATAAGATTTTAGAGATCATTTAGCCCTCATACCACACCCCATTTTATAAATGAGTATGCTAAGCATCTTATTATCCTTGAGAACATTTTCCAGCACATACAATAATAGTCTGTTGCACTGAGAGATCTCATTGATTGGGGTATTTCCTACATCAATGCCAAGCACATCTTATTCTTGCCCATAGCCCCCCATAAGTTTGCCACAAGTGTTGGCCAAGTGGGCTGAAGGGGTCTTCCTCAAATTCTCCTAACATCTCAAGGATACCAGTACCACTGGAGTCCTTCGGTTTTCCCTTATTTTCCTCCATTCAAGTAGGCAATCTTTTTTTTTGATCACATATTCCTTTGATGACATCCTTTACACTGCTTCTCCTTCATCATTCTTTGTTCATAACATATTACAGCCTGCTCACACCCACCATGCATCCCTCTACTACCCTTTGGCTTATCATCAACTTCAGTTCTTCAGAGGGTGTAGTGTAGCATGACTCACAGCCATCTAACATCACTGGAAGAATATTGGTATTAATAGATGGGCCTTTGTTTTCAGCATCTACAATTAATTATTCATTAGAAACAGTTTTCTCACAAGTCACTGCATCTCATTTTGCTTAATGTGCTTAATCCTCTATTCAACTTCCCGATTCCTCTTTTTCTTCCTAGGTTTCCCATGGTATAGGTAGTGCAAGAGAGATTTCAAAACACTTTCAGAAACCTCTCTTCTTCATCTCCGTTCTCTTTCTTCTGGACTTTCTTCCTACATTTCTAAACTACAAAGGGTAAAAACATAAGGCAGTGGAACCCTGGTTCAAGCCCTTATCACCTCTCACCTGGACTTTTGCAATAACCTTCTAACTGGTTTCACTGTCTCAAGCCTCATTCCACTTCAATCCGTATACTTACCAAAGCTGCCAAAGTGAATTTGTTTAAGTGCAGGTCTGATCATGTTACTCCACTTTTGGGAAAAAAACAAAAATGAAACAAAACAACTAATTCCCAATTACTTCTAGGAGCAAATATAAACCCATCTGTTTCACTTCAAAATTTGTCACCACTTAGCCTGTTTCCAGCCTTATTACATACTCCCCTTTTGCATCATATTGTCAAGTCAATTGGGCCTTCTTTTTGTTCCTCATGCATAGTACTTCATTCTCTACCTTGTGCTCTAAATTTGCTGTTCTCTAATTCTGCTGTGGATCTATTAGCTCTCTTTTGTTGTTGTTATTGTTCAGTCCTGTCTGACTCTTCATGATCCCATTTGGGGTTTTCTTGGTAAACATACTGGAATAGTTTGACATTTCCTTCTCCAGCTCATTTTACAGATGAGGAACCTGAGGCAGACACAGTTAAGTGACTTGCCCAGGGTCACACAGCTGCCCATTAGCTGTCTTTTAGAATCCCTCATTTCCTTCAAGACTCAGTTCAAGTCTCCCATTATATAAAACCTTTCCTGATCTCTACAAGTGCAAATACATCCTCCTCAAATTACAATTTTGTATACATATTCATAAATGTACATACATGCTATACACACATATATATGTTGTCTCCCATGATAGGCCGTGAACTTCTTAAGAGCAGGAAATGCTTAAATTTTTTTTTCTCAGTACTTTCAGCATCAAGGTTGGTGTCTTGTATATTTGCGGATGCTTAATAAATCTTTTGGGGCAGCTAGGTGGCTAAGTGGATAGAATGCTAGGCCTGGAGTCAGGAAGACTCATTTTCCTGAGTTCAAATCTAGCCTCAGACACATACTAGTTGTGTGACCCTAGGCAAGTCATTTAACCTTGTTTGCCTCAGTTTTCTTATCTGCAAAAGGAGCTGGAGAAGGAAATGGCAAACCGCTCCACTATCTTTGCCAAGAAAGAGTCAGACATGACTGAACAAATTGAGCAACAGTAAGAACAAAACATGTTTGCTGAATTAAATTGAATGTTAGATAAGGACCACAAAGGCACTTCTCTCCTTCATGCCTGATACTTCTGAGCTTTTTCCCTACCAGTGATTCTGACTTTGCACTTGCTGCACAGGTCAAGCCCTGTGATCAAAGCATTTTTTCCAATACGTTCATGCATGTATTATCCAGGGAATATCCCAAACCTAATGGCAGTAAAATACCATTCCAATCACACAAAACAAAGATTTCACAGGGAACTCATTTATTCTGGGTATTTATAGCCAAGGTCTGGAGCAAAAGGTGTTTCTGGGTCTGCTCCTCCAATAGCTACCTCAGCACCACATGGTGACTGTGCCTCATCAATCCTATCTCTATCTCCCCTCCTCTTTTTCCAGCAGGATTGGAGGAGTAAATTGCATTATATCCCTCTGTTCTATAAACTATGTCAATTTGTGTAGAAACAATATCAAATATGGTAATTTTCCTCTCTTCTTTTCTTAAACCATTACATCCTCTAACCTCAGTCACAGCGACCTTTGAAAGAAAACAACTGCAAAGGATCCTGGGTAATGCTATTATGCTAATTTGCCAGCTAATCTGTAAAAATCAAAGAGTAGCTGTTACTTTGGGATCTCTGAAAAGAAAACATTGAATAGAGTAGAAGTTATAGGAGTCAGATTTCAGCTCCATTTAAGAAAAGAATTTTTAATAATTAGAGCTAGCCCCCATAATGAAATGTTCTCATTCATAGGAAAATAGAATCAGAGATCTAGAGTTGGAAGAGACCTCTGATGGCATTTAATTTAACCCCTACATTTTGCAGATGAAAAAACTGAGGTTGAAAAAGGATAAAAGGCTTTCCAAGGTCACATAAGTTTCCCACTTCTGGAGGAATTTGTATTGAAGCTTGATGACTACTTGGAAGTTTTCTTGTAAAAGGGATCCTTGTTCTAGGTAAGGGATTAACTGAATGACTTCTAAGATGATAATACTTATAATAAGCAGCATTTTGTAGCGCTTTCAGGTTTTCAAAGCTCTTTACAATTATTATCTCATTTGATCCTCACAAGAATCCTGAGAAGTAGGTGTTGTTATGATCTTCATTTTATACTTGAGGAAACTGAGGCAGAGTTGATGTGACTTGCCCAGGGTTATACAGCTAATAAGTGTTTGAGGCCAGATTTGAAGTCAGATCTTCTTGACTCCAGGCCCTAGCTTTCTCATTTGCCTAGGTACTTTAACACATGCTCATTGACTAGTTCACAAGCAACAAAATGGAAACCTCATTTCCATTGTGCTTAGGGCAAGTATCACAAACAACTTCTGGGGCAAATAGCAGGAGCCCTCAGTTGAGAGAGTTGGTTTCTTTATCTCCTAATTCACTTTGTGTTTCCATGTGTCTTCCTTCACCAAATCCACACATCTAAATTCAAACCTTTTGGAGATGAAAATTAACAGAATATTAGATTGTGAGAACTGGGAAGAAAACAACTTTCTTCTTGTACATAACAGGAAACTGAGGCACAGAGACCTAAAATGACTTCTCTGAGGTCACAGAGCTAGTTAGCAGCAAATCTAGGCTTGTTTCTTATGAATAGTGCCTCAATATACAGTTACAATGGCATAACATTTTAACTGGGCTAATGAACTCGATTTAATTGAGTGCATTGTTTAAATGGGCCTGGCAGACGGCTTTTATGATAATGTCAGCACGATGGCAATGGTTCAGTACTGACTTGTGCATCTTAGAAATGGAAGGATCATATCTTCTAAGAGGGCACAGATGAACATATGGAAATTAAAGAAATATAAATAACCCTTATCTTTGCCTCAAACTCTCACACAAACCCTGACTTGAAGTTTTTATGATGTTGGGGGAAATTTGTAAACTAAATATAAAGCCATACTTTATTCTGACACAACCTCACCGTTTTCTGAAGATAAAAATATGTCACATTTCCTAATCTGTCTTCTCCCGTACTCACTCAGGTGCAATCTTTGTACCATGTCAGCTTAAATGAATTAATTATCTAAATAATAGTCATCACTCTAACTCTAAAGTACTTTATAGTAAGTACAAGAACAGAAGAAGGTGTAAGCATTATCAATCCATATTTTATAGTAAGAGGTTAGGAGATCTAGGAAAAGCAAATGTGAATCAATTAATGATGATGATAACAATAACAATAATAACAACTGGTATTTAGTTATCACTTTAAGCTTTACAAAGTTCATTGCAGATATAACCCATGGCCCAGCATCTAAAGCACTGAACCTTTGTGGACTCGGTTCAATCTTGGGGATAATTCCTAAAATCTCATGTCCCTTTGGCTCCTTTTCACCCTCACTCAAATTTATCCCAGGGAAATTTCAGAATATAGCTCAAATATGAATCAAATTTTTACAGATGTGAGTTCAAATGTCCTCAGTACCTATGCAAGTACTCAAGGTAACAATGCATATCTTTGAGACAGAAAAGCCTTTATTCCACCCCACAGAATGTCAGAAACATCCAAAGGCCTCCTAGTAGCTGAAAAGAAATCTATAAAAATTTCCACTTTTCCAGTAAGTTGCATTTTCCTCCAGGCTTATTCAGTCTCCAAGCTCATGGTACCACATATTTAGATTCCCTTTGGAAGAAAAATATATGTGGGGTTGCTAAAAGGGCCATCCCTTACCCTAGTTCTTGAGAACTTCATCTGAATCCCCAGAAACCCTTACAGAAATTCAGCTTTATGATACTGCCCTGAGGGATCAGGATCCCACTGAGAGAATAATAAGCTTGGGATTACCTGAACTCTCTTCTGTTCAGATCGAGGTCGAAGTCAAGGTATTTTGTTTCCCCCATATAGTAGCTTTAGTCACATGTAATTTTTTTTTCCTGTCTTTCAGGGCTATAGGTCTTCTCTCCATAAAGATGAATCTGTTCACTCAATTCTCTCAACCTGTACATAGAACCTGGGTTCATCAAGTTTTACCAGTTGACTGTAGGGATTCCCCACCCCCCCCCAATCCCTGCCCAAGAATATGAACAAGAACTTGAAGCCCAGGAGCTCTCATCTTGAGCAGCATGAAAAGGGCATATATAACTCCCATAAATTTCTATTCCACTACTGGGGAAAAATCCCATCCTGCCCCAACCCAGGTCTAGGTCTTTTGTGAGCTCTACTGCTTTTATGAAAGACTATGACTGATCTCCTTTTTTATAGATCCAGAACAAAAAGATAGCTTCAACCTACAATAATCTGAGCCAGCCAATTTGTTCCTGATTAATGAGTCCCATTGTCCATTAAGTACGAAGAGGCTTGTCCTTGCTTCTATAATAACATGCAAAATGCCAAAGGCTCCCAGAACTGTAAGTTCCCATGTCAACCCGGTAACAATAATGATAGCTAACAACGATATGGTGCCTACTATGTGCCAGGTACTATGCTAAGCACTTTACAGCTATCTCATTTAATTCTTCCAACGAACTTGGAAAGTAGGTGCTATAGTTAGCCCCATTTTCTAGATGAGGCTGACTGAGGTGAAATAACTTGTCCATGGTCACACAGCTTGCAAGTATCTGAGACTGGATTTGAAACCAGGTCTTCCTGATTCCAGGACCAGCATTCTATCCATTGTACCACCCAACTATAGATATACATTATTTCATTTTATCCTCTCAATCATTTGAAGCAATTGCTATAGGTCATTAAGTTTCTATTTTATAGATGAAATACCAAAGCTCAGAGAGGTGAAGGGACTTGCTCATGATTACATAACTAATAATTTCAGTGACAGAATTTTGAGGAATTTGAAATAAATGTATTCGCAAATCATTTCCAGCCAGGGGTGTGCTATAAATGTTTAATTACTGGCTCTCTGGTCAGGGGTGGGAGGTGGGGGGGGGAATGCCATACTTTCAAATGTAATCTTCATATGTGAAAATTTTATTTGAGTTTAGACAATCAACAATATAAAAAACATGCCCTGTTTTGTTTTATAGAGTTGGCCAGTTTACAGGGTATAAATGTTTGTAAAGAAAATTTTACAATCAGCTCTTTCAGGTGCCAATTCTAACTACCTTCAGCATGCTCCTGCTTCCAGCTTTAGATCTATGGATCCATGATCCTCTGTTTTGAATTTAGGTATCTTCTGACTCTAATCAGGGCCAGTGCTCTTTCCAGTATTCAGAATGATATGATGAGAATTCACAAAAAGTATGTATATAGAGTTTTTCCTTCTACTACATTCACTGAGAGATCTTTGGCTAAGGGCTATACCAATTTGTACATCATTTTTGGAAACTTCAAAATGGATAAGCCTAAGGACAATAGTCATTAATTAGGCTAATAATTATTAGCCATATAAGGCTACTGATTGCAACAGATACCAAGAGTTGCAGTGAAGGTCAATAGACTGATGGTATCTACTAACGCATAAAGAAAGGGTACTACCACCCTCTCCCCTTCCATGGGATAGATATCATTAGCACTTCTCTCACATAGCTCAGGCAGGAAGGCTGGTTAGTAGAAAGAGTTCTAGATTATGAGTCAGAGAACTTGGGTTGTTCAAATCTTGGCTCTGCCATTTATATATGTTGGTGATCTTGGGAACTTTACTTAACCTACCTGGGCCTCAGTTTCCTTATATGCAAAATCAAGAGTTTATTCTAGAGGGTCTCTGAGATATCTTCAAGCTCAAGCTCGTTGATCTCATGGTGTCGAAGTTCTCTTCAAACTGATGATCCTTTTTTCTTATGATTGACTTCTGACTAAGACATAGAAGGCTTAAAGGGTGACCCATCTCAAGTAGCCTTAAAGTTCTACCAGGTGAATATCTGAGCTTTACCAGCTAATCATTGGCATAAGTTAAAAGCTGATTTAACGTGAGCAACATTTGTTTCTTCCTTTTGGATGAATAATCATGATCATTATTATTGTCTTACATTTACAGAGAAGACTGGCAGGAGGGAAGATGGAAGGAAACAGTCCAAAATGTCATTCCTCTGAAGGCTTAACACTGGTGGCATGAGAGGGTCCTTGGAGAACTTTTCACCCCACTGTTTTGAATAGCCACAGAAAACTTGCTCAGGGGAAAGGAAGACTCCATGCCATTCTCATCCTTCACAGTCTCTAAGCAACCCAAGCTTGGCAGAGGCCTGTGGCTGTGTGGGAGGGTGAATGAGACTTCTTCAATAGCTGCCAGGTATCCTACATGCTCTGTGTGCTTATGTTATTTACTGTTTTCTCTTCTCAGTTTCTTCCTTCCTTCCTTCCTTCCTTCCTTCCTTCCTTCCTTCCTTCCTTCCTTCCTTCCTTCCTTCCTTCCTTCCTTCCTTCCTTCCTCTTTATTTTTCTTTTTTTCTTTCTCTTTTTTTTCTACATACCTCAAAACAAACTGGAATAATGTGCTGAAACAGCACAGGTTATAAATGAGAACCCAAATGACTTAATAAGAAATTGTGTGCGCCAATCAAACCCAGTCCCTTTTTGGAGAAGGTAAATAAAATTACCAATGAGAACAATTTATATTATCTTTCTAGACATTCATAAACCTTCTTTAAAAAAAGATCCACACAGCCACCTTTGCCTTCTTATTCTGTATTCCTGTGTCCACTGGTGTTCTTCTTCTAAACCCAACAGCACAGTCGAGTGCAGTGACAACAGGAGTTCAGATTAGCAAAAACAAGTGGGAGGAACAGAAAGAAAAGATCTTTCCTATACTCCTCTGCATAGCATTAGGGCCTCAGCATCAGCAATGTGTGATGTATAAACCATGAGAATTGGGCCCTGAGCGGCTAGGGGGAGCCAGCACACAGCTTAATGTCTTCTGATTAGCCAAGGCAATTTAAATTCTAGGTAGCTAGTCTCTGCCTGGGTATTGTAGGTTAGAAATCCTCCCTTCTCATCAGCCCTTAGGGAGAGGTGGGATATCTTTTATTGGAGGACACAGGAGGAAGCAGTTTCTTCCTGAAACACTCCAGAAGGTATAAGACAGTTGGAGAAAGGAACCCTAGCTTACTGAAGAGGGCCCTAGCAAGTAGCAGAAAGGGATGGATGCTTCATGGGCAGAAGAAAATGCAAGATGCAGTGATTATTGTGTTTTCTTTATCTAACCACTTGGTCTATTGTTTACTTGATGAATTCTGTGTTATCATTTTGTTGTTGTGGGCATTTTACTAAAAGTTCCTTTTGATTTTCAGCTATTGTTTAGGCACTTGTTTCCTCTGTTATAAACATATATGTATATATACACACACACACACATACATACACATACACACATATACATATATACACACACATACATATATACATATATACATATACATACATATTATACATACATACATACACATATATACACACACATATACATAACATACATATATACATATATATATATATATATATATATACACACACACACACACACACACACACACACACACAGGTAGCTAGATAACAGTGAGCAAACTCTCCTCAAGTCTTAACTCTGGGAGGAGACAGACTAAACCTTTGTGTCATCTGCCCAGAAGTAGAGACCTATAAATGGGTTAAGTTGAGGAACACACAGATGCACCTTCCATATTTCCTAATGTATTCTTTCCTGGGAAACTCATCTTGTATTTAATTTTTTATTAAAGCCATAGGGCAAATTTATAGCAACCTCCATCAAAGATGGAGTACAGGCAATTCCTAATTGACAACCTTGTACTCCAAATGGACATTGGTTAGGTTTCCAAGACAGTCTGTAAAAGTCTGTTTAACCCACAATGCAGCTGAAACTAACCATGATGTATAGTGCTATTTCTATAGGAAAATGCACTCAAGAGTTTCAGCTTATGTTGCTAAGAATACATCCTGTAGGCTTGGGAGGGGAGACTGAACCAGAACTCTCTGGTCACTTGAAGGGCTAGGAAGAGATCTTCAAGTAACTCTTGGTAGATCTATGTCAACAGGTAGGATTTGGGGGATAAGGCTGCAGGCAGGTGAAAGATTGAGGGAAGGGTCTTGGTGACAGAAAGCTCTAGTTTGGGGATGAATGATAGGATGTATCCTGGTCAACAGGAGATTGAAGTCATATAATTGGATAGGGTTTCTTCTATTCTCATCATTTTCTTTTCCCCTTGGGGAACTCATCCTGCTACTGCAGACCAACTACGCTGTAAACTCTTCCTCCCTACTGACCCTCACTAGAGAAATGAAAAAGAACCAGGGGAGAAAAACGGAACTTAGGATCCCCCTCCCAAGTTTCCAGTCTGTCCAATGATGAGATAAGAATTCATTTATTCAAAAATGTGAATTTCTTGCTGTGTTCAAATGAGGTACAAAGTTGGGAGGATAAATACGGACAAATCTCTCTGATATATAGAATGTAATCCCCTTGAGGGCAGGAACTATTTCTTTTTCGATTTTATATCCTCAGATCCTAGCACAATACTTGACTCTTAATAAACGTTTGTTGAACCAGGCCTTGGAGCCATACCTTTCATGCCTGATACTGGGGAGGGTTAAGACTGGTTGAAAGCCTGAGTTCTGGAGTTCTAAGCTTCAAAATGGCTAAAAACATTCAGGTGTTTACAGTAAATTTAATACAGTATGGTGAGCCTTCAGGAGCCTAAGGAGAAGCAAATTGACTCTGGTAGCAAATGGAGTAGGCCAAAACTTTCATGCTAATCAGTATTAGGATCATACACATGAGCAGCTACTTAACTTCTAGCCTAGGTGAAATAGAAGACGTGTTTTCAAGTGAATAAAATAAACTAAAAAATAAATCCTTGTTGGCTGATTCAATGCTTGCCTGCTCAACACAGTTATCTACAATTTTATAATATAGTTTGGCAGGAAAGACATTATATTTGGATATATATGTATATACGTACATACATACATACATATATATATGTACACACACATACATACTTACACTTATACATAATGGTGTCTTTTATAAATTCCATTTATAAATTAATCATATTATAATTTGTGTCATATGTGAGAGTGTATATGTACATATCACATACAAATATGTTGGATTACATTGGGAATTGACTTGTGATATCATTGCTGTAGATTGCTCCTGATGAGAACTTTCTCTATCAAGGCAAACTGGTGCCTTCCCTCTACTTAGAAACTGAGAGAGTTACCTAGACCAATGAGAAGTGACTGTGTATGTATGTGACACATACGCAACACAAATTACAATATGACAAATATATAAGTGGAGTTTAAAATACTATGTAATGTAATGAATGAAAGAAAAGTCACTCACTAGTAGTGGATCAAGAAAGCTTCAGGAAAGTGATGGTGTTTGAGCTAGCAAACACCTAATATTCAGAAATGAGGAAGAAGGATTGGAGTGGAGAATTCCAGTTGTAGAAAATTTTATGAGCAAAGACAAGAGATAAGGGAAAAGTATAGGATATATTTGGGGGACAGCTACTTCTACTGATCCAGAGTGTTTTGAGTCAAGGTTAGAAAAGCATTTTAGAAACAAACTGCAATAGCTCTGAAGGTCAAATTTAAAGGCTTTGACCTTTATTTAACAGTTTCCATGAGCCATCAGTTATTTTTCAGCATTTAACTGGCATATCTGCTTATTAAACAACAAACAAACAAACAAACAAACAAAAACTCCAAGAAACAAAAACAAAAAACCTAGTAGTAGTGTGTAGGAAGGATTGGAGAAGGACAAGGATGGAGTCAGGGAGATCTCTTAGGAAGTTAATGGAATAGTCCAGGCAAGAAGTAATGAGGTCCTGAATGGGGATGGTGGCCAGTGGGGACAAAAGGAGCCAATGGAGAAAATAGAGATTGAAGAGATACAATTCACCAGACATTCCAAACTAATTAAATACAGAAACATAGAGAATAGCCCTGTCTCTGACACATACTGGCTGTGTGTGACTCTATTCAAGTCACTGAGTTGCCCTAGGCAACTTTCTAATACTATAAGTTGCAGACCATTTCCTCACTCAGATTTTCCTTATATTAATGAATAGGGTCTCTAACCCTATCCTACTATACCATACTGCATCTTGCAAACAGCTGAGATTATATGTGTGTGTGTGTATATGTAAATGGGTATTAGGAAGTCAGATATTACCCATAACTTTGAGCATTTTACACAAAATTTCACACCTGCAAATTTAGTGGAAACTTTAGGAAAGTGTTATGAACATTAAACAACAACTTATTTATTCTATGTAACCAAATTTTGCTTCATAATCCAAAGTTTGTGTTTTATTCAATTGTTTTTTAAGTGTTTCTGAAAGTTGTGTTTCATGCTGTTTTAAGGCAAATTATGTGTGTTTTTAAAAATTACCCAAGTACTGTCAGTGACTTTTCAGGAACTGATCAAGTTGCCTTCTGTGACATGAATAGATTCTCAATAAGCACATCTATAATACAAAGTAAAACTATGCTTTTATTGTGAAATTCTCATAGATGGAAAATTCAATTGTATATTTATTCTGTTTATTCATTTTACAAAAACCTTACCCACTTATTTTGTACCATGTATTATGGTTGTCCTTTTAGTGAAAATAAAATAAAAAATATTAATTAAAAAAAAGAATATGAAAGAGGAAGTTATCTGATCATTGAGCAATTATTTCATGAAAGTAAATAAGCATTTATTAAGTGCCTACTGTGGATCAGACACTGTGCTAGGCACTTTACAAATATTATTTCATCATCACAGCAACCCTATTATGTGGATGCTCTTATGATCTCCATTTTATACTTGAGGAAGCAGAGTCAGAAAGGAATTAAGTAACTTGCCCAAGGTCACATAGTTAATAAATACCTCAGGCTGGATTTGAACTCAGGGCTTCATGACTCCAGGCCCAGCACTTGATCCACTGCATCACCTATCTGTTTCTGGATGATTTTGCTTTATCCCCAAAAATAACTTGAAAATTATTTTAAAGAAAGTAAACACTCAGATCTAGTGTGTATTTTTGACTAAGCAAATTGATGTGTATCTCTGTTTCAACCTGACCTCTTGGCATTTTATTTTTGTCGCCATCCTATCTCTTTAAAGAGTTGACTTGATTTCAACAGAGCTTGGTATTTCCCATAGCGCATCAAGATATGTGTTAGAGTTAATTTGACATTCAAGTCAATGGCTTTAAAAAAACTGAGACAATAAAAGTTCTGAAATACACACCCCTTTTGTAATTTTAACTGATTTCCATAAAATTTGGTACATAAGAGATAGTAGTGAAGCAGGGTATGGATTTTGGCAAAGAAGGGTCTAAGTTCATATGATAGGTAGATTAATAGTATCATATTACTAGGAGGGAGCCAAGAGGTCATCAGTTCTGACCTGAAGCAAAAATTCTCTTTCCAAAATCTCAACAAGTAGTTGTAAAAACAGCAAGATTAGTGTTGTATAGAAATGTAAATTATTATTTGGATAAAGTATAAATGGATACAGAAGCATGAACACACACAGCTGAAAGAAATGAAGGCCACAAGGGAATCTTTTTTGTAGTACACAAATGCCTAAGCCTAGATGAAGAAGACTAAAGAACAATATTCACAATAAACAACATAGGGTCGTGTAGAGCCAACAAGAAAAAAATCTATGTTAAGCAAATGAGAAAGGGATTTTTCCCCTCCCTCACAGAGGCCAAACTATGACCCACATGAAGTGTTTTTAAATAAGGAATAAAGATTTTTAAATAAAGAATAAAGATTTTAAAGACAGATTGTGGGATAGGAAAAATGGATGGTGATAATACAAGTTAAAAATTATGTTTATTATGGTAATATAACATTTATTGAGATTTTTCAGACCATATTAACCTGAATGATGTAATACCTACAAATACTATTTCTTTTACATCATATGTGTAAGTCTGGTTACTCTATTCATCTTCATCTGCTTCTATCTGTATAACTCTGGGTTCTCTTTCCTCCTCTCTTTGTTCTTCCTTCCCATTTCCCTTTCCTTTCCCCTCTCCTATCCCCTGTGCAAATGCTAAGTATGCTATTGATCTATGTATAGTCTGTGTTCTCTCTCTACCTCTCTCTGTTCTTCCTTTCCCTTTCCATTTCTCTTACCTCTCCCCTCCTCACCTTTTTAAGAATTCAACCAGGAACTAAGCAGGTTTGGTCATCTCAGCATCATATAACAGAGACTTTTGAAAAAAAGGTCAAGGGACCAGTAGTTTGGAGTCAGAAAGGAGCAAGGACTATGGCTAAGCATTTGGGCATTACATTTGTTTTGCAAAAATTTTATTTAAAAAAAGTCACAAAATTAGATCTGCCATGTTCTGATAGATATACCACTGCTGATTGGGATTGGCTAAGAGGCCACCCTTAAAACCTGAACATGAAAAGAACTTTAGTTGTATACATCTTGAAGAATCATATAATTGGAAAAGAAATGAAACATGATGGCCATTGAATCTAGCCTCCTTATTTTATAGATGAGGCACCTCAGCCTGACAGAGGTTATTCTGTGACTTATTCTCATACAGGTAATAAGTGTCAAAAGTAGTATTTGACCGTGGGGCTTTCTTATTCTGAGCCCAGCACACAATCTATACAATATACTGTTTCTAGACATGATAGCAGTAGCAACTAGGTAACAGAGTGGATAGAGTACTGAACTAGGAGTTAGGAAGACCTGAGTTCAAATCTTGCCTCAGATTATACTAACTGGTTGTATAACTTAATCTGGATAAGTGGCTTACACTATCTCAGGCTCAGTTTCCTCATCTGTCCAATGGAGATAATAGCACCAACTTCCCGGGGTTATTGTAAGGATCAAATGAGATAAAATTTGCAAATCTTAAAAGATAACATAAATTATCATCACCATCATTATTATTTTTACTCAACAAAACCGTTTATGAGAATTTTAGAAGAATAGGGTCCATTATTCATAGTAGTAGTAGATTTTGAATAGAGGCACAAGTGAAGTACCATAGACCATCAGGACTGCTTAATATCAGATGCCAGTATATTGTTATTTTATTTTAGTATTTATAGAGATTGAGTCTATAATCATAAGGCCCACTAAAATGTCTCTCCCCTTCCCCTCCACCCCCTGCCAAGATTACTCCTCTATTCTAGTTCAAACTGTTGATAAAGGAGAACCAGATACTTTTCTTTATTCTCTTCAAATTCACTCATTATGGGTCCATGGTATAAGTATTCTCTCTTTTACCCAACCAATATTCCCACCCTTTTCATCATGTTGAATCATTTTCATAGACATTTCTTACTTTAAAGCTAGGCTTTGTTTTTTTTTTTTTAAAGAAAATTCCCCCTTGAAAATTTTACAAATAAAATTTAAGTATACAAATTCCCGGACAAATTAAATTTGTCATAATTCATTCATAGATCCATTTATTCAATGACATAAAATAATAATAATTATTAATAATAGTGTAGATGGCATTATACTATATATAGATTTAATAATGTGAGCACATATATAAATGTATAGTATATCTATACATTTATATAAGATGCAACATATGTACACATGTGCTTGGAATTATAGCAGATAATTATTTGATAAATGACTTTTGGCATTTATGAATATGGAAGTAGAACACTTATGGATGGTATTGGGGTCAAAGGTGTAACCATCTCTTTATATAGGTGAAGTGGAGTGCAGAAGGAGGCCATGGGCCTTGAGTATATTGAGGACCTGGGAAGTCAGGGTATTAGAGGGAATAGCAATATTTATGTTGAAGGCTCCTAGTATGACAGCAGGAGATGGAGAGAAAAAAAGAAAGAGTAAGAAACAAGAAAGGAGAAAGATCTGAGGGGTAGGGAGAGGATCTATCAAGAACAGCCAAACGGGATAAGAATTGATTAATAAATATGGATAGCTTGATCCTCAAAGGAGGAAGCTGGTGCAAGGAACATCTAGAATTTGTAAATTGGACCCAAGAGTAGTCCAAAACCCTGCCACAGTCAGTGAGTGGGGAGTATGAAAGAAAGGGTAGCTAATATTTGAAAAATGTCAAAGGGTGCACTGTTGTGGGGAGGGAGACATCACAGTGATGGCTATGTTTTTAATAGATGAAATTTTGCCTGGTCATTCTGCCCCCCTACCTTATGCGTATTAAGTTCATGATTTTATTCTTGGCATTTATGTCCTTAGGACATAGCATTGTACTTGATACACAGTTGGTACTTAATAAATGCTTGTTGAATGATTAATTGAGTGATGAAAAAAATCAAGTCTGTGTCTTTACATTCAATTCTGCTAAATGCAATGTTATTTGATCCAGAGGTCTAGTCTGTTGTCAAGATCTAGTTGAATACTGATTCTGTCATCTATTGTTACTAGATGAGACATCTACATGTAGTGTTGCTACGGAGACATTTGTCTCTGTAGCTTTTCATCATCTCAGTTTTGGCATACATTCCAACCATTCCTTTATTGAAATCATTTATACAAATGTTTGAAAATGCAAGAATGAGGATATATTCTTGGGGTACTCCATTAGAGATTTCCTACCCAAATCAATGAATAAAATCTCTAATATGGGTTGAGCCATTAAATTAAATCTAAATCCAATTAACTGTATACTATATTTTCACCCACATGTCTCCATCCTGTTCACAAGAATTGAATGAAAGATTCCCCTGTGCAATAAACTTCGTTGGTTCCTTTTCACTTTTATAATCAAATATAAAACTCCTCTGCTTTGAATTCAAAGCTTTTCACTATGTGGCCCAAACTTACCTGTCTAGGCTTATTCTGGCTTGATAATTCATCATTCTAGTCAAGTTGAATTTCACATTGCTCCATATACACAACACTCCATCTGCTATCTGGATCCATTTGTGTTTGGACTGTCCCTGGTGCATGGAATGCACTCTCCTTAACCTTTACCTCTTAAAATTCTTAGTTTCTATAAGGACAGTTTAAATGTCACAATCCCCTCCTCCCACCAACTCCACCTTCTCAACATTATTTTATGTCTCTTTTGCATAAATATGTATGGTTTTCTCTCTGAAAGAATCTAAGTAGCTCTTTGAAAGGAGTAGTTTTGCCTTTGTTTTTGTATTCCCAGCTCTTAGTATAGCACCTAGAAATGTTAAGTGCTTAGTAAATGCTTGTTGGCTAGCTGATTCATTTCTGTAGGTGTCTTACCTTCTTTCTTTGACTAGTGGATGGAGTCATATTGGACAAATCCCTTGTCCTCCCTGTACCCCAGCTACCTATTTACAAAATCAAGGAGGTAGAATGGATGGCCTCTGAGGTCTCTTACTGCTCCAAATTCATAATGCTATGATCCTGCCATATAGATTTTTGCCTTTAGTAAGGCTTTGTAAAGTGGCTATTGAATTGAATTCGAGGTCTCCATTGTAACACTGTACTAGACTGGATTCTCTAAAAAAATCTCTCCCATTAAGAGCCAAATCATTTTTCCAGGGATGCAAATCATAATTATCTAAGTGTTTGGCCCAGTAGCCTTCAACGTATTGCATTGCATAGGAGGTGTGTACCTGCATCGCTCATTCTTGTACCTATATTTGTGTTTTAGATAAGAATCTAGTTCCTAAGATGTAAGTTTTACTTAAAACAACTCACTCCAAGAGTAGAAAAGGAAGGTTTACGTATAACATGATTCTTTGCTTCAAGGATGTCTGGGTATCATCAAGAGAACCCAGCTTTTAGGGACAAAGAAGTAAAGATGTTTCCCCATTTTTGATGGACACACCAAGTTGATAACTTAAAAAATAACTAAGCTGTCCACCTTCCCCCTTCATTTTCTCTCCTCCCTTGGGAACCAGCAGTGAAGCTCCCTCC
This sequence comes from Phascolarctos cinereus, assembly GCF_003287225.1. Taxonomy (NCBI): domain Eukaryota; kingdom Metazoa; phylum Chordata; class Mammalia; order Diprotodontia; family Phascolarctidae; genus Phascolarctos; species Phascolarctos cinereus. Next base: position 107,811,958 of record NW_027556098.1, read on the forward strand.
CTTCCTTATGTCACTGACTACAGTAATGAGTTCCAGAGGGACCTCTGCTCCTTCCTTTGAAGTAACTAATTTCTCTGAATACACTTTGAAATTCCTTTCTTATATTGTTTGTTTCTTGTTTGCTCTGACTGTCTTCTTGTACAGGGGTCTGACAGCTGTTGGGAGGGGAAGCCCAACATGACACTTCTGGAATGTGTAAATTGAACCAAAAAAAAAAAAAGGAAAGAGAAAAATCCCTCCCATCCCACAGTCCCTGCAGGAATGTAAACTCCTGGGCTGGAATTACTGAAGCATCCTCAAGGCAGCAGGCAAAGGAAGACAGCCAGGGATTGCAAAGGGCAGACATAGCTGGAAGGGCTGAGAGCTGTCACAAAAGAGAGAATCTGATGGAGGCAGAATATCATCCAAGACAGGTTGCTGTGAGGAAGTCAAGTGAAGGAAAGAGGCCTGACAGGCCAATGGGAAGAGAGAAAAAAGGCAAGGAGACAGTTTAATATTCATTCCTTAGGATTTTAAAGTAGCAAAACAAAGATCCTCTATCAAAAACATATTACAAAAGAACAAGAGCCATTTCCCAATAGAGAAATGGTCAAAGGATGTGAAGACAGTATTCAAAGGAAGAAATCCAAGTTATCAACAATCACATGGGGGAAAATGCTCTAAATAATTAAAAATTAGAGAAATGCAAAATAAAGCAACTCTGAGGATTTACCCAATCACTGGACTGGCAAAGATTAAACCAAAGAAAGAAAAAGAACAATTGTTGGAGGGGCTGGGGGAAAACAGGCTTTTTTGATAAAGTTATGAATTGTCCCAGTCATTCTGGAAAGTTATTTGGAAATATATCAACACAAAGACACTACGGCACTTGACCTAGCAATACCACTACCAGGCTTATATACCAAAAAGATCAAAGAAAGAAGAAATGGGCTCACAGCTACAAACATATTTATTTCAGCTCTTTTTGTACAGCAAATAAATGGAAACCAATGGTTTCAACATCCATTGGGAAATGGTTGAACAAAATACAGTATATAAATATGATGGAATATTATTGTGTTGTAAGAAATGGTGAAAAGGACCATTTCAAAGAACAGAGGGAATGCCTGTGTGGACTGATGCAGATCAAAGTGAGCAGAACAAAGAGAATAATTTATACAATTTCAATAATATTATAAGGGGAAAAAAACTTTGAAAGACTTAAGAACTCTGATCAATGCAATGACCAACTCTAGTTCCCAAAGTTCTGTGAAGCATGCTACCCATTTCCTGACAGATAATTGATGGGCTCAAGATGTAGAGGCATGAATTTTTGGACATGCTAGTGTAAGAACTTTTTTTTTTACTTGACTACACATATATTACAAGGTTTTTCTTTTGTTTTTCAGTGGGGAGGTGGAGTGGGATGGAGAGGAGAATAGGAATGAGATATATAAAAAGAAAAGAAAGAAAGAAATTCATTGAACCAATTTTGTTAATGCAAAGAAAAGAACAGAAGAAAGGCTGGAAGGCATCATAGACTAGCAGGGCAGCTTTGAAAGTTATACACTCAATTTATCATGTATTTTAAAAGCAAGCTGTATATAATATACATTTACTGTTTCATGTATAATACCTTTTAAATTTTCTACTATGTATATGGAAATATCCATTTTATTTGTCATTTGTTGAGTTCATAATTGCTTAAAAATCCAAAAGAAATTTCTGATTATCAAGGATTATGTGTGTGTGTGCATAGATAGACAGGGAGATAGATTAATAGATAGATAGATCTATGAGGAACTATAAAACATAATGAAAGATAATATTCAAGTTTAATTTTACACACCCATATTATAAGAATCAAAAATAAAATTATTAATTTTAAAGAGAGGGTAGAGGGATAAGGATAAGTATACACAGTAGTTATAGATTAGAAAAAGATATCATAAACATGATGGGGAAAATAACTGTCCCTGACCTCCAATCTGGAATGAATTTAAAGGCAACTGTATCAAAAATCAGGAGACTTTTATTCTAGTTCTTATTCTCTACCGTTTAATTCTTGAGAACAGAAATGAACTTAGATGAATTGAATTGCATTGAATTGAACTAAATGGAATTTGCCTTTTCAGACTTCTCTCTAACACACCTTCTATTCTAATCAGCATTGTCTATTCATCCCTTCATATAGCTTTTGCATCCTCACCACTAGCATGCCTTTATTCATGTTGCTCCTCTCACCTGGGATATTTCCCTCTGCTTCCTCTCTAACAAAATCCTACCCATCCTTCAAGAGTCAACTAATGTTTCACCTCCTATGTGAAGTCTTGCCTGACTAACTCTGGTCCTTGAGAACTCTCCATTGAATTCTTATAGTACTTTTGGTGTATGAATGATATATACACAACTCACTTGTACTGTTCATTAACATTTAAATGTCACTGTTTATTTCCCACAACTAAACGATCAGTTTCTGTGGAGTAAGAGTGCAATGAAAATAAAATGAGATAGACTGAGAGTGTGTGTGTAAAATAATCTGCATATAGGGGAGTTATTTCTTCCCTTCTTTCAACTTGTGGGTGGAGAGGGGTAAGTCAACACTATGTGGCCAGTCTGATGATGAACATCTCCCAACTTAGCTAGGCTGTTCTTTGGCTGACAGACACACAATAATGTTCATTACTACTCCAGTACTGGAGAGCAGAACTTTTTGGGGAAAGTAATATTAATCATTCCTGGGATAACCATCAAAATGACTTCCTTTAGTTGATAGGAGAGAAAATAGAGACCTGAAAGAATGAGAGACTATTGGAGATAGATCTTTGTTCTCATGAGGTAAAGGAAGAGAAGGATAGAGAATGAACAGCACCCATTCTATACTGTTATTTTTAGGTTCTTATTTCCACTAATAATTTTTCCTAAATAATGAGCTCTGTTATTTTTATTCTTCTGGAGCACCTCAAGTCCTGCCCCCATGCTCTAGACTCAGAGGTCCGAGAAAGTGGTAACCAGAGCATGGTCTACAGAGAAACCTTGATTTCTACATAATATTTGTAATCACAATGATAGCAAAATCATCTAGGAAGCCCTCTTCAAATGTCACTAGTGAGAGTTTGTCTCAAATGGATCAATGACATGTGATCCATGAATGTGTTAGTTTCCTATATGACCTGGAGTTATAAGGTTGATGAAGTGATGAAGGACTAAGGAACTGTAGCTGAAATGAACCACAGAATCATTCATGATATGATTAAGGAAATTCAGTAAAGACAGAGATTGGAGGTTTCGGGAGGAAGTTACAGTTACCTCTTCTACATCACAGGAGTTAGGGGTGCTTTGCCCCCGCAATCTGGAAAATTCAATTAAATTTTTTGACCCTCCCTTCATACCAGAGAAGAAGTCTGCATTTTTTTTTCTTTTTCTCTTATGCAATATTTACAGTATCTTATTGTAAAATTTGGGTTGATATTATAGAATATTCTACATATATTTTATGCATTTCTGAGTTTCTAAACTTTTTCTACATTGTCTGCTTGTACTTGCCTTGGTGTGTCATCTGCAGCTTCTGCAAAACTCCCCACAAAATTCCCATTTAATTTCTCATGCTGACCCATGGTGTATCAAAATTGTGATGGGGAAAGCTGTAATGTGGAAGGGCTAACCACACTTTAGAAAAATAGTTTGTTGGCCTTCTCAGTACCTATGTATTTTTTTTTTTTTACTTTGTGAACAGAAAAGGAGAGAGTCAGAGTGACCTACAGCTCTATGTAGGATGCTGACACAATGGATATTGGCTCATTCTACTTTGTGGAAGTCATCCAATTAAGGCAAGGACAAATGTAGGTAGGACTCTTGGTAAGGAAAAACAAACCACATATATAATAAGGGAATGAACTACCTATATGCATATAGAGTGAAGGATATTCAAGGGGTGAACAGCAGATAAGAAAATACCTCATCATTTCCCCCAAAAAGGGTGACACTAGAATCCATAAATCTAAGTAAAGTACATATGAGCCTTACTGATAGGTTCAGAGAAATAATTTGTGTTTATGGGTGCCAAGCAAATACAATACACTCATAATCATCTAATTAAATAATATCCAATTAAAGACTAGTATCTCTTTACGCTCATAACAGAGACTTTTGTTGGACACATGATAAACATATATTATATAAAAATTGCTTGCTAGGCATGATTTATTTCAAAGGAGAAACAGTTAACTAGTGAACTTCAGCTTGTGTATTGAATTGATAAGGTAAAAATGTGATTCTCTGTCCTTTATATATGACCAAGAAGTTACTAACACACTCTTGATAGAACATCAATTTTGAGGTTTGTGGGGTTTTTTTCCTGGTGAAGTGGTGCTGGGTTTTGAGCAGTCCATAGAATTTACTGGTCTCCCTTACCTCAATTTGAGGGGAGATCTCTAGTACAATGCCAACGGTGTCTCTGCTTTATTTACTCTTTGGGTCCCATCTTGGATGAACACATAAGTGTGCTTATCACATTTTTGGATGATATGAGTCTGAAAGACAGAGCTAATAGATTGGATGATGGAAAGATAATTCAAAAACATCTCAGAAGGCTAAGATGATGGGCTGGAACTCACAAGATTCAATTCAGTGAATATTTCTTAAGTTCCTAATATGTTCTGGGTATTGTATTAGTTGACAGAGATATCAAGACAAAACCAAAACAGTTCCTGCTCTTGCGAAGCTTCTTCTAGTGGTATGAAGAGGTATTAGATCAGATACTAATAAATATAATCCTCCATTTAGGCTTGAAGAATTAATTCACTACTTTAGAATGGTGGTTCATATATTTAACACTGGCTGGATTTTGTTGCCTAGAAGCTTCCTTTATCAACAGTGTGACATCAACTACAAAGACTAATCGTAAATATACAATATATTTGTATAAGAATGGTGTTTACATCAAGATTTCTTGAACTATTTTGCATGACTTGGACCTCCATTGGCATTCTAGTGGAGTCTGTGGACTTTTTCAGAATAACATATTTAAAGTCATAAAAAGAAATACACAAAATTACAGAGGAAATGAATATTGAAATACAGTTATCCAAGTATTAAGAGCATCCAGGCAGTGCAGTGGATAGAGTGCCAGACCTGAAATCAGGAAGACATTTTCCTGACTCAAACCTAGCCTCAGATATTTACTAACTATGTGACCCTGGGCAAGCCACTTAACCCTATTTGCCTCAGTTCCTCATCTGTGAAATGAGCTGGAGAAGGAAATGGCAAACCATTCCAGTATCTTTGCCAAGAAAACCAAATGGGTTCATGAAGAGCCAGACATGACTGAAATGACTGGATAACAACAAAATCCAAGAATTAAAAAATAAAAACTTTTAAAAAGTGCAAGGAACCCAATTGAAGAATACCTGGTCTAAGAAGAATGATTTATACAATAAAAGCAATACTGCAAAGAGAAACAATTTTGAAACACTTAGGTACTGTGATCAATACAATAGAACTAACCATTATTCCAGAGAATTCATAGTAAAACATGCTACCAAACTTCAGATAAGGAGGTGATGAACTCAAAGTGCAAATTAAGGCATATGTATATACATACACACGCATATTTGTATATACATGTATACACATATATGCAATATACATATATACACACAAATGTGTATGGATAGTCAAGTAAAATTATTCATGTTAAATAAATAATATATAATGATATGATATAATTAATATAATATATATAATATAATATAATATAATATAATATAATATAATATAATATAATATAATATAATATATATAATATATATAATATAATATAATATAATATAATATAATATAATATAATATAATATAATATAATATTGTAATGGGTTTTGATTTTCCTGCTTTCTCAATGTTTTGGCGCAAGGAAGGTAGGAAAGGAGAATTTGGAAATTACAGTATGAATGAATTTTTTAGAAAGTCCTGGTCTAGATCAAATAACAGTATAGTTCCACTGTACCTTATATTGGTGAGATTACATCCAGAATATTGAATTCAATTCTAGATAAAACATTTTAAGAAATCCATTGACAAACTGGAGTGTATACAGAAAAGAGCAGTCAGACTAGCAAATGCCTTGGGAACTATGCCCAATAAGGAATAATGAGAGGAACAGAGGATATTTAACTCCTGGATACAGTTTGGTTCAAGAGAAGGAATCAAAGCTGTATGAAAAGAAAATGGATGGTTTTCCAAAGCAGTGAGCTCCTCAACACTGGAATGCTTCAGTAAGAAGATTCTGGATAATGAACTAATAGGGATGCTGTAAGAGACGTTCCCAGACTGTGTAGAAAGTTGACCAAGATAATTTCTAAGATTCCTCCCAGCTCAGATTCCATAATTTCATGATGCATTAGCATGATACGAATCTCCCAATGATGTCTGGTTAAAGTACATAGAACAGTCTGTCACTATGTGTAGTGCCACAGCCTTCCCTTACTAGAGGAGGAAATGGCATATTAGTATCTATCTATCTATCTATCTATCTATCTATCTATCTATCTATCTATCTATCTATCTATCTATCTATCTATCTATTTATTATCTATCTATCTATCTATCTATCTATCTATCTATCTATCTATCTATCTATATCTATGTAAGGTGTTTTTTGTTTTATTGCAACTGAAGCCCCTGGGAAGGTCTAACGGCATTTGAAGATGAATCAGAATTCTGTACACAAGAAGGTGGGTGGATCAAGCAGCTGGTTTGGGAAAAGGCATCCATTGTTTATTGATTCCAGGGTGTCTGATATCTTAACTCTATAAGCTAAGAGACAGGGAGGAATCTGATAGTCAAGACTTAAGAACAGTATATACAGGTTTGAACTAGAATTCAGTTAAGAGATACCAGGGAATAAAGAAAGAAGAGGTCTTAGATCATAAAGAAATAGATGTTTGTGGTATAGAACATATGGTGCCAGGCCAGATGGACCCTGGGAAAAAAAGGATTCTGATGTTACTACTGAGAGAGCATGAGTCATTGCATATAACTAACTAGTTTGCTTCAACAAAACAATGACAAATGAGAAAAGAAGTCAAAGCATTCATGTGCTTTTAATCTCGTATAGACACCAGCAAATCAGGAAATGATTCTTGGAAGAGGGCAGGCCAGGAATTACATGAGATAGATCTTGTTAGGAAAATGAACTAATCTTGGCATATATTCCACATGGGTGGCTTTAGAGCGATAGATGAATGATTTCACATCTATGAATCTCAATTTTCTCATCTGTAAAATGAAGGGATTAGACCAGATAGTCTCTAAAGTTCCTTCCAGCCATAATATTACATAACTTCCTAATGGTCAGAATTACTGAAATCACCAGATAATCTAGGGTAAGGAAGGATACTGAAAGTTACCAGGAGAAATAATCAGCATGACAAGAGGAATACTGTACTGGTGGATTTGCACATAGAATCTTGGTAGGAAATTGAACTTTGATGTTTTTTAATTTTATTTTGCTAAGCTGAAAACACATTAGGTATGCAGCTATGATTTTGACCTATAATCTAGGCTAGATTGAGCTAACCACAACGGAAAAAAAAATCAAGAAGATTGGGGGTTTGGAGAAAATTAGTTAGAAAGGAATTAAGGAGAAACTAAGGAGGAAGAGTTAGGTGGTGCAATGGGTAGAGTGTTAGGCTTGGATTCAGAAAGACTCATCTTCCTGAGTTCAAATGCGGCAAGTCATCTAACCCTGTTTGCCTCATTTCTTCATCTGTAAATTGAGCTAGAGAAAGGAAATGACAAACCACTCCAGTATCTTTGCCAAGAAAACCCCAAATGGGGTCATGAAGAGTCAGACACAACAACAATATGAAGAAACAACCAATTAGGGGAGAACAAAGAACAAGCTTAGTCCATGTAAGTCTCCTAATATGGACTATAATGGATTGATCAGATCTCTATAAATGCTATAACTTCTCCTTGTGTTTGTTTGTACCCATATTTTTCCCTTGTAGTTTTTTAAAGTAATTACTCCACCATACCTCCTCACCCCATGGGAGATTTTTTACTGCAGTGGAAAGAGTCCTCCTTCTCAAATCAAAGGCTATGGGTTCAAATCATAGCTCTGTCACCTGTGCACCATGGGCAAATCACTTTACATCTTGCTTTCCTCCAGCTCAGAATATGTGATACGATTACTCTTGAACTTCTTAACAGAAAAGTTGTATGTGTTATTTCCAGAAACTAAATAAGGAAGCAAGAAAAGATTTTCTTCTACTCTACAGAGTGTCAGGTGGAAAGGAATTCAAGATCATAGACCAAAGATGAGTGCCACATGAAATCCATAAAGGATGCCGGCATCCAAGTCCTGGGGCTGGATGCTGAATAAAACACTGGGATCATAGGGTACAAATGTCCAATGACATTCCACTTGGGAACTGAATTTTCCATGTAAAAGACATTGGCAAATCCAGGGATGAAATCTATGAGTAAGGCTTTGGTACCAACCTAGTTAAATGGCCTATAAGATTGCAAGTGGTATAAATAAAAGGAAGCTTCATTTTTAACATTAATTTAGACAGGTTAACAAGTAGAGATAAGGAACTTTAAACTGTATGGGTTAAGGCTAAATATATACACATATACCCACATACACAAACTACACATAGCAGCAAAGAATCAGAGGCAATTTCATGAATTAGAGTTTCTGTTTGTGGTTTGGTTGTAAAGGATAACATAGACCTACTGTTTGCTAGCATAAAGTCAGAGCCTGTATTTTGAACAAAAAATGTCAGAAAAAGAAAATGCTCCTTTGTAATGGAAGGCTAAATGATTTATAAAATTTAAGTATAAATAGGTTCCTCATTCAAAACTTGCTAAGTAATTTTACATTTTCCTTACATTGTAAATGACATTATAAATGAGGACCTCCTTGCAGAAATTCACCCATGAGGATGTAGGCATTCCTATCTATAAACATCCAGAGAGACCACTATGATGGTATAGAAACCAGTTAAAACCAAGAGTTGCCTTTTTAAGTCATGAAAACCGAGTCACCCAAGGCTGCATGTCTCACAAGTCTCTCCTAATTGGCTCAATGCTTTGCTTGCCCTACTTTGAGGAGTAGAGAACTTGTTTGCAGCACTCCCAGCTCTTTTGGAAAAGGTGTTGACACTCTTGCTTTTTTTTTTTGATATGCCCTATATGAGTGTCTCCTACTTAAGCTGGCTTCCCTCATCTAGGCATAGCATGTACATGCATATATTCAAATGAAAGTGTTCATTTTGTTCTACGATATAATGCATCTTCATGAGAATTTGATGTCACAGGAGCAAGAGCATTTAAGCTCATGGTTTTAAATGATAAGCTTTAGGAACTGTCATGCTAAAATGATCACTAACATTTCAGCAGAAGAGTTTCCTACTTCTGAAAGGGGCATGGAATATTTTATGACTTTATATAGACAAAAGCTGCATATGCTGATTTGTGTGGGGAAAAAAAGGCATATGACTAGAAACTTTGCATAATAACAATGCTTTGCATTTGTGCAGTGCTAATCCAGGAAGAAACTCAAATCCTTTATAAAATAGGAAGTTCCATTAAAAAAAGTTCAATTATGAAATTCCAGCAATACAGCCTATCAAATGCAGTCAACAAGTATTTTTAAAGCACCAGCTATGTGACAAGATTCTGTGCTAAAAACTGAGGAAACAGACAGAATCAAACAGTCCTTGGCCTCAAAGAGATTATATTTTATGAAGGGACAAATATGTATATATATAAATATGTCCAAAAGAAATTCAAAGTAATTTGAAGATGGGGGTGGATGGGGCAACATCAGCAGATGAGGGGATCAGAAAAGGGTTCATGTAGAAAGGGGGGCATTTGAGTTGAGTGGCTAAGGAAATAAGATTGTTAGAGGCCATTAGGCTGGACTTGGAGTTGGTAAGAGACTTGATTTAAATCCTGCCCCAGACATTTGCTAGATGTAAGACCCTTAGCAAGTCAATTCTCCTTTCTGACTCAGAATACAAAATTGTAGTGCCTCCCTTATGGGTTGTCATGGGGATCAATTAGATGATAGATATGTTATAAAGCACTTACAAACTGTAATGTGCTGTATAAATGCTGCCTACTATTGTAAGAAGTGGAGAAGAGGAGGAATTGTGTGCATTCTAGGCATGGGGTTGGGCTATACATATACAGAACTTAATCTAATTTGACTGATTAGTCTGAATGATTTCAGTCTACCTTTTCCATTCTCCAATGAAGTGAGAAGAACCTTGATAATTCCTATGAGACAAGAGGAAGCCCACTAATGAGGTAGCTAGAGCATTAGAATTGCAATTAGAACAACCTGAATTTGAATCCCACCTCAGGCAAGTTATATGACCCTGGGCAAGGCATCTAGCCTCTGTCTATCTCAATTTCCTCATCTGTAAAATAAGGACATAATAATAGCACTTTCACCATGTGGCTGTCGTGACAATCAAATGAAAAAAACGGGTAATATTTTTTTTGCAAACTTTACAATCCTTTATAAATGCTAGTCAACATAAGTTTTATAAAACCTAAAGCATTATATATTGTTATTAGCAAAGAGGAAGAAGATTTGCCTTATCCAACCCTATCTAGACTGTTGGGTTAGGCCTTGCTTAACTCTTGAATCTACAATAAAATCTACAGATGCAGAATCTATAGCTTTTAAGCAACATTCTTTAAATCAAAGAATTTCATAGTTAGAAGAGGCCTCAGAACTTGTACAAAATAATGTGTAAGTATGAAGGAATTTCTATTATAGCATCTCCAATAAATGATCATCCGACTTCTGCTTGGAAACTTCCAGTGCTAAGAATCTACTGCTTCCTTAAATGGTCTATCCCGCTTTATTAGAAATGGCTTTTTTTTTCTATGTAAATCTGAAATCTATCTCATTGAACCTTAAATAGCTTTCTCCCAGTCTTCTTATTTCTTTCCTCTATGACCTAGCAGAATAAGTCTAATCTCTCCATCATGGGATAACCTTTAAATACTTAGGATCATAGATCATAGATGTAGAGTTGGAGGACACTTCATCTGGTAACCTTCTAATTTGGCAGATGAGGAAATTGAGTCCTAGAGAGGAAAAAGTGGCTTTTTCAAGGTCACAAAATATCTGACAAAACTGAAACTTATATTCAGATCATTTACCTTCAAGTCCCACTCTCTTATGCTGCTTCAACATAACTAGCATGTCCCACACAATCTTCATGCTAAATATCCCTAGTGTTTTATGAATCAATTTCCCATGCAGCTAATATTAAAATTCTACTTACTGATTTATAGAGTAACTAAATTTATTCTAATTATAGTCCATCATTTCAAATATTTTATAAGTTGCACATCTTCCTAGTGAATTTATGTGAATATATACATAACATTATTGCTATACAATAATGTCATAAATGTTTTAAGAAGAATGATAATATTTAAGCAGCCAACTGGATTTTGTTCATCAGGGTTTTCATGATGAGAAGCCAAACAGTTATTACAATAAAGTTATCAATGCTTAAAACAGTATTCCTCTCTTGTAACTGCCTTCAGTATCTATTCACCATCTCACAAGACATTTAATCTGATTGTTATAGAGTCATATGTTCTTTTTCCCAGTTGGAAGATCATTTCCATCTGATTCAATAGACTTGGCTTGTGGGTTACTTTTTTTTTTTTGCTTATGTGAGTCAAATCCACCCTCAAAGTACAAAGCTTTGCCATCATTGAGGATGTTCTTAAGAATGTGCCAACAGCTATCAAGGCAAATTCAAAAGTATTTCTAGGAATGTTTTGAGTCATGACAGAATCACCAAAATAAATATATAGTAACAGTCTACTTTGAAGGGGACATTAATTTTGTTGCAAAAGTTCTCATATGTTTGTTTAGAATAAAACACATTGCTTTTAAAAATTTCCCACAGATATAATATACACAAGTGCACATGCTTGCATTTCTGGGCTTGTTTTGTAATCATACTCTTTAGTTCACAGTCATCCCAAAGAACAACTTGCTCAAACAACCAGAAATTGTCTGTTATGAGTAATAAAACACACCATAAAATAATACAACAATTCATGGTCCAAATTTGAGCAGGAATGGTAGTACTTACAAATACAACTAAGGAAGGCATATTTTAAATACATCAAAATTTTCTGTATTTCATTCTATAGAGGGTGAGATCACAAAGATAAACATTTATATTCAAATGAGAAGGCACCATGTGATAAGGAGAAACTCCCATGTTATGATTACTAGTCAGTTCTAAAGCCTGCCCCAAAACATTTAGGGCTAACCCAATCTTCCTAGTCCCACAACCATGCTTTGTACCCACAAATATGGAGGAATCAATTTGTCTGTGATTCACTTTAGATATGTGTCTCATCCTTCAACAACCCCTACACCATCTCTGTATGCCAATGATTACAGAGAAAATTCTGATGCAGCCCATGCCTATGGTCCATAGTGTATTGAATCCTTACTGTATTTGCAGGTTTTATAAAGTATTACTTTCACAGTAATTCTGTCAATTAGGTACTATATATATCATTATTTTTATTTTACAAATGAGGAAACTAACTTATAGGGAAGTTAAATGACTTCCTCAAGATTACATAGTTAAACTAGTAAGGAATTTCAACTCAGGTCTTCTTTCTCTAAGACCAATATCCCCTCTACCACACCATGCTGCTTTTGTGACTATAAGAATTGAGAAAGTAGTAGTACAGACCAGATAAACAAGATGCAGAAATAATACAATGCAATATTTCAATGTTTAATAAAACCAAGAACATAAAGTCTTTGGGAGTTGGGGACTGGAGAGAAAAAATCTATTCAACAAAAATCTCCTGGGAAAGCCATGAAGAGTTTGTTAGAAATTAAGTTCACAACATATATGATAAAAAAAAGTTACATCATTAAACAGAAAGAAAGAAAATGTCAAGAGGTACCTTCTGCAGTAATAATTAGGAGAGAAATTCTTAACCAAAAAAGGGACAATGAGGATGATAAAAGATAAATTAGGCAATTTTGAAAACATAAATTTAAAAAGCTTTCCTCATAAACAAATCCATGCAGTTTAAAAAAAGAGGGGACCCCTTAAATTGGGGGTGGATCTTTGCATTAAATTTTGCTTGTTTTTGTCTAGACTTGCAGTTTCACTTGTATAGTAATTTCTTGGAGAGTAAACTTTCTGTCAATGCAGATGAGTACCCGTTCTGCAATCTGTGATTGCTACCTCCTCAAACCCCATTCTTCTAACCTGACTTGCATTCTTTCTTAAGGATACCACTGATCTCCCATTTATTGAAGCACAAAATCTCCATCATCTTTGACTCCTTTTTCTTTATCCTGCTCTCATATCTAATTGGTAATAAAATTAATCATAGATCTTGAAGGTCACCTAGTCCAATCCCCTCATTTTATAAATAAAGACTCCAGGGCTCAGAGAAATTGAGAAAGGATTCAGGTCACCTACGGAGTAAGCATCAGAGGTTGGAACCCAAGCCCTCTGAATCCAGAGTCATGATGCTTTCCCATGTACCTTGTTGCCCCTTAAAATAGTTCAGTAATACAGATAATTTTCCCTCTAAAGTTCCCTAACTTCCAAAATTCTGTTTGGCCCTATATGCTTTAGTTTCTCTACCTCTTTTTTCTTTTCCTATCATAGAAGTTACAGCTAAACTTGTTCCAAGATGATTTCTTCCTGTTGGTATCTAATGTAACTGATGATGACTTGGAATCTTTCACTGAAAAGAATTGTCATCCAAAGGGAAAGGCTTCTTGTCTTGGTATATTGAATATGTTTCTAATTAAGACCCTTCTGATTAAAAAAAGTGCAAAGTTTCTTCAGAGCCAAGATGAACTAGGCGTGTGAGGGGAAGTAGAGAAATGACAGGTGCTGTTATAATTAGGGGTCCACATGTTAGTCTCTGTGTACTATTATCTAATTCCTCTAATGGACTCTCCAAAAGATTCAGATGAGCACTCTTGTACAAGGAAATAAATCCACATGTCTTCACACCCTTATTCTTAAACAACGGCAAGCAGCCCATAAGGTTGTCTGTTCATTTGCTTGTGTTTGTTGAACTTTTAAAATGCTTATGGCACATCCTTGTCAATAAAAAGGGAGAGGGGGGTGTCTTTAGCCACTCTATAGTGGCTGAGGATAGAAAAAAAAGAAGACATATCCAAGTCTTCCATTTGTCCTCTGCAGTTCAAAAGTCCATCATACAGCTAGGGTGTGAACTGACTGGTGGCCTAGGTAACCATAAGAAAAGTTAAGAAAAGAAGGACAAAGAAACCGAAGTCAGCCCTTTAAGATGGAAGGTCGGCATGGAGTAATGGATGTAAAAGGTGAAATTCTCCAAAGAGTATCTCACTGTTTGTTCTTTCCACCTTGGCCTCGAAAATTAAATATAGCCTGACTCTACCTGTGGCATCTGAAAATGAAATTGGTTTCTTCCTCCTGCTTTGTGTATCTTCAACAGCTGATGGTTTGGCTGATGATGAATGAGGTTAAAGAAATTACAGCCAGCATTTTTTTTCTGTGAGGTATGCTTTGCAGGCAGTGCTTTTTAGTCAGTATTTAGGCCAGAGAAGTCACAAAGAGGTAATCTGCAGGGTAGAAACACATTATCTTTGTGACTCCTGGAGGTCATTGCCAAGGCAGAGAGTTACATCAACTGAAATGGACTTGAAAGTTGAACTACTAGCTCTCAAAACACGTTAAAATTGGGTTTTACCCAATGATCTTTGTTCAAGAACCTTTTTTGGGGAGAATTTGGTGTGTGTTAATTTTAAACACTGAGAACATTAAAAAAAATCACAGAAGCACAGAATCACAAATTATAGATCACTGGATCAGAGATTTTGCTGAAAGGAACCTTTGACTTCATCTAGTCTAAACCCATCATTTTACAGATGATGACAATGGGGTCCACTAGGAGTGAATGATTTACCCAAAGTCAGTGAGATAATAAGTGGCAGAGCCAGGACTCAAACACAGCCCCTCTCCCTCTATTACAATTGTAAGAGCTACGTGATGTTTTACTAAGATTTTGTTAGCCCTTCAGCATAACTGAAACTTCAAGTTATTAAGAAGAGGAGATGACTACAGGTATGGTGACTGTACATGGAAGATTTTCCAACATGGTCTGATTTTTCAGTGTTGTGTTTCCATTTCCCCTACAAACAATCAAAGTTCTCACAATATTTCAAAGTTGGTCAAAGAGTCATTTAACAAATCAAGTAGAATAAGAAATCATAAGATTTAGACCAACACAAAGAATGGAGAATCACAGACTTTAGCCTAAAAGGGACTATATAAAAGAGTTATGAAAATGATCTTGGACCAGTTTAAATTATGTTCATCCATTGTGATGAATGTAGCACATGTGCATATGGGGTATGTGACCCAGTGTAGAGACATTTTTACATATAAAGTCCTTTCACAGTCCTCTTGACTCACCCCAGACTACTTAACAGTCCTTTCACTGTCTCACTTGGGTCACTCCAGGCTATTTACCACTCCTTAATGCCATCAAGATCTTCTCACTGTCTTTTCTAGTATATAAGTATCAATCTCACCCCTATCAAGGTACAGATTTACTCTAGCCTACTCTGTTGGAATTACAATAAACCTCACTGCTTTGACTAAACTAAGGCTTGAGTGGTTGAATACTTTCCAGACAGACTCACCCTGGATTCTCACATTTCAGGCTTCCTAGAAACCCCAAACTATATCATTGGGGTTCCTATCACCCCAAACCACATTAAAAGTGACTTGTTTCCTCATCTGTAAAATAAGAGTTAATTTCTAGAGCCTCTTCCAGATCTAAACATCATAATCTTTATGACATGCTTTTCAACTTGAAGAATAAAAAATGGTTATTTCTGAACAGTTTTTGCTTAAGAGTTAGAACTCTCAGAGAAGGAAGGTTGTGCAGGGGAAATAAAGTATAAATATGAAGAAAGAGGTACTACATGAATCTATAAGTAAAATTTTCCATATAGCAGGAGAACAACCAGGGCATAAAGAAATGTTTCATTACATAAGTTTGCCAAAATATTTGTGTTTTGTTTCTTTTCTTTCTTTTTTCTTTTTCTTTAAATCATACACTTAGGTCAAGGGAAAAAAATTTGCTTGGTCTGCAAAATTTTCCGTTATGTGTCATTCACATTTGCTGATACTATTCTCTCTTTCTTCTACTGATAATTGAATGTTCCTTCTAGAATTCTATATCATTTACTGAGGAACATCTTCTTGATTAAACTCACCCTGGGGAGGAGAATCTACAGCCTCGAGGCCACATGTGGCCCTCTAGCTCTCAAGTGCAACCCTTTGACTGAATCCAAACTGAATCCAAAAAAAATCCAGGATTTGTTCTGTGAAGTTTGGAGTCGATCAAAGGGCCTCACTTGAGGACCTAGAGGGCCACATGTGGCCTCAAGGTGCAGATTCCCTACCCCTGGGCTAACCCAATCCTCTGGAAGCCTACAAATGGACCTTAGCATGGCAGGATTGGTTGCTATCATTCACTGTTAGATAACTGAACAACAGAGCTGTATAATCACAGTAGCTGAGCTACAGCCAGACTGTAAGAGCTTTCAGGGGCTATTTCCCATTCTGCAAATCTTTTCCCTACTCATCTCTGCTTCCTGTTTTCCCTAACTTTTTTCAATTCCCAGCTAAAATCCCACCTTCTGCAATAAGCCTTTTCCTGGTCTACCTTAATCTTAATGCCTCCCCTTTAAGATTATCTCCAACTTATCTTGTATATATTTTTTATATAATGTGTCTTTTTGACTGTAAGCTCCTTGATATCAGAGACTGTGTTTTTGCTTTTGTGTGTGTGTGTCTCCAGAACTTAGCACAGGGTCTGTCACATAATAGACCTTAATAAATGCTAGTTGACTGAGTGGATGCTGGATCAAATAATTGTAGAATTTTTTTTTCTCTGTGTGTGTGTGTGTGTGTGTGTGTGTGTGTGCATATGAGTGTATGTGTACATGTTTTGACAAAAGCCAAAGAATTAACCTCATATAGATTCTTATGAAAATAGAACCAACAAAGACAATGTATTAATTTTTTTAGTGCCCAAACTGGTTTCTTATTCATTCTTCAGGTATATAAGCCAGCATTTACCCCCCATCATTATGTTAGAGCTTTATGATCTTAGAAAAATATGAATAGTGTTGCACAAAATGATGAAGAGTGAAATGAGGAGAACCAAGAGAACATTGTGTATATTAACAGCAATATTATTTTAAAAGCAACTTTGAGTGAATAAGTCATTTTGACAATTACAAATACCCAAATTAACTAAAAAGGACCTAAGAAGGAAGATGTTATCTCATCCAGAGAAAGAATTGATAAACAGAAGTGTGTATAGAATGGTTTTACAAATATATATATATACACATACATACATACTTGTGTCGAACAGTAAGCATCTCTAAGGTGTGGGGAGGGGAAAAAAGAAATTTACACGATAACTTTATTGTATATTTAAAAGGAATAGCAAGTTGTATATAACAGATCTGTAGTTTCATGTGTAATCATCTTTTTTGTGTGTTATACTATGTTATGGAAATGCTTATTTTCTTCCATAAATTTAAAATTTAATAAATAAAAATTAAAAAAAAGAATTCTTATATTTATTGAATCCAATAAGAACTGGGATATTTTAGTCATCTAAAAAAGAGGAATCAGAAAATGGTATAATCAGTAAAGATTAATGATCACATATATGAAAGGCATTAAGGCAATATGAAAGAAATATGTGGTACTTCATATTAAAGAGAAAGTACTGTGTAGTAAAAAAAAAATCTAATTTAGGAGTCCAAAGACCAGGATTCTACTTCTACTATTAGATTATATGTGTGTATTTATTTCTAACTATATATATTTCTAATTATATATATGTAGACACATATTCATACATATGTACACATATACATATATATATATATATATATATATATTTATATACACACACACATTTCTAATAATATATATGATTCCCTCAAGAACTTTGGGCCACAGTTTCCTCATGTAGAAAATGAAGTGGTTGGCATAGATTCACTTCAATTTAACAAGTGTTTATTAAGTGCCTATCTTTAGGTATTAGGATACAAAGACAAAAACAAGAAGTCATATGATGATAGGATGAAATAACGTTAGGTAGGAAAGACCCATAGAAGTCATAGAAATTAACTCACAGTGAATGATACTAAGCAGTTCTGCCATGCTGAAGTCCACCTGTAGGGCTCCAGAGAGATTGGGTTAGTTTTGTTTGCTGTAAACAACCAGATGTTCCTCATAGTAAATGATATAGAATTATAGAGGAAACATTCAATAGTCAGTAGAGGAAAGGGATAGATATACTGGCAAATGTGTATGGCACCTACGGACAGTTTTCAGAATGTAAAAAAAAATGGAAAATTTTCCATTTTTTTTCTCCTAGACCTAAGTGCGTGATTAAAACAAAACAAAACAAAAAACATTGTTTTACATATTATGAAATGGATGACAAGTGATTTACCAAAGGTCATAGCATCTGAAAGGGACAGAGGTAATTTGTGCCTCCATCAAAAATAGATGCAATGAGAGCAAAAATAGCTTAATTTTTTTGTATCCCCAGCACCTAGCACATAGTCAATCCTTGTTAATTGATTGAGGTGGTACTCAAACTCAAGTCTTTCTTACTCTGTCGTAAAGGGGATTACATCCTACTAAGATCATCTCCAACCCTGTCATTTTATGGAGAAGGAAACTAAGTTTTCTGGCAGTTTTCTTATCTGGTATTGTATGGGTTGGAACCAACTGTATTCTTTGGGAATATCACCTCATCTCTGTTCCTAAATCTGTTAAAAGAAGGGGTCAAACTAGCTAATCTCAAAGTCCCCTATCTGCTCTAAATTTATGATCGTGCAAACTCTTTCCCAATTAAGACTGTGTGCTCCTATGTTTTGCCTTGCTTTGAGTCCTCAGCATTTAACTCAGTGCCTGGCACATAGTAGGTCCTTAATAGACATTTATTGCCTGACCAAATTTCATTTCAAATAACACTAGAAAATGTCCCCTTGCTTACCTCCTTAGAGGAATGTTTTTATCCCCAGGACCCATCTTCAGCTCCCATTCATTTTTAAACTTGCAATATAAGAGTTCACTGTGGAAAGTTCCATTAACATGCAAATGTAACGAGAATTTGTTCAGATGAGAGGGGAGGGCATCTTTCCTGTTCTGTCTAGGATGCTGCAGATCACCACCCCAGAACCAACTCTGAGTTGCTGTTGTTTTTTTCCCCAGTAGGCACTGAGACATTTGTGCTCTGTTGGCACACCCAGAGCCCATGTGCAGGTTAGGGGTGAACAAAATGACTGTAGACCGTAGTTTTGTTCTTCCTACTGAAGCTAACTGGCACAGTCTGGGATGAGACTTGTAATTTTGGCCTCATTAGTACCAACAGAGTTAAACAGCCCACAAGCAAACTCAATAGAGCCATAAGCACCACCTCCAAGGTGTCAAAAGCAACACAAAAGGAACAAATTAAAGTTTGCTGAATGTGAAAAGCCCCAACTGTTAGTGACAGAATTGCATTTTTAAATTTGTGGTGAGGGATGCAGAATGGAGGGGAAAATCTATTAAGAAATATGTGATAGCTTCCTTTTACAATGCCCCTTTTCAATGTGGATTTTAATTTACATTTTATAAATTATACAATATTTTATGAGGTAAGTGATGTCATTTAATATTCCATAGTCTGACACTGTATTTTTGGCAGCTTATAGTTTTGAACACATAATTTCACATTCCTTGATTCAGTAATAAGCTTTCCAAAGGTAAGACCTGCAGAAATGTTGAAATGAGTTATTCCATCTCCCTGTCAATTTTTTTAAAAAGTAATTTCCACATTAAGCACTGTTCATGTACATAGAATCACAGGGATGCTGGGTATGCCCATTGCAGAAACCTAAAGTTAGTTTACATTTCATCAGGATTGTCTATTTTAGTCATTAGAGAAATATCAAAAGTAAACATTAAGGTAGAGATTTAAATTAACTCTTGCTATTTGTAAGTAATATATTAATAATGGTAACATAACAAAAATAGCTAACATTTATATAGTACTTTGTGCTAGGCACTATGCTAAGAGTTTTCAAATTATAATCCCATTTGATCCTCCCAATAACCCTGGGAGTTACTATTAATAATAGTATTATTATTATTAATCCTATTTTACAGGTGAGGAAACTGAAGAGAAAAGAGGTTAAGTGACATGCTCAGTGTCACTCAGGAAGTGCTTATCAAAGGGGACAGAGTAAACTTGTGATTTGACAAGAATATCTATATGCTTGGTATTTTATAAAAGAAAACATATGAAAGAATGCCTGGCCTTTAATACATTAGAGTTTAAAAGGACCAACCCATATGTGAATGTTCTGATAACATATCATGGCATGAATTTCATGAACCCATTCCAGCAATGACTTTCAGTTCAAACCATTTGTAGCATATCAGGTTTCCCGTCAGTTTCCATGCAACTAATGAAAGCCTAGATGCACTCTTTGTCATGTATAAATGACACTGATGTGTTTACCTGAAAGCTGTGCTTAAAATAATTCTGCCTATATATAAATACCTATATATAAATCAGTTATTTCTAGCACTGGTTTTAGAATACTGTAATGCATAAGTTCTTAATAACGTGTGTGTGTGTGTGTGTGTGTGTGTGTGTGTGTTTGAAATAGACTCTTTTAATAATCTGGTGAAGCTTAATCACCCTTTCTTAGGATAATGTTTTTATATGCATAAAACAAAATGCATAGGATTACAAAGAAAGCCAATTTCATGGAAATAAAGATGTAATATATCACCCCATTCCAAGTTCATAAACCCCATGAAATCCATCCAAGCAATCTCTAAAGGCTATAGGCCCAAAATCGAAAATGCCTGCTTGAAGGTATTTTCAAGAGATGTCATGGAAGTTCGAAAACAACAAAATTTCATTTATGTTAAAATAAGTATATTCGATACATCTTAAAACATTACTTGAAATGCTTCATAGCAACATGGAAATGACTGTAGAAAGCTGTAAAAATGGAAAATAAGCCCTGGCAAGCTCTAAAATATTAGACAGTCTTCAAATAGGATTTCAGCAATGGACTGAATCTGTTGTGCAACTAGGAAATGATAGAAAGGGTCATCAGCAGCAGTATGGCCGCTACACAATGAATTTGCTGACTATGGCAACCTGTGAAACAAAGAAAAATACAAAATGACCCTCATTCCCTTTTGCCCATCATAATGATGGTGGCAGAATGTTAGAAAAGGGTTAGAATCACACAATTTTTAGATTTATAATACATGTCAACCTAATTATAGATACTCTAAATGTGAGGTGTTTGTCTAAAGACCAAACAATTAATATATGATTGTAAGAACTGAACCACATCCGTATTGGTATTATTGTTTTAAATGAAACAATAATTATAAAACAGAGTTACTGCTAAATGGAAGATTGATCACCAGTTCTCCTGGGAGAAGCAAATAAACTCAGCAGAATTGGCTCCATCACATAGCCAAAGGCAACAAGAAACATTATTTCATGGGGCACTTAATTATCTCATCTTTTAGTGCTCAAGATGATTATAAACAACAACAACAAAAAAACATGATGAAGGCAATTACTACTTATGAATCAACATTTGTTGTACAGGATGAAAAGGCAAATAATTTCTTAAGAACTCAACAAGATCCTACAAGCAAAATCAACATACACTTATTGCCTTCAATGTGAAATTGGGTACAGGGGAGGATGGTGAAAAGCATATTGGAATATATGACAGAATTCAAAAACAGAAGTCAAAGACTTCTAGATGTCAAGTTTTCAATACCTTTGGACCTATTCGTATATTTTCTTTCCAAAAGAATGGGAATGTGCCAGACATTGCAAGCACCAAATAATATCACAAAAAATGAAACTGACTGTATCTTGAGTGGAAATGACTAGTTCTCAATATAGAAATTATATCAGAATAGGGTTTTTTTTTTGTTTATACAGACTCTTATAGTATACTTAGAGACAAAGTTAACAGCAGACTGGAAGAAAGGCTAAAGATGAAGTCACTTTGCATAACTGTAAAAGCTTCAAACTAATCTGCTCAAATGAAGTGTCAGTACCTAAACAATGAGAAATTAAAAAGAAATGTACAAAGTTGTTGACCTCAATTAGTATCATTTCTTCTTAAAACTTCACAAATATAAAGCTGTTTCCACAATGAGGATGCCAAACAACTCAGAAAGTTGACTAGCACATACTTTCATTTTTCCTTAAAAAGAAAAGAAAAGAAAAGACCAGGTGATCTTTTGTCAGGTATTTGCAAACCAAATTCTTATTCATTACAATCTGAACTAAATGACTTTCAAGGTCCAATCTAACTATGAAATTTTGTAACTCCTTAGCAAGTAGATAGACATGATAAACAAGGCTATTGCTAATTTTGAATAATACTAAATACAAAATGCTGCAGAAAAGGATGATTTAAGATTACAAGTAAAAGCTTTCAAAATAGTGGAAAAGGGATGGAACTAAAAACACATCTACTAGAAATTTGACACATGACCCAACTGAGCCACCACATCATCTCAAGAGTATTCATAGATGGTACTGGCAGAACAACAATGAGATAAAATGTTAATAAATATGTCAATACTTCCATGGCAACCTATTTTCAACAACATTGACGGACTGAAACACCACATTTGGACATCGGTCTCTTATGGAATGAACACGCATAGAAGTTGAAATTTCATATTGAAAAATGAATTCATGAAAAATGAGTGGACTAGACAAATTACACACTGAAGAAATCTATTCTGCAGGTGACATCATGCAAAAGTACTTGGAGACAATTTTATAAGATATGTCCGGGAAGGGAAGATCCCAGGAGTGTGCTTGAGCCAACTCATAGCTAGCAAAGGCTGATTGTTAAATTTTTACTTTGAGCATTTCTACCTTGTAAACTGGCAAACACTACAAATGAGGGCTATCTTATTGTTTTGTTGATTGTTAAGACTTCAAAAAGTTATGGAGAAAATGCTAATAATAGAGATTAAACTTAAAAGGGTGCCTGCCTTCTCTGGGAGCTGGTTATTAAACATTTACTAGGACACTACTGGGAAGATCCCAAAAGAAGAAAAGATCAATGATGACATTACTACCTAAAAGTGGCAATCAGGGAGTATCAATAACTACTAACCCATATGCCAAACTTTTCCTCTTTATGAAACATTTATGAGAATGACAAACACATGTATCAAGGGTATCCTTGATAAAAATGTGAGTAGGGAACAATCAGGCTTTTGCAAGTGAGTGTCTGCAGCAGTCCACATCTTTGTAGCCACATAATTGACTGAACAGCACACATAATATGAGATCCAGCTGTGTCGATGTTTTCTTGATTACAAAAGAGACATTTGACTTGGTATTTCAATATAGTCTTAAAGGTCTCCTGTAAGAAGAAAACCATTATGAACATGTTAAGAGAATATATAATTCTGTTGTAAATGTGAACACAGAGATAACATTACTAAATGTCCCTGTAATTATTAATATTAAGCAAGGCATGAAGTGGGGAGATGCCCATTCACCAAAGATATTTATCAGTACTATGGAGAATAATTTGAGCAAGCTTGAGCAGAAAGACAAATCCTCTAGAGATGGTGAGGCCCTGCAGACCCTCTTGATGGCAAATGACTTTGTGTTGACTGCATCAAGCCCCCAAATGTTACAGAGCTTCTCCAATGCTATTTTCTGTTAATAATAATAATACTATCATTTGGCATTCATGTAGTGCTTTAAGGTTCTCCTAGTGCTTTCTATGTGGCGGAACCTGTGGCCTTAAGGCCACGTGTGGCCTTCTAAGTCTTTGGGTGCGGCCTTTTGACTGAGTCCAAGTTTTATAGAACAAATCTTTTTATTAAGGGGATTCGTTCTGTGAAGTTTGGAGAGTCAAAGGGACATGCTAAAAACAAACAAACAAACAAACAAAACAACAACAACAACAACTGAATCCAGAACAACCTTGTAAAAGGCTTTCAAGATTTTGGTCTTGAAGTATACAAAAGAAGAAGCCAAAGCTTTGGACTAAGAATTAGAAGACTCAGGTTTTAGTCCCAGTATTACCTTAAGTGAGTCATTTTATCAGTGAGGTGGTACAGTGGATAGAGAGCTGGGCCTGGAGTCAGGAAGACCTGAATTCAAATCCTGCCTCAGACAATTACTAGCTGTGTGACCCTGGGCAAATCACTTAACCCTTCTCTGCCTCAGTTTCCTCAATTGTAAATTGGGGATAGTAATACTGATTTGTTGTTAGGATCAAATAAGATGATATTTATAAAGCACTTAATACAGAGCCTGGTACATAGTAGGTACTTAATAAATGCGTATTTCCTTCCGCTTGTCACTTTCCTCATCTATAAAATTAGGGGTTGGGAGGATAATATTTCTAGCTTTTCCAAAGTCAGTTGTTCTCCTATCAATAGATGAAGCTGGAGTTACACTCCTCTGCCTCACCCCCCCCCCACTTGAGTCAGATCGCTGATTGCATTGTGTGGGGAGCTCCCTCTAACAGTGTTGGCATTCTTTTTGACACTTTACTCTTGGACAGTTACCTGGTGGAAATCAGAGGTTTAGAGACTTGTCCAGGGTCACATAATATAGCTACCTGTTAGAAGCACTACTGAACCCAGGTCTTCCTGACTCCAGGATTAGCTTTCTATTTACCAAGCCATACTACCTCAGAGAAAAAAAAAAAGGCCAAGTATTTGGCACCAAACACACAGGAAAAATCTGGGAGCAGAGGAAGGGTTAACAAACTACTTTTGTGTATTCTTCCAACCAAAAGATACAAGTTACCTGGTATGCATTGGACACATGTCTGATTTCCCTTTGAAATCATGGTAGGATCAGAGACCAAAGGAGGAAGGACATAGCTAATCTGCTTCTATGGGGGAGGGTCTTTCAAAGATGTCATTCTTTCCTTTCTGATTTTTTTAGATGTTAGTTTGATCCCAGATTCCACTTACCCTTCCCCCAATTTGAGCTACAATCTTCCAAATGTCAACTTAGATGAAAATGTTGCCCTGCCCCCTTCCACCTCTAGCCTGACCTCCATTGGATCAGCAGGTCTTGAACCTTAGTGAGACTGAATATGAAGGAGGAGGGAGAGGTAAAACCAAAAATATAAAGGCACAAAGAGAGAGCAGGACATTTCCTTGCTTAATGAATATTTATTGCAAACTGCTGCTTATTACCTTTCAAAGATTTTTTTTTAATATACTTCTCATGTCTTTCATCTGTTTCATGTTACGGTTTATCTAACTGTGAAAATTGCACACGTCAGGTAAATGTTGATTTACATGCAAATTGTCTTCACTAAACTTGCCTTTAAGTGAAATAAGATTTGGAAATTATTTTTTCTCATTAATTTGTGGTTTCAAAAATGCAGATAATTGAATTCATTTGTAAATAGAAAACAATTTTTTGGGGGGTTTGCTTTGCCACTTCCCCCCTTCCTTGTGCTGTACGTACATGTCTATGTTTATTGGAGTCAAACAGAAGAACTATTATCCCTTTTGTTATTTTCCCTAGACTTTTACAAATGTGATACACAAAAGATGAACTCCTGGTCCAAGTTCATGGCCCTAGTCCATATTCTTCCTGTGAATTGCTATAAGCACATAATAAAAGGCAGAAAATAACTGTTTAGAAAAAAGAAAGACAACCAAAGCACAATAAAGCTGTATACACTATTTAGTCAGGAAATTTCTAAAATCAACATGTGTTCTATTTCTAGCCTATTTTCTCTGTTTTTCATTCTAATTGTTGTTGTTGTTATTTTGTTTTGTGTTGGGTTTTTTTGGTAAACGATATTATAACTTAAAAAAAATTTTGTCAGTTATCTACCATAAAATGGAAACTAAAGAGAATCAGTTAATTTGTTAATTGTACTAACTAAAATAATACAAGTGGAAAAATATTCTATTTTTTTGGACCAAAGCTGTGATTTTATCTACGGTGATAAGGGAATGGAGGAGACTAGGTTAATTGTGGGAATTGAGAGAATCACACTGACTCCATCTTGTGACTCAATTCTGGCACTAGCTTAGTTTCTATTTAATTATGGATCTAGTACAATTTCTATCTCATGAGAAAACTTTATTCAATTGTGGGAATTGGGAGAAAACCTTATTGCGTTGTTTGAACCTAGCTTTCTGTGGCTGGGAAGTTGGACCAATTTTCCCTTCTGTTTAGAGACCCTTAAACAAGGACCTAGGTTACTCTGACCAGAAACCCAGTCATATCCAAAAAATGATGCAAAGAGTTTTCTCATGATTCTACATAGCAAGCAACCCATATGTCTTATTTGAAAACTGGGCCCATGGTGATCAATCAATTATTGTTTTCATGTTCCTTTGATTGTCTACAGAAACTGTGGGGAGCGGGCCACCTCTTTTTCTGATTCAGGGAACTGTACTTGTTTACTCTTCCCCTCCCAATTTAGAAAGTCCCTGATCTTTTTATCAGTTAGAAATTAGATTATCTAACGTATCCTCGTTAATTGTTTCCTTTTAATTGGATGGGCCTTGTTAAATTATTTTTAATATATAAAAGTCTGTCTTTCCCTGTGTTTGGGATCTAGGGTTAAGCTGAGGAGGTCTGGTCCCAATTTTTTAGGCAATGGGCATGCATTATGGGCATAGATATGCTCAGAAGATTGAACCTTTATTTTCCTCAGTCATTTCATCTTTCGCCTGCCACATATGGGGCTCTTGGTGAGAAACTCCCAATTCATGTTGGCACCTTCTACTCAATCTATGGTCTTAAACAGTTCTTTGCAGGGGAGGAGGGAAGGAGGGAGAGACACAGAGACACTGACTTGCTCATATTGACACAGTGAATCCATGTTAGAGGGATAACTTGAACTCAACTCTTCCTGACCCCTTCAAAAGTCAATTTTCTAACTACTAACTACATAACTCAGACAGAATGCAATGAACAATACTGGTTCCAGATGATTGATGTTGAAACTCAGTATCTTCCTCTTGGTAGAAAGGTGTTAGACTACAGATGAAGACAGAATGACATGTTCTCTGAGTCAGTCTTTTTGCTTCTCTAATTTGTTTCTCTGTTTATAAGAAGGTGACTTCAGAGTTGGAAGTTGGGAAATGAATGTGGTATAATTAACAAAGGGCCTAAATAACATTCTAGAAGAACTTTTTTTTTAAGTATCATATGGGACATGGCTCTAGAAAAATGCATGGTTCTTCAGAAACAGTATCAAAGAAAAGTATCATAATATTTTTTGAAAGACCTAAAATGGTAACATAACAGAGATATCTATAGTCATAGAGAAATATAAGGAACTACATTAGGAATCTTAATAGATGTACCAGTGTATTCAATAAATGGTACATGGGTATTTCCTGAATCACATTTCATAATAATGTTATTCTTAATTTTATTATCAGTTCCATATTCTCTCACTCTCTCCATTCCCTCCCCAACCATTAAGGAGTCAAGAAATACAATACCCATTACATTTATACAATCATGCAAAACATATTTCTGCATTAGCTATGTTCCAAAACAAGAAAACAAAAGAAAGAAAAATAAAAGGGAAAAATGCTTCAATTAATGTTGTTAATGCATTGTGACCAAACCCTATCATAGTGTAGCAAAACATTGCTTTCAGGGAACGTGAAAAGGCTTTGTTGCCATTCCAACCGTCATCTGCAATGACTTAATCCATTAGTAGCCATTATGAAATTTGACACCACAAAGAGGACATATATTGGGATTTAGACAGTGATGTGTAAAGCCGAAAGGAGTTATGAGGCACCTCCATTTAATAACAATCATATTCATCAACCGCATTATCCTGTTATTGAAATAGCAACACTTAGTACAGTGTCTGGCACATAGTAGGGACTTAATAATTATTGACTCACCTGTTGGAACTGTTTCCAAGATTATTTTTATGAGCCTATAGAAGTTAACTTTATACCCCACTACTCAAATGCAATTATAAAAATAAAGCAGAACAACAAAAACCACATTTTATCCACCTTAGCAAGCAAAGATATGAATATAAAATCCAAAACAATAACAGCAGTACACCAACTTGTCTAAAGACTATTGCTACCTCAGCTTCACTGAAAAAAGATGAGATGGGGATAACAGCACTACTAGCAATAATATTAGCAATTCCCATTTCTATAGCACTTTAAAGCTTGCAAAGCTCTTTGCATACATTGTTGCTAACCTCACAACAACCCTGGGAAAAGGTGGTATTCTCATTTTACAAATGAGGAAACTGAGAATCATATAGAGGATATATATATTTTTTTGTCCAAGTCACCGCCAGCTAGGAGGTCTAACAGCTAAAATTAGAATTGTCTTCTTTGATTCCCAAGTCATATTTATTTGGCCCATAACTTAGCACATAGACTCAACCTTAGCATGTGTTTGACATAATAAACATAAAATATGATAAACAAAATTAAGAAAATAGACTATTTCCCAAAGATGAAAATAAATACATAAACAAAAAAGTGTTGGCAAAGGAATAACATCACCAGTACACTAGACAACATTATACTCTTTGAAGGATTTTCAACTAACCCCCATTAGAGAGTTTCTAACATTATAACTGTTAGCAACAGTTTATCTTGCTAATGAATGTAATAGTCATTTGTTAATCAACTTTTAAAAGCCTGTAAACAAATTAAGCTAAGATTTCTGCTAGTAACTATCAAAGGAGAAGTAGAGAAAATGTGTTAACTAATGAATTTTTTAAGTTAATCATGTGAGGGAATTTCCTTGTTAATATTAGCACCTATTTATAAACATTGAATAACTTGGGGAGAGATCAGCGATTTTCATATCTTCTGGATAGTACTGAGTAGGCTCTAAATAATAGGCAAATACTACTCATATCTACTTCTCAGGGACTTTCACTAGGAAATCCCTGACAAAAGATGTATCCCCAACAACCATTAGCATCAGCCCTCTCAGTAAATAGTCAACATCTGGGCCAGTCACAGGGAAATCTCAATACAGTTAATAACTGTCACACATTTCACAAGTCTAAGGCTGTGAAAAACATTTTTTTTGTAAAGATACTTAAAAAACAACAACACTGGAAGCTTATTGGGTTAAAATGATAGATACAGCATTATTCTTTAAAATGAATAGAATCTAAGAATAACACTATATTTAATCCACAGAAGTGTGAAATAAAAATAAAGATAATTATACATATTTGTATATATGTATATAAAACACATATGTATATGAGTATATATGCATATAGATGTATGTCATGTTATTCTTATATGTATATATTGTATATATACTTATATGTATTCTTTATATTTATTTATGTATTCATTATATGTACATTATATATATTTATATATTGTATATATACTTGTTATTCTTATATGTATATATACTTACATGTATATAAGTATAAATGTATATATATATCTATTATGTGTATATAGATATTTGTAAAAATTAGTACATAGTTGTTCGTATTTTGTCTTAGACTGTAATCTCCTTGAGATCAGGGATAGGACTATTTTTGCCTTTCTTTGTGTGCCCAGAGCTAACCACAGTACCTGGCACATAGTAGACATTTAATAAATACTTGTTGAGATGATATGGATAGACCATAATGTAATAATCCAAACAACTCAACCAAGAAGTATTTGTAGGTATAATGAAATTTGTTATTTCTTTTTCTTAATGATCATTTTATTTTATTTATTTTTTTCTTTCTGAAGAGGAACTGGGGATGTGGCAGCATGTCATCCATAAAATGTTAAGCTAAATGCACTAAATTGCATAATACTGAAATGTTTTAGTCTCAATGAACATTATAAATTCTGCCTAAATAATACAGAACAGTGTTGATAGCTTTTAAAATGTTACTGACTTTAAAATAGGGCTTCTTAGTCTGGGACCTGTGAACTTGTTATGTATATATAACATCCATATACATATGTGTAAAAATAAGTATTTGTATATATGTATGTTGGTTTTCTTTGTCATTCTATGTACTTTATTTTATGCATTTGAAAACATGATTCAAGAAGAAGTGCATAGGGTTCACCCATCTGCTAAAGGGATTGATTACACAGAAAATGTTAAGGATCCCTCCTCTAAAATCTATTTCCTCCAGCTCCCTCCCCATCCCATGCCCAAGAACTCTAAACTTTAAGCATTGTGAAGAAATATTTACCTAAGCTTTATTGAATCCATATTTTGTTTGAAGGTTTAATTTATTTTTTTCAAAAGAACAAGAAGTTGTTTTGTTTTCTTGCAAAATGTTTAGAATGAAGTGCTGATTGATTCCTTCAAGTTGCCAAGTGGTGAATTGCTGGTTGTATTGAAAGAAAGGGCCAGAGTGAATAAGAGAAGACATGATACCACACCTCCATCCTAAAGTTGTAAGAAAATCACTTTGCAAACAATCAGCCCTCTATAAATGTGAGTTATTATTATTAGTCTTCACTTCGAAAGACAGCTCAATGCCCCTCAAGAAAGAGGTCATAAAGAAACAGAGCTAAGAGCAGACTGCTTATTTATTAGTCTAGACACAGGAGAGAGAAATTAGATTGAAAAAAGTAGGTGAGCAATAAATACTCTTAATAAGTAGCCAAAGATGTTGTTAATATGATATTTAGGCACAGGAGATAGGCTACTAGACCTGTGATTTCACTTGTATGTGAACTCCTGGAGGAAGAAATTCCGTCATTCAATGGACACTGGTCCTTTCTAGTCTTGGAGAGCTGCCTAGAGCATAGTGTGTTCCCAGGGTCTTATCACCAGAATGTGTCAGAGGCTTGAACCTGGTCTTCCTGGCTCCCAGGCCAGGTCTCTATCCACGTCAAGTTCTCACTCTGATATGGTATTTAATACCTATATTTCCATAAAACACACACACCATATATATATTTTTAAGTGGAAGCAGATGGGACCCACGCTATTCAAATTATCTATGAGAGGGTCCCCCTACCACTTACTCTGAATCACAGAATCTTTTAGTTGGGAGGGATCTCAAATGTCATCTGCTCCATCCCCATAAGAAGTAATTCCCAGTATAATATTCCTGAGAAATAGCCATCTAGCCTCTTTAGAAAATTTTTAGTAAAGGAGAACTACCTCCAAAGACAGTCCAAACTCTTCCTCAAAAAGAGATCATTAGAAGTTGGGAAGGGGCATTTAATTAATTAAATGAAATAAATTCATAAGAATTTAACCTCAGGTCTGTGAACTTGTTATATGTGTATGACATTCACACACATGTTCTTATATATATGCATTTGCATAGATGTATGCATGTGGGTTTCTTTTGTCATTCTATGTACTTTATTCTATGCATTTAAAAACATGATTCTGAGAAGGATTTCTCCAGCCTTCCAAAGGGATCCCTTGTATAAGAAATTTTGAGAACTCCCGCTCTACAAACAATTAAGGACATATTTGAAACTCTTTGCTATATGACCTATATAGAAGAAGCTGAGGCTTCTGTCATCTCTGATCTGGACTCAGGGAACCCTACCACTCTGATACAAGTAAAAAGATTGGGTTAGGTTTAAACCTGCCAGAGGTGAGAAAAAGAATAGAGTAGGTTGGATGCATTATAATTTGCATTATAATTTTCAGCATAGATTTCCGTTTTTTTGGTCTTAATATAAGCATTTAGTTTTCCAGAGAGTTTTATATCATTGATTTCCTCCTTCTTGCCTTCTTCCTTCCTTCCATCATTCATTCATTCATTCAATAAGCATTTATTAGGTATTGCTGGTGAGGAACTTCCCCTACTAATGTAGCTTAGCACCTTCTTTGCAATGTAGTCATAGAGTCCTCCACAGTGCTGAGGTCAATGACTCATCCAGGATTGTATTGCCACTATGTACCAAACTTGAAACTTGAGTTCAGATCTTCCTGGTCCCAGTCAATTTTTAATTCACTATGTCCTTTGTCTCCTTTTGCATCTCTGGTGCTTAGCATATAGTCTGGTGCATACTACGTGCTTAATAAATGTTTAGTGATTGATTGATTATACCATATAGCCTTTCAGTTTCTGACCTCAAGGAAGGTGTTTACAATGTATGGATTGGAACATATACAAAGAAAATTTAATACAAAATAGATTAAAAGTTGATATAAAGTATGTTCAGGGAACATTAGTGTAGACATCATGTAGGAGGTGGAAGGACAGCTAGATGGCACAGTGGATACAGTGCCAGGACTGGAGTCAGGAAACCCTCATCTTCTTGAGATCAAATCTGTCCTCAGACACCTACTAGTTATGTGACTCTCTTTGACACTTAACCCTGTTTGCCTCAGTTTCCTCATCTGTAAAATGAACTGGAGAAGGAAATGGCAAACCACCTCAATATCTTTGTCAAGAAAACCCCAAATGGAATAACAAAGTTGAAAACGACTGAACAACAAAGGAAGTGGAAGGTGAGTTCAGTCTTGAAAGAAGACATTGACTCCATGAAGAAGTGGTAAGGAAAGAGAGTGTTCCAGTCAAGGGTCAGATTTTCTGAATCCAGGAGAAAGGATATTGTATAGAGGCAATATAATAATTAGGCCACCTTGCCCTGATCGTAGAGTGGCTAACGGAAAGTAATAAGCAATAAGTCTGAAAGGGTAGGCTTGAGACATATATGAAGAGCTTTTACATCAAAGAAAAGAGTTTAAGTTTTCCTAAAGACAAGTGGGAGCCACTTTATTTTTTTCCACATAGTGGTGAAATGGTCTTACTTGTGCATAGCAATATCAATTTGGCAAGGTGCTGAGAAGAGGATGAAGACTGAATGTATGGAGACCAATTAGGGAGATATTACAACAATCCAGGTAAGAATGTTGAAGGCTTTAAGGCAATCTCATGACTTTGTGAATGGAGGGAAGGGATAAGTGTGAGATGTATTATTGAAGTAAAACTGATCCGTTTTGGCAATTGATAAGATATGAGAGGTGAGGAAGAAGGAATAATGGAAGATGGCTCTGAGGTTACTAACATAGGCAACTTGAAGAATGGTGTGGTACCCTTGATAGAAATAGGAAAGTTAGGAAGAAGGACAGGTTTGAAGGGAAAGGCGATTGTTTCTGCTTTGGATACATTGAGGTTGACATGTCTTATAGATATACATTTGGAAGTGTCCAAAAATTAATTCATGCCAACAAAAACCTACTCTGTGCTAGGCACTATGCTAAGCACTAGGGATACAAAAGGCTCCCCCCTCACCCCAACTAAACCCCAAAACAATATACAAACACAAGAACCAGATCCCTGCTCAAGGAGCTCATAGCCTAAAGCAAAAGACAGCATGCAAATAACTATGTACATCCAAGATATTTGCAAAATAAACTGGGTGGTACCCTTAAAAAAAAGCTCCTAAGATTGAGGAGGACTGGGAAAAGTTTCTTGTAGAAGGTGAGACTATAACTGAGATTGAGAGGAAGCCAGGTATGCCTAGGAGGTAAAAATCAGAAGGGACAGTGTTCCCCCAATAGGGGATAGTAAGTGAAAATACATGAGAACAGACATGCTATGTGTGAGGAATAGCAAGGATGTCAAAGTTTCACTGGCTTGAAGAGTACATGGAGTGAGGTGGAGGGGTAAGGTAAAAGAAGACTGGAAAAGTAACGGCCTATGTCTGAAATATGGCACATCATTACCGCACATTCTTTTTACCTTTGTCTCTGTTCTATGGCAATTAAAACACTAGCAGTACCTGACAAATCAAGTCATGGCCTTCAACCAATTATCCTATCTAGATAGAGCAGCAAAATCAGTACAGACACTTTCATGGAAATACCCACCGGACCACAGAGCTGGGCTGCTTTTGGGATCAAATCAGGCTATTTAACTACAGGCCACAGCGACTGTGATTTGCATGAGTAATTAGAACTGATTAATAGAATGACTTGCTTAATTAAGCTTATCTCATAAGGATGCCTCTTAAAAACTCATGAGCTTGACAGTTCATAGTCACCATAGATATCTTGGGCTTAAAATATTTTCAGCTTCCAGGAGCGGCTTTTGGAGTACATGAACTAGATATATCATAAAGACAGAAGGGGAAGGGCACATTTAGTATGTCAGGGGAAGAGCAAGAGATTCAGGCTTCTTTATTTTTTAGAACATTGGAGAAACCACATGATGACTTTATGTTATAAAATATATAGGATCAGAGATATAGACCTAGAAAAGACCTCAGTGTCCCTGTAGTCCTTTTCATTTTACAAATTTGGAACCTGAGGCCCAAGGAAGATTAAGAGATTTGCTAAGGTCACAGAGACAGTAAGCCTGAGAGAAAGGAGTTAAGCCCAAGGTCTGTAAGTCGGAATCAAGGCTCTTTTCACAGATTCTTCACAAAAAAAGAAAAGAAAATAGGGATCACTTCAGATACTGCTTAGGCATTAAACTATCCAGTCAATCATTGAAGTCACTGTAATGCTTAAGTTAAAGTTAATTCAGTTTGACTTGGTAAACTCAGAAAAAAAAATAAGCAGCATTTTTGCGCCAGACATTGTACACTGAGATAAAGGGGCAAAAATGAAAATAGTTTCTGCCCTCAATTATCTCACAGCCTATTAAGGGGAAATAGTAGTTATATACACATAGGTAAGTGAATAGAAAACAAACATGACGGGGGAATGAAGTAAATTATGCAGAGAGACAGATCATTAGCAACTGAGATCAGGAAATATATAGGTTTTATAAAATGTCCCGTGCTTTATGTTTTCCACACAACGTCTAGGTAATGTTAATTGTGTTTTGTTGCTGTTCAGTTGTTTTAGTCATGGCTGACTCTCTTTGACCCCATTTGGTGTTTTCTTGGCAAAGATATTAGAGCCATCTTATAGATGAGAAACTGAGGCAAATGCAGTTTAGTGACTTGCCCAGAATCTTACAGACAAACTGTTAATAGCTGTACGACTCTGGGCAGGTCGCTTATCTTCTGATTGCCTCAGTTTCTGTAATGAAATGGGGATATTAATGACACCTACCTCAAAGGGTTATTTTGAGGGTCACATGAGGTGACATTTGTAAAAAATGCTTAGAAAACGTAATGCTTAACATACAACAGCTGCTATATCGATGCTTATTCCATCCCCCTACATCCAATACACTCATTCTCTATTTTTTCACCACCATTATGGATTTTGTCCATAACACCAGCTTTCCATTGTCAAGCTTAGATACTCTTTAAGAAATGCCACTTCAGTTGGACATCATTCAATCCAGCTGATCCAAAAAGTATGGCACTGGGTGCTCCTCCTACACGCAGTGTAAAGTGTCATGTATGTGTGTGTGCGTGTGTACCTCAGTATTTCGAGGGATCAGGGATCTCATTGATGAGAATATATCATCTAAAAGTATAGATTGTAGCCCATCTCTGACTTCTTAACCCATCTATCAGGAGGGGTCAAACTCAAATAGAAATGGATACTACCTATATTGAACTGTATTTTTATTTGTTTTGTTAAACATTTTCCAATTACATTTTAGTATAGTTTTTCCATTCAAGAATTTTACGAGTCATTAGTTTGACACCTCTACTGTGTATCGTTTGTTCATGTCTCCTCCACAGGATGTTTACCTTATAACTTAGAAACCTAATGGTAGAATTTTTGATATTATGTGGGTACCCGTACAGTATGTGGGCTGTTCATCTACTATTCCTTTCTCTCAATTCATAGTTGGCCCTCCTCCTTTCCTGGTTAAACATCCATTGGATAGCATCTTTTAGCAACTTCTCAAGCACAAATTGTCGTACCCACCATGTATGCCCTTCGTATGACCCACAGTTATGATAAAAATATGTATGGATATACAACTTTTTAAGTGTCATGAACTCACAGTTTGAGAACTCCCTCTACCAAGCAGTTCTTCTATTTTTTAGTACAGATACATCCTAGGAATTGCCTGAGATCACCAGCCCTGTGACTTTTCAACTGAAACAACCTCTATTGCCCTTCCCCAAAACACTTTATATGCAATTAGAATATAAACTTCTTGAGGGCAGATATTGCCTTACTTTTTTTTTAAACCAAAAGCACAGTATATTGATATTCATAATGCATAAAGTAGGCATGGTCCTAAAAGAGTGGACAGATACTGGGGGTAATAATAACAACAATGATAAATTTAATGATCACAGCTAGCATTTATATAATGCTTTAAATTTTGCAAAGCACTTTGTAAATATTAAGGCAGCTAGGTGGCACAGTGGCTTGGCGTCAGGAAGACTTATCTTTCTGATTTCAAATTTGGCCTCAGACATTTACTAGATGTGTGACCCTGGGCAAGTCACTTAACACTGTTTACTCCAGTTTCCTCATCTGTAAAATGATCTGGAGAAGGAAACCACTCCAGTATCTGCCAAGAAAACCCCAAATGGGGTCATGAAGAGTCGGATATGACTAAAGAACAACAACTTACAAATAATATCTTATTTTTTCTCACAAAAACCCTGGGCAGAAGACAATATCATCACCCCAATTTTAGATGAGGAAACTGAGGCAGACTGAGGTCATATAACTCATCCAGAGTCACACAGCTACTGAATGTTACAGGCAGGATTTGAATTCAGGTCTTTCTTACTGTAAGTCCAGCAACACTCTAGGCATCCTCTGGGAGTCTAGTTAGGACTTCTATTTCCATTCATTCAGATGATTTCAGACTGACCCTTAGTTGGGAAGATACCCCATTGCAAATTTGGAGTCCTCCTGACTCCAGGGCCGGTGCTCTTTCCACTGTACCACCTAGCTGCCCCCTATTGTTTTTCTTTTTGACTTGTCTATACCCAATCCCCTTAATTCTTCAACTTTCACTTTCTTCTCAATCTCCATTCTGACTACCAACATTTTAGTAAGGTGCTTCTCTTAAAAGCCATCAATGATTTCCTAATTGTCAAATACAACATATTAGTTTTCTTTTTTGTTTGTCTTCATATTGCTAGAATTAATCAACGATGTTTACTCTCTCCTATCAAATATTCTTCTTGCCTTCAGAAACACCATATTCTTCTACTTATTTCTCTAATTCTCTCCCTCTCTCTCCTCTTTCCCCCCACCCTTAAGGAGGCAGTTACTCAAATCTTAGCCTATTTCTACATTTTCTTCCTTTCTAATATCATTTATTCTCATTGATTCACCTATCACCTCAAAATGCTCCCTGTGGCTGGAATTTCCTTTCCTGTCATTCTCTTCCAAATTCTGATCTAGAAAGTTCATTTTGAAGAAACTGCTCCCTGATCTCCCCAGTTTATAATCACGTTTGAACCTGTAGACCTTAAAGAAAGCTTTTTTTGTACCTCTCCCATAACCTTAATAATAATACAAATAATAAATGACATCTCTCTGTTTGTATTTTCTCTCTACTAGAATAGATTTTATGAGGTCAAGAACTATTTCTTACTTAAACTTTGTATCTGTACCTAGCACAATTCTCTGTATTGAGGAAGCTAAATGACACAGAGGAATGACCTTGGAGTCAGGAAGACCTCAGTTCAAATACTGCCTCTGACTATTAAAAGCTGTGTGACAGTAGGTGAATTACTTAACCTCAGTTTCCTCATCTGAAAAATAGGGATAATAATACCTCAAAGGGTTGTGAAGTGGATTAAATAGGACAATAATTGTAAAGCATTTAGCAGGGTGACTAGCACATAGTAAATGCTACATAAATGTTAGCTATTATAACATATACAATAGGTACTTAATATGTGTTTGTTACACTGAAGTGAGAATACTATTAAGAGGCAATGATTCATGGATCATTTATCAATTCCATATGTTGCTGAGATCATTCACTAATTCCAAATGCTACCTCACATAGTAAATTCTCATAATTGGAGTAAAAATAATAGCAAGTCTTTTATTGGATTTCCCCCCCCAAAAGTTGTGTTTAAAAAGATAAATGGATTAGAAAAATGAATATAAAAAGTGAAGCTTTTTAAGCAAGTTGGCCTTGTGAATTTCAGCATATAACAATTGCTATCTGACTTTTTTGCAGGTTTCCTACATGGAGGATAAAATTCATTCCCATTTTACATGTGAGGAATTTGAGGCACCAGCAGGTTAATGCCAAGAGCCACAACTCATAGTGAAAGAAAAAGTAAAATTCTCATTTTCTGATTCTCCTAATTCTCATTCTGTTGCATGATCTGCTTGACTCGTCCACCTCCCTGGCACTAAGTAAGAAAGGTTTTGCTTCTGGGAAGGTTGAACTTGTAAGCACATTTTTTTCTGATGGATTAATATGAAGTAGAGACAAAGAGGTCAGACAAAAGAGAAAAGAAATGAGTGGCATCTATCAAGCTGGAAGAGGCACTTATTGACAAAGATGCAATGAGTTCACCTTGAGTAAAACATGTCCACAGCCTGCTTTTGCCTACCAGACAGATACAGAAATTCAGTCAGGAGAGAAGAGAATTCTAATGTTGATTTTCTCAAACTAAGACTCTGCTCCCAAAGTTCTCTTTGAACAGACGGCAGTGAAGCAATAGTTTATTTAGCTTCTCTCTGGAACACAAAAAAGTGGGCTTATCTTCAAATTTTGTTATTCAGAAAGTAGCCCCAAGGCCTCCCTTGTGCTTCCAAAGCAATAGCATCACTGAACACCAGGCAATTGTCCGTAATTGACCACACTATCTATTACACCTGAGTTCAAACTATTCCTTTTCCCAGAAGTCACATCACTACGGCAAAATGAAAGGGACTAAACACAGACAAGCAGAAAAACTGATGGAGGATTTAGTCACTTTCCCCATTTGTAAACTAAAGATAATTATTCTGGCTCTTTAATGAGTTGCAATCAGAATGAACTAAATCCTCTAGCACATTGCTGGCTAAATGTGATCTTGTCCAGATATTGGTCTTCTCAAGGAAACTTTGATGACATGATTTTGACTTTTTCTGAAACTTTTACAGTTGGCCTGTACTGAAAGATTACAGACTTGATAAATAAGCAAGGAAAACCACTATGCACATGGGGTAAAATATCCATTAGCCCACCAAACTCCCAGCCCACTTCTGACTTCTCAAGAAGTATACAGCTTACTGGATAATATTCTGGATTTGGAAGCAAGAGGACCTTGGTTCAAATCCCTTATCTAACACTCAGCTATGTGATTCCAGGTGATGACCTCCCTGAACCTCAGTTTAATCATCTGTAAAATGGGGATAACTACCTATGGTACCTACTTAATAACATCGTGGTAAACCTTAAATGAGAAAAAGTATAAAAAGTGTTTTGCAAACATTAAAGTGTTACATAGAAAGGACTTATTACTCTCTGAGTCACTTTGAAACCTTGAAGCATATTTTATTTATTTTTCTTTTTTTTTAAAATTTTTTAATTAATTAATTTTTAGTTTTCAACATTCACTTCCATAAGCTTTGAGTTTTCACTTTTCTCCCCTTCCCTCTTCTCCCTCCTTCCCAACACAGTGTGCAATCTGATATAGGCTCTACCTCTACATTCACTTTAAACATATTTTCACATTAGTCATGTGGTAAAGAACTATTAGAAACAATGGGAGGAACCATGAGAAAGAAGAAACAAAACAAAACAACAAAAGAAAAAAGCGATCAAATAGTATTCTTCAATCTGCATTCAGACTCCATAGTTCTTTCTCTGGATGTGTGGATAGCATTTTCCATCATGAATCTTTCGGAGTTGTCTTAGATCTTTGCATTGCTGAGAAGAGCCAAGTCTATGAAAGTCAGTCATCCCTCAGTGTGGCTGTTACTGTGTACAATGTTCTTTTGGTTCTGCTCACTTCACTCAGCATCAGTTCATATAAGTTTTTTTCAGGTTTTTCTGAAGTCTGCATATCATTTCTTATAGCACAATAGTGTTCCATCACATTCATATACCACAACTTGTTCAGTCATTCCCCAATTGATGGGCATCCCCTCAATTTCCAATTCTTCGCCACCACGAAAAGAGCTACTATAAATATTTTTGTACATGTGGGTCCTTTTCCCATTTTTATGATCTTTTTGGAGTACAGACCCAGAAGTGGTATTGCTGGGTCAAAGGATATGCACAGTTTTATAGCTCTTTGGGCATAGTTCCAAATTGCTCTCCAGAATGGTTGGATCAGTTCACAATTCCACCAACAATGCATTGGTGTTCCTTTGTCTTCTCCAGAATTTATCATTTTCCTGTTTTGTCATGTTAGCCAATCTAATAGGTCTGATGTGGTACCTCACAGTTGTTTTGATTTGCATTTCTCTAATCAATAGTGATTTAGAGCATTTTTTTCATATGATTATAGATACCTTTAATTTCTTCATCTGAAAACTGCCTGTTCATATGCTTTGACCATATATCAATTGGGGAATGACTTTTATTCCTATAAATTTGACTCAGTTATCTATATATTTTAGAAATAAGGCCCTTGTCAGAGACACTGGATGTAAATATTGTTTCCCAGCTTTCTGCTTCCCTTCTAATCTTGGTTGCATAAGCTTTGTTTGTGCAAAACCTTTTTAATTTAATGTAATCAAAATGATCTATTTTGCATTTCATAATGTTCTCTATCTCTTGTTTGGTCATAAATTCTTCCCTTCTCCATAGATCTGATAGGTAAACTATTCCTTGCCCTCCTAGTTTGCTTATAGTATCAGCCTTTATATCTAAATCATGTACCCATTTTGACTTTATCTTGGTTTGAAGTCTTATTTTCAAGGAGCTATAAGCCACTAACCTCCAACAATATAGGATGGATTTTTCTTGTCTTATCTTTTTTTAAAACTGCCTTTTTACTCCTACTTTCCTGTTGCCATTTTTCCAGTTTAGAATCATGGGATTTAGACATGATCTAATTCAAACCAACTATTTTTGCAGATGAGGAAACTGAGGCCAGCAAAGGTTACAGAGTGAGTTAATGGTAGTGCCAAGCTTAGAACTCTAGGATCTTGATTCCTGCCTACTCCCCATATCCCCACCCCCAAGGTAGCACAAGGGATTGAAGGCTAAAGTTGGAATTAGGAAGACAAGAGTTCAAATACTGCTTTAAGCCTTTAGTAATCTGTGTGACCCTGGGCAAATCACTTAACCTCAAGAAGCTTCAGTTTCTTTATCTGGAAAAATGATAATAATAGCACCTAACTAACAAAGTTGCTCTGAGGAAAAAATGAGATACAGATAGATAGATGGATAGATAGGCAGCAGATAAATAGATAGATAGATGGATGATGTAGAGATAGCTCTCTATAGATCTACCTACACACACATATATAACATATATACACATATATAGTGTGTGCATGTATAGATATATGTGTGTATATACATATATGTATATAGTTATATTTATACAGAGATATATGCCTACATAGATAGAACTATGCTGATAGATATAGCTATATATTTGTCTATATCTCTTAAATCTCTAATAGCTGTTGTTATTATTATTATTATTATTATTATTATTATTATTATTATTAGCATTAGCATTAGCATTAGCATTAGCTTTATTTTGGTGAGTGAAAGGATCTGTAGTAAATGTGTATGTGATACTAACTTTAGGAGAGCACTGGAATTTTCTGTTGGCCTCTGTCCTGCTACTGTTTCTTGTTAAGAGGAGAGACAAACCCCTCATCACTGCTAACAACTGCAACACTGGAGGGGAATGCCCTATTTATTGGAAAGTGGATGTTGTGATAAAAGGGTGTGGGATATATACAGCATAGAAAGTTTTTCAGGTCCAGGGTAGTTTAATCAGAATTGAGAGTCATTGGCAAGAGCTAGAGGGACTCTCAATACACTAAGAACTTAGATGATATGTAAGATCATTATATCCAAAAACATATGTGATGTGCCAGCAGTTAGTGATATTTTAGAGTTTGAAGAGTCCATAAAGTTCCTCCATTGTTATATCTTCATTTTATAGATGAAAATGAGAACTAGAGAGTTGAAAGAACATACTCAAGTTCCCTAGCTATTTGTTGGCAGAGCTGGGGCTAGACCTTTCATTGCCTAGCTCCCTAGTCAATAACCTTTCAATTCTTTTGTTTATTTGTTTTTGGTCTGGACCTGTAATTTCATCTAGGAAAGGAATTCCCAGAGTGTAACTCCCTCTATCAATGTGAATCACCAAGTCTTCTGCAGCTTACAGTCTTTTAGAGTTGCCTAAGCCAGTAAAAGGTGAAGTGACTTGTGTATACTCATACAGTATGTTGCAGAGCTATGACTTGAATCCAAACCTTCTTTCTAAGACAAAGAGGCTGCCCCTTTCCATTATGCTATGCTTCCTCTCTTCTGTAACATACTTGCAAGAAATATCTGGTAGATGGGGCAGCTAGGTGGCACAGTGGATAGAGCTCTGGCCTTGGAGTCAGGAGGACTTGAGTTAAAATCAGGCCTCATACCCTTGACACTTACTAGCTGTGTGACCTTGGGCAAGTCACTTAACCTGATTGCCTCACCAAAAAAAAAGGAAAAAAATCTAGTAGAAAACACACATGTGTGTGCCCACAAAGATACACTCAAATAAGATTCCTGTAAAATGAAAAGAGAACTCAAAGAAATCTTCAGACTGGGAAAAATTAACATCAGCAAATAAGTCATAGCCACACTCTTCATCTCTTAAGTCCCACCCTCATAGTGTCTAGATCCCTTCAAATCTCACTCCTGAGGCCTGGAACCATCCGACCCCATCTAAAAAGCACAATGAATATGATTTTGATTCCATTTCCTTCCATAATGTAGGTTTTGATACAATTTTTCATGCAGTGATGTTATTTTTCATCATTCTTTTCCACAGAGCTAAAGTTCAGGCTTCTGTTTCAGTGGATAATCAATCCCTTATGAGGGGAAAAAACACAATTCATATAAAAATCCATTCTCTTCAGGAACCTTTTAAAGCCCATTTTTTTTCAAAAATGAATGTTTAAAATTGTTTTTACATATAACTGGGAAAAATAAAATATTATTAAAAATAATAATGGGTGGAAATTTTTAAGAAGGACATTGATAAGCTAGAGATCATCAGAGGAGGGAGGTGTCTTGAGTCAATATAAGAATCAGTGAAGGAACTGACAATTTTTAACATGGAGAAGAGAAAACTAAGGAGGACAGAGGAGAATGCAATGGTTGTCTTCAAATATTTATTTCTCAAGGGACTAGTGCAAACAAAAATAGCTTAGCCTTAAATAAGAAGATAGAAAGGAAGGATGAACTACCAATTATGGATAAATATCATTAGTCAGCCTTCGAGAAATATCCATTTGACCCAAAGTAAACAAAACAGGTACAATTAAGTTGAACAAATATATATTAAGCATCTGCTTTATACAAGAACTGTGCTAGGCATTGGGGATAAAAAGACTAAAATAAGGTCACTTGCATCCAGAAATATATAGAAAGCAGGCTCAGAGTAAACCCTACTATTTCCTTTACTCAGGCATGTCATCATTCAGGCTTTCCTCCTTTCATGATCTTCAGCTTATCAATGTCCTACTACTGACTATGAGATTCTTATTATTTTGTACCAATGCAGAAGGTATAATGAAGCTGCAAATGTAATTTACCTATACTAAAATTATTTGCTTCTAATATTCTTTTGCACTGTGATAACATACATACACACACATATACATGCATACACATACATATACATATATATACATACATATGTATATATACACATACATATGTGTGTATATATATGTATATGTGTGTGTGTGTGTATATATGTATATATATATATATATATATATATATATATATATATATATATATATATATATATCCCTTTACTATAGTTGATTGCATGTGCTTCAGTGTTCATGAAGGGAGAAAAACACAAAAGAAGTAAAAAAGCAAAGGGCCCCAAATCCAGAGGCTGGCTCAAGTTTTAAAGAAGAAACAGCCCCACTGCCCTGTTCCTCTGGATGGTGTCCGTAACATTGTTTTCAAAGAAGAGATGTTAAGAACTCAGCTGAGGAGTCTTTGTTTAAACCTGCACCAAAGGAGTTCCTTTCCTCACACTAGGCATAATAACGATATTAATAATAAATAACTAATATAGATGTATGTATATATAAATATACACACACATATCTATCTACCTAATCTTTATCGAATCTTTAAGGTTTGCAATGCTCTTTACATATAATATTTCATTTGATCCAGGCAACAACCCCATGAAGGAGGAGTTATCATGCCCATTTTTTTTAGATAAGGAAACTGAGGCTGAGAGGAATTAGATGACTTACTCAGGGTCACATATCTAGTAAGTGTTGCAAGCAGAATTTCACCTCAGATCTTTCTGACTCAAAGTTCAGCATTCTATCCACTGCACTACAAAGTTGTTTGTCTCAGATAGTATTCTGTCTGTTTTTTGGTAGTTGTTCCAATCGCTGGTGGGGGTAACAAGGATAGGAGGTAGCTTTAACTTGTTG
The DNA here is from genome assembly GCF_003287225.1 of Phascolarctos cinereus. Lineage (NCBI taxonomy): Eukaryota > Metazoa > Chordata > Mammalia > Diprotodontia > Phascolarctidae > Phascolarctos > Phascolarctos cinereus. The sequence continues at coordinate 107,856,478 of NW_027556098.1, forward strand.
ATGTGAGATTCTAAATCACCTCCTATGAAAGTACAGACATTTGGAGAACACATTTTTTTTTGGTGCTCCTTTCTTTATCTATTGGTACAAAGGACAGAACTATGAAAACAATCTCCTTTGAGCCAGCTCCCAGAAGTTCTAGCAGCAAGCTCTTTTCTCTAAAACAATTCTGTTCCTTTGCTAAAGAACTTGTGTTTCAGTAAAGCTACCAGAAGTAGACTTAGTATTGATTTCTTTTCCTTGTCTCAAATCCTCATCACTATCCATAATTGCACTTTCACTGAAGCTAGAATGACATTAAAAAATGCCATCGCAGGTCAGACCTACAGTCCAGCTAGCCCAGAATTCTGTCTCTGATGGTGGCACCCTGGGATGTTTTATGAGAGCTTGGCATTTGCCCTCCATGAAGTCATCCTCAAAGGTTAAGGAAATACCATTAGCATCCTTAACTCCCCTTTTCATTGGTGACTGCATTTAAGCCTCAAAATGATTTGAACCGATCGTGTCACCCCTCTAACTCAATGGTTCCCCACTTCCTGTGGAATGAAGCATGATCAACAGCTGGCTCTGACCTCTGAGGTCTTCAATAGTCTGACTTCACAGCTCCCTGTTCAAATTCATCTCCCACTTGCTGTATTCATTTACTATATATTCTAGCCAAACTATACTATTCTCTGTGCCACATTCTTGAAGATTCCGCTCCATGGAATCATTCTGCTCCATGTGTTATGCCATGACACATTCTATTTATGCCTAGAATGGATTCTACCTTATTGAAGGTCCCCTCTTCGTTCAAAGCCTAACCTGAATGTCACCTACCTCATTAAGCATTCCATGATTTCCTTCTCCAATCTCTTTCTCCTTAATTTTTTTGGTCAGCACATGGCTTTATCTGTCGGGGTTTTTTTCTGAGATTTCTTCATTTTTCCATGTTATTCATATGCATGGCTTTCCCTCCCCCATAAGACTACAAACTTCTGTGAGCTGGTTCTTGTGAGCTGCAAATTATAAATGTTTGATGAATGAAAAAACTTGAAACATGTTTGACCTGTGTAGTAAAACCTCCACTAACTGAACTTAGTTGATATGATTCCCACCCCTTATTCCCCTAAAAGAAGAATCAAATAATTCCCATTCTACTTCTACTAAAAGTGAAACAAAAAATGAATAAAAGCTGGTGACCATTGATCTGAGCACTATGTCCATGTGCTGGATCTAGGCTGCCATTGATAAATCTATACGCATTATGAGAAGCTTCATCATCACCATGAAGCAGATGGTATTGAGTAAACCTATTTCCATCATTGACCGACTGTGTAAAACTAGATAAATCAGTTCACCTTTTTTAGCCTCAGTTTCCTCATCTATAAAAAGAAGTCTAACTAAATAAGTTGTAAGGCCTATTCCAGCTTTACGATTCTATGTTCTAATAGGCAGCTTGGTATAATGGAAAGATCATTTGATTTGGAATCAGTGGACATTGATAAGAATTCCAGCTTTGCCATTTACTATGTGGACTGTGAGCCGAGACTTGAAAGGAGCCAGGCAAATGTGAAGCTAACGCTTAAGGGGCACAATATTTCAGACGTGGGTGACATCTTTCCCATAGACTTAAGTATGGGAAATAAAGTAGTAGGTTCATGGACTTGCAAGTAGCCCAGTGTAGCTAGATTACAGAATATGTAAAAGGGAGCAAATATAGAAAAACTGGAAAGGTAAGAAGAGCCCAGGTTATACGAGCCTTAAATATCAAACAGAGAAATTTATGTCAATCTTGGAAGTAATAGGCAGTCACTAGGTCTAAGAAGTAAGGTGAGCTTAGTACATAGCAAGATTAACTAGTTAAAATGGTGAGGTGACAGAAGTTGTTCCCACCTCCTTTACCTCTGGCCTTAGACAAACTCATTTAACCTCTGTAGTTCTCAGTTTCCTCATTTGCAAAATGAGGGGCTTAGATTAAATGGTTTCTGAGTTCCCAGTTCAGCTCTACATTTATGAACCTATGATCTTATAAGGTTTATACTGTATAATCTTTCTCTTGGTTGCCTACCTTCTTCTTACACTGCTGTTAGTCTCTAGCAGAGCAATCTCATGGTATGTGGCACTCTCTACCTAGGAAGATCTTGTGTCCCAAGGCCTAAGGTATGCAGATTGAATTTGTCTAACCACATTCCTTGGTTGCATTTTGTGTTTCCTTTTAAGGCACTGGAATGAATAGTTAACAAATCTAGTTCGACTAGATGATCTCTATGGTCTCTTGCAACTCATTCTACGAATCTACAAGAGTGTCAGGCATATCACCCCCAACAAAAGTCCATAAAGACCACAATGATGTAGAAAGAACAATGCTATGTACTTAAGTTGGATTTCACTTCCTTTTTCTGAATGAATTTCAGATTGAGTAATTTCGTAGTATTGGCTTTGTACAATGGGATTGTGAGGAGGGTAGTCCAACGGGTGGGAGGAGAGCAGAGATTTGCCCTATCTCTTCCTCCTTAGTACTCATGTGTCCCTTTGCTCACGTCCGGTATATCCAGGAATGAAGATTCCCATGCCAATTTAGAAAGAGCCAATCCAGTTCTCTCTTTTAGAGGCAGAAGTAGCCTCAGCCCTACTCCGAATATAATAAAAAAAAAATGGTGGGTCACTTTAGATTGCGCCATGGTGCTTATCATGGAGCTGTGACATGAATTGCCTTGAAATGATTATTTTCTCCCTTGTGGCAAATATAAATAAGTAGGAACTGCAGTTCAAACCAGAGAAAAAAATTCTGTACGGCCACAGACTCATCACTAGGTATATAAAATAAAAGTACTCCATTAACCCCTGCTCTAGCTTCAATCAACAAAACTTTACTGTGACATCAAATGTGCACTGAGTATCAAATGCAGAAATATAGTGGGCTGGTCCACCAATTCTCTTAGATAACATAGAATTTGTATGGCATGAAATTGAGGTTTGTGACCTTAAAATGATTTTTAAAAAAGGTAGACCAGGTAATTAGCTACAGAATCTATACCCATTTCTGAGAGTTGGAAAAATTATGTCCCCCTCTTGGTGGCATAGTGGATGGAGCATTGGGCCTAGCGTCAGGAAGATTCATCTTCATGAGTTCAAATCCAGCCTCTGACACTTACTAGCTGTGTGAGCCTGGACAAGTTATTTAATACTGTTTGCCTCAGTTGCCTCATCTGTACAATGAGCTGGAGAAGGAAATGGCAAGCCACTGCAGTACCTTTGCCAAGAAAACTCAAAATAGGGCCTCAAAGAATTGGATAGGATTGAAATGACTGAACAACAACAACAACAAATGTTGGAGAAGCCAAATGCAAGATTTTTGGATGAATGATCAATTCAGCTTTTAAATCCCACAAGATGACTGAATGCTGAATAAGAAAGTACTAGGTTCAATATCTACTATGTAGTCTTCATCATGTACCATACTCAAGGTACTAGTGCCAGATGATAATGGAGCAAATTTATAAGACAAGGTGGGTGTGTGGGTGGGATTGCAGGTTCAATCCACCATCACCAATTGATTATATATGTATGTATATACATATGTATGTATGTATCATCTAACCATCTCTTTTCCTATCTACCTCTCTAACTCGATCTATTATTTAAATTTGACTGTGAGAGATTTGTTTGCCTGCAGTCTTTGCCTTCTTACATACTTGCTCTCTGGGACATCTGATGCTACTTAATTCCTCTAGTAGCTATTACATATCTTCCTCTAAAGAGCTTGATATAACAGGCATCAATCCCCAGTCTTTCTTCAGGGAAAGTATAGATGAGATTGTTGATCAGCAAATGAGGCCTCAGGGAGCAATAATTTGACAAATAATATCAATTAGTCAATGATTCTATAATACTAAGGAGCCTCTACTCTGGGCAGAACACTCCGATAGATTCCAGAATCATATGTGTGTATATGTATATGTATGTACATACACATATATATGCATGTGCATGTATGTGTATGTATATATATATACACATATTATATGTGTGTATCTATATACCAAGTCATCTTATAGACTTACATATGAATATATTAAATACATACATACTCACATGTGTATGTATATGCATATATGCATACTCACATGTATGTATACATACATAAATTTGTGTATACTGTATGTAAATTAAATATAAATATACATAACTGTATATGTGCATAAACTCTCTTTTCCATCATACAATTCTGCTTTCTCTTTCACTGCAAGGTCATGATTTTGTGACTCTTCCATTTAGCATATGCAATCACAGCCCATCCAGAATAACAGGTTTCCAAACTAATCTAATAAACTCTTCCTCATCTTGCTGGCATCTATTACAGAGCTTTACCCAGGATGGAGGCTCCTTAGCATTGTAACTGGTTGATTAACTGACATTCCTTGTTTGTCAGATTATTAGTAGCTGGACGTGAATGGCTAGAGAGACAGTGAAACAGGCTAGACATTTCAGAGATACAAGATGCTAGAGGATGTTTGTTAGGTTTCTTTTGAGGGCTTCAACATAGCTTCCATCCCATTGTCAAACAGACTTAGAAGATTCATTGTCATCAGCCACTCCCACAGAACTTTTTTTTTTCCTTTGGATGCTTTCTTTGGTGTTTGTAGTTTGCCTTTTGTCCCACCTTTTGCCTGGTTGTTTTAAAAATGAAATTGCTTCCAAATATTGTGACTACATGCTTTAATACAATTTGGCCTTAAATTTTGTGTGAAGATAATGAGGAACATCCTGTGATAGATTAAACATGTTTACATCATAACTACAATGCCTGGATGAAACCCGTGAGGACATGCAGGTGTTTTAGAATATGTTTGTTGTTCCAGTAAATCTAAAGTATGTGATCACTGGATCACGGTTTTCAAGCTGGGAAGGAGTTGAAAAAGTTACTACGTCTAAACCCCTCCGTCTATTGATGAGGTAACTGAGGTCTGTGAAGATGAAATGACTTGTCCAAGGTCCCACAGTTAGTATCTGATTCAAGAATTGAACCTAGGTCATTTACCGTATGACATTTTTTATTCATCTTCAACCTCAGTCATTCCCTTATGCTGAAAGGGGAATCAGCTCATGAATGGGTGGAATGTAGCAAAACTGAGACAGAAGATCCAGAATTCAACTGAATGGATCCGCACATCATTTCTCCTTGTGACTTAAAAAAATGTATCCCACCTGCCTTAGCAGCTCCTTCATTTGATACATTAATGAAGTAGCTTATGGAGCCCAGACACCTGTGCATTTTAAAAATTCTTTCTTAAATGCATTAAGCCATAATCCATATGTATAAATTCACTATGCACATGTACTGCTTATAACTCTATTAAGATGCTGAATTTCCCAGTGCAATTAAATAGTGAGCTAAAGAGACGATCACAATTTTCAGACTGCATCATAAATATGTGGTCCCCTCATAGCTGGCTGCTTGTTGATTAGTTAGATCTGGTCCATATTATGAAATGCCATAAAAGAAACTGAAAGGAAAACGTTAAGCTTAAGGAAAAATAACAGTATGACCTAATTATTATAGGCCCACCTCTTTTTTTCCTGAGGTGCTGAAAGTGAACATTATCTTACTGCGTCTTTAAACATCACCATGAAGAAGATAGAAGGTGGTGATAGCTGCAAGTCTGTAGGATGAGTTGCTTTAGAGTCAGTACCTAGGTGAAGAGGCTCACCCTAAGGTCATACATGGCATTGCTGACCCTGTCTGATTAAGTTGCTGTGCTCATTTCATTATACTGCTGAAAGATCTTTTTGAGTTGTGCCATAATCATCATGCACAGATGGTAGGGATCATTATATCACAGGGGTTTGCTCACATAATGGATTGAAGCACATTGTTTTCATCTCCAAGGATGGCATTTGATTTCAGTGGGAAGCAAAGCGGGTGAATTTAAATAGAACTTGAGTCTTGCCACAGGAAGGAACATCAATGAGGGAAGTGCAATTGCAATTCTATTCCCCCAAACAATTCATGGGGGTTCCTTAGCTTTCCTGGTCACAGCCTTTCTATTTATGAAAGAGACCTGGATTGGCTCCATGGACCTGAGGAAGATGGCAACAGCCCACCATAGGATGCAGACAAAATAGCAGTGTCCACTAGACAAGGTTAGAAAATGGTACTCTTGGGGCAGCTAGGTGGCACAATGGATAAAGCACCGGCCCTGAAGTCAGGAGGACCTGAGTTCAAATCTGGCCTCATCCCAAACATTTGACACTTACTAGCTGTGTGACCCTGGGCAAGTCACTTAACCTCAGTTGCCTAACAAACAAACAACCAAAAAAAAAAAAAAGAAAATGGTACTCTCGTGTTCTACCTTCCATAAGACATTTTGTGCCTTTGTTTCATGTGTGAAACTTTACTTTTCAGAAAATAAATACCATTATGCTGTAGAGAATAGAAGTTGTGGGTATAGGACCATACATCTAGAAAAGACTTCATGGGACATCAAATCAAATCCCTTTATTTTACAGAAAAATAAGCAAAGCCACGTTTCCATAAGGTCACAAGTGGTAAGCATGAGAGTCAGGATTTGAATTCAGATTCTCTGGCTCTAGAAACAGAGCTCTTTCCATTGTGCCAAATTATCACACTGTCTCCTCTAAATTAATGGGCATTTATGAAAGACAAATATTAAACATTATATCCTCTCTAATTCTAGATCTAACTCTGTGCCTAATACAATGCCATGCACAGTTTTAGTGCTCAATAAATATTCATTTAATTAATTAATGGATGCTAATATTTTCCCTACCCTGCATGGCTTCCTATTCAACAGGCTTTGGTGATGACCTATGGGGGTTTCAAGGTCAAGAACAAAAATCAAGCGCTCCGCCAAATTCTAGGTGTCTCCCCACAATGATACTGTGTTTAACTTGCATATATTTTGTGTATACTTACATATACGTGTGTTTTTGAGTATGCGCGTCTGTGTGTCTGTGCTGTCTCTTCTGAGATAACGTTAGCTTCTTGAGGGTCAGGAATTTTCATTCAGGTCTTTGTTTCCCTAGTTCCTGGCATAGTTCCTGGCACAGAGTAGGCACTTAATGTTTATTGATGGACTGATTGAATCTACCCATGAGTTAATCAACCAACAAGCTATGTGCATAGTGATGTAGAGAGCACTACAGGGGCCCGGTTAAAACTTTTATCCTTCAGGTGGTTACACTCTTGTTGGGAGCTACAAAAAGAATGCTTTTCACCTTGCTTACCTTCATACCATATGTTCTAGTCCTTTCTCTGGAAGTAAATGTTTCATCTAACCATCTCTGGGCCTTTACAAAGGATTCATCTCTGTACATTTGCAAAGAATGACCTCCATGCCTGGACTACCATCCATCTGTAGCTTTTTTTTTCAAAGTTCCCCTCAGGTGCTACCTTTTAGGAAAAGCCTTTTCTTACACAGCTCTCCTCCTCAAAGTATCTTGCCTTCACTCGTTTGTGTCAACATTGAACTCCCTCTGTACTATTGTATGTGTTTTTCTTTTTATTTGTATCTCCAGCTACTGGTAGTTTCTTGCTCATAGGCACATAAAAAATGCTTGCTGAACTGAACATATGAACCAATTAAATTATTTAAGTGTTAAACAATATAGTATTAAGAATATAATAGGACTTCAGAATAAGGGGAAACTAGTGGAAACTAGAGTGATTAGAGAAGATTTAAGGAGGTGGAAGAATCAGCTGTCAAGGTTAGATAAAATGTGAATCAATAGAAAGGTAGAAATATGGTGTTCTATGATAGGGATATGAGATGAACAAAGACATTTTGATGTGCTTGGTACGTGTGGTAACAGCAAGGAGACTAGAGTGGAGAAAATGTGTTGGGTAACCATGGCAAATAAAATTGGAGGGAGATAGTGGGCCTGACTATTGAAGGCCTTGAGGATGGTAAGCAGAAGAGTATTATACTTTATGTGCAGGAACAATACAGTTTCTTCTATATAAGGCTTCAAAAAGGCTACTATTATCAAATAATGTCAAATAATTATTTCATAGTTTGATAATTTGTTTTTAGAAGTCATAGACTGTATATTATCCCTTGGAAAGGAGCAAACCAGAAAAAAGTTAACAAATAACACTTACTGCGTGTTTATTGAAATCAACTATCAAATATCTTCCTGATTAACCAGTTTATGAAAGCTGAGAAACCAAAGACTCAGGGCTGTAAAATGTTTCATGGTTTTCAAGTATGTTATTTCATCTTATTCTCCCACTAACCCTAAATAATCCATAACACTAGCACTAAATACTTTGCGGAGGAAGCATTTCTCCCATTTTTACACAAAAGGGTATGGGGGTTGACAGAGGGTGGAACTTGTCCAAGATCACATAGCTAATAAATCTAAGAGTCAGGGCTAGAATCTAGATCTGCTGATGCTTGATGAATGTTCTTTCTACTATACCACACTTGTTCTAGAAGGATCAGTCTGGCATTGTGCACCACATTTAGTCAGGAAAAGAGACGAGAGGCTGAGGAACAGGCTAGGAGCTTGTCACGGTCTGGTCACAATTATTCTAAAGGAATAAGTGACACGATATGAAAGAAGATAGGATGTGGGAACATTAAGAAAGAAAAGTCATGGAAAATTCCAAGATGTCTAGGCTGGGATGCTGCAACTGACCTCCTTTTTTATAGATCCTGAACAAAAAGTTAGCTTCAACCTACAGTAATCTGAACCAACCAATTCACTCTAAATTAATGTGCCCCATTGTCTATTAGATACCAAGGGCCTTTTCCATGCCTTCGATAGTAAGATGCAAAATAGCAAACATAGGCACATGAACTGCTTATTCCCATGATCAGACATGTACATATACATTATCTCATTCTATGCTCCCAACAACCATTTGTAGTAACTTCTATAGATCTTCTAATTTTTATTTTATAGAGGAAGAAACCAGATCTCAGAGAGTTTAAGGGATTTGCCCATGGTCACATAGCTAACAAATTTCAGTGACAGAATTTTGAGGAGGTTGAAATAGATGGCCTCTCAAGTCACTTCCAACTAGTGGTGTGCTAGTAAATGTTTAATAACTGGCTCTTTGGAAAAATACATGCACACTTACATGTGAGTATATATGTATCTGCCTATCTATCTACATATATAATATACACACATGTATGTATGTATGTATGCATATGCACACAGGACACTTTTAAGCTTAATCTGCATTACTAACACTTTCTTAAGTCTAGACAATTAACAAAACAACAAATCAAGCCCTGATTTGTAGTGATTGAGTATTTCTGACATTTAAATGCTCACATTGAAAATTTAACAATCGGCTCAGAACTAGTTCCAGTGTACCCCCAATAGTAGTCCTCATTAGGGAGGAAGAGCCCCCTTCTTATATACAGGAAGGAATAGGCTGGCAGTTTGGGACAAAGTCCCCAGGCCCTGTTCTTATGGCTCTGATGGCTACTCTAATGAGTTGAGTACACCCCACAAATTTGAGAAGTGCTGAATTAAGCAAGTTGTGTTCCTAGATTTATCTCTTATCCCCTATTGAAGATGCAAGAAAGGAGATAGTACGGATGAAAATCATTCTCAAATTAAGTAATTCATAAGCACTCTGATACAGCTGCAAGAATAGAAGCTTGAATCACTTCAGCTGTCTCCCTTGTGTGGTTATCTTTCTTGGATGCACACATCCTCAAGAAAGAAAAGGAGGGGGGAACAGGGATCACTGAATTTTAAGGAAAAAATAAGCATTTAGAAAAATAAAACAAAGTGCTTCTCATCTCCTCTAGGGATTTCTGTTATATAATTTCCATTTTAAGTGAAGCCAAAATACTTCCCATAACCAGAGAAACACTTAAAAATTAAGAAACACTTGTACTAGTTAATGTGTCTGAATAGCACCAAGGAAAAAAAAGTCTCCCCCAGGAGGTCATTATTATTCAAAAATTACTCTAATTAGGTCATGAATATATTAGGCTTTATTCAGTGCCAACATGAGAAAAAAATAGAATTGGAAATGTGACATGCATAGCATTCCCAATGTGTTAGGGTGATTTTATTCCAAAATGCCATTAAAAGATGAAAAGGTCACCCTGTAGGGAAGTAATTGGTACAGCACTCTTGTAACTGATTACAGGGGCTTTCATTTAGTTTCCTTTTTTTTAAAGGAAAAAAGGGGGTCTTTTTAGATGGAAGAAAGGACATATGATCCTGATCAGAGAGTGGGTTTCAGGACAATGAGGCAGAAGAAGAAGAAAACAGGAGCCCTTGACTTCTATCAAAACAGACACACTTGTCTACTGAGAACCCACAGAACAGACTGTTTTAAGAAAACATTAAAGGAAACAGGTATTTCTTTCCATGATTTGCTTTTTGTTAAGATAGGGAACTTCCAACTTGGAGTTTCTCATAGAGAAGCAACTGTCTGCACATCTCCTGTAGAGTAAGAATATTATGTAATTTTAATGAGTAAGTAAGGAGTTGAAATTCCCAGTTTTCCATGAGGAAATAAGAAGGGAACAGCCTTCAGATTAGAAATAAGGAACACGTAGGTGTTCTTCAGGGAACAGACACTCAAGATTATTGTTAAAAAAATAGAGACCTACATGAAAAATTCTTCATGGAGAAGGGGACTATAACCATAAATCTACACTCTCTTCCATCCCCTCTTAAAATTCCTGCTTTCTTTCAAAACTCGGGTAAAACTTTTCCTTCGATTTGAGGTTTGTCTTGATAGATGCTAATCTTTTTTGCCTCCCCAAATTATCTTGTATTTGTGTGTTTATTTTATATATATTCAGATTATATTTATACATGTATATGTTGCCTCCTCCAAAGGAATATAAACTCCTTAAGGTCAGGAATATTTTATTTTGGGTTTGTTTTGTTGTTGTTATTTTTGTAGTTATTATTTTGTCTTTGGATTCCTATGCCTATCACAATATCTGCCTTATACTAAGTGCTTAATAAATATTTATTGACAGACTGGTTGATTGATTCTTCTGGGAATGGCATAGGAATTGTGGAGACAAAAATAGTTGCCAAATTTGCATAATTACTTCTTTTCCTAGATAGTCTCATAGTGACCCTATAGTCTAGTTTCATCACTGGTCATCATCATGGCATTTTGTAATACTGCATGACAACAAAATGTTTATATAAACTCTACAAATCAATATGCTAGGGTGCAAGATGTGCAGCATAGTGACATATCATCTGGAGGTAGGACATTGCTTCTTGTGAAAATCCATAAATATGAGAAAGTTATTCATCAAGAAAAAAATAAATACATTAATATATATGTACATATGTACACACAGATGAATACATATACATGTACACATACATATGCTTTTCCATGGAATTAACCAAAGAAGGAACAAGGGCTATAGATGGAATGGTTTTAAAGTTATGTCATTTCAATCCATGGTGATAAGTGCATACTGAAATTTTAAAAAGGTACAGTGGAATATGGAACATGAGAAACTGTGGAGGGCCACCTGTTGGAAGGAAGGAAAGAAAGAAAAAAGGAAGTATTAAGTACTTACTATGTGCCAAGCGCCATGTTACATTCTTTACAAACACCTCATGACGCCGTGACGTATGAGCTATCATTATTCCCATTTTGCATTTAAGGTAACTGAGGCAGGCAGAGGTTAAGTGACTTACCTAGATAACATAGCTTGTAAATATCTGAAGCCAATTAAACTCAGATCTTCGTGACTACAGGACCAGTGATCAATCCACTGTACCACCTAGCTACCTCAAGTGAAATCACCATAGAAATCAAATAACTGGTCCAGATGTTGGATTTGATTCAGCATCTTCTTTGCAAACATGACACTGAAGAACAAGAAGGAACTTTCCTAGATCTCAAGAAATTTATAGTCTTACTAGGTAGCCAGGTTGTATAACAAATGAGGTTAATACACCTTAGTTTTTCTTTTCCTCATCCCACCTCCCTTTCCAGTTCTAGAACCTTAATAAAATCGATATTGTCATTGTTACGGGAAAGAATGGGCAGCTGGGTGGTACAGTGGACAGAGGGCCTAGGGTCAGGAAGACTTGAGTTCAGATTCTGCCTCAGATACTTTCTAGCTATGTGACCCTGGGCAAGTCACTTAATCCTGTTTACCTCAATTCTCTCATCTGTAAAAATGAGTTGGAGAAGGAAATGGCAAACCACTCCAGTATCTTTGTCAAGAAAATCCCAAATAGGATCATGAAGAGTCGGACACAACTAAAATGGCTCAACAACAAATATGAAAGAACACATCAATCTATTCTTGTACTGCTCCACTTGAAATCCCTACCCTGAACCACTCCCCTTTATGAGTTTTCTCCTCCCATTAGAATATAAGCTCCTTGAGGGCAGGAGCTATTTTTGCTTTTGTATTTACATCCCCAGCTTTGAGCACAGTGCTAGGCACATAGTAAGTAATTCATAAATGCTTTTTCATTCATTTGCATAAAGAGAAGAAACCTTTTTAACCTTTCTTGATATCTCCAGAGCTTAGTACCCTGCTTGTCACTTAATAACTGCTTAATAGATGATTTTTGATTCATTGATTTCTATATTATGTTAAATCCAGATAGTGTCATAAAGGGTAATCTACTCTAATCTTATTTTACAGATAAAGAAATCAAAGTTGACAAAAATGAAGTGACCTGCCAAAATAACACGCTGGTGGCTGATGACGTGAACAAAATAAAGTAGGAGTTAATTAGGTTCAAAAGTAAGTGGTATAAATAAATAAGAGTTATAGGGGTCCAAATAAATTTGGAAAAATCAGTAAGATGTTTAATACAGTGGGAAGATTCCACTTCCAGAGATGAAATCTAAGGCTCAACTCAAAAGATGGGTAGGATTTCAATAGGTAGAGAGGGGCCCTGCATAATAAAGCATGCATGACTGTATCTCATCCCAAAGGGTGGGAGAGGCTTTTGAGAAGATCACTCTGACTACAGTCAAGGATTCATATCAGGGAGGAACAGCATATGGGTTTGTTGGGAAGGTAGAATTATAGGTTTAGAGCAAGAAGAGACTTTGAGGTCCAATGTAGCTTAACTCCTTCATTTTACAGATTAAGAAAATGAGGCCTAGAAAGGTTAAAGTAACTTGCCTGAGGTCTCATAAGAAGTAAGTGGTCAAGCCAGGATTCAAACCCACATCTTCTAACTCCAAATCCAGTGCTCTTTCCACTACCCCATTCTGCTTCCCACATTACTGAAGTACATGAATACCAGGTAGGGGAAGTTCTAATTTAGTTAGCACTCAAAGAGGAGCCATTGAAGACTCCTGAGACTGGGATGGAGACTACAGCTATTTTCCTAGCATTACAATGTCCAGAATAGAAATTGTAGGATAATTGCCTTCCATTTTTCTCCCTACTCTGAAAGCAACATTATATAGTGGGACAGAATGTGTTAGTAAGTTTCTATTATTCATTTTTCCTTATAGGATCTTCTATAATTCTCGACATTCACCTCCATTTGTGGTACATAACTGTGACCTGTACGGAAAATTCAATAAGTTTGCTTCCTGAAATCATTCAATAGATTAAGCCTTCATTTAATATTCTAGGCTCCCAATAAAACTTGATGAATAAAGTATATTTGCAAAGTCAAATTGGGGGTGGGGGTGATGCTAGGGTGAATAGAATAAGCAAAAAAAAAGATATGTTTATAATTAAAATTTGTGGCAGGGTGGAGAATGAAGCCAGTATCTGAGTTTCCAGCTGTCTAGTTTTCAAATTCAGTGAATACAAATGTACCCCAGAATTGGGGTAATGCTGTCCCTGAAGGGCCATGGTCTTGATCTCATTCCCTGAGTTAGAATTATGGAAATAGGATGCTAATATGAACTCAGGTCACAAGAGATGAGAAAACATCAAACTCCCTTCTCAAATGTACACAGGAGACCACGTGGTCTAAAAATGTTTTTCTTAGAGAGAATGGCTCTACCTTTTGAACTTTCTATCCATCATCTTGGTAAGTCTTGGACAAAATGCTTAAGGAGAATTCTGAAGAGTACTTCATTATAAAATCTCAGACATGGGAAAGGCCTCAGAAGTCATATTGTACAAAACTATGCTTTGGAAGAAAAAGTTCTCTCTATAACCTACCCCCCAAAATGATCATCTGACCTTTACTTCATGATATCTAGTGAGGGAAAACCAACATCTCTAAAGACAGTCCATTCTGAATTTGGAGAACACTAATTTTTAGGTTATTTTTCTTTACATCAAGTGGAAATTTCCTGCAGTTGCCACCCATTGCTTTTAGTTCTACCTATAGGTCCAGGCAAGCAAGGCTAATTCCTCTTTCCCATGACAATTCTTCAAATAGTTGAAGATGGTTAATGTGTCTCTTCTTATGTCTTCTCTTCTTCTAGGCTTCCCATTCTCAGTTATTTTCACTAATCCTCATATAGAATGGAATCAAAGTCATTTACCATCCTTGTTGCCCTTCTCTGTACACTCTCTAGCCCTGTGGCACCTTGAACTATACACAATATCCAAGATGTCAGGCTTCTCCAATCCCTTCCTTGTCTTGTTTAGTTTTTTCAGTTTAGAAAACAGTTAAGTCTCAAGTATATCCATAGCATTGTGCTAAGTACTGGTATTGCAAAACTGAAAAGGGGCATAGAGTCTAGGAGAGATATACCTTTGTTGTTTTTCAATTGTGTCCTATTCTTTATAATCCCATGGACCATACTGTCCATAGGGTTTTCTTGGCAAAGATATTGGAGTGGTTTGTCATTTCCCTCTCCAGCGGATTAAGGCAAACAGAGGTTAAGTGACTTGCCCAGGGTCGTATGGCTAGTAAGTGTCTGAGGCTAGAGTTGAACTGAGGTCTTCCCAATGCTAGGTCTAGCACTCTATCCACTGAACCAACTAGCTGCCTCCATACAATACTTACAAAGATGTTTATACAAAGACATTGTATACACATTGTGCAAAATTATGATAGAGGCAAAGAAAGAATTATGTAAAAATGACCTTCATGTTATCATTCTCAAAGGGCTCATAATGAGCGAGAAAGAAATCACTTTTTTTTTATGCACATGAACTCCTCTCTTTTTTCTGTGGCTATGTATCCATGAGCTTCTATTAGCTATTTCATTCTTTTCATATCATAGGATAATAGGCATTAGAGGACCATGTCTACTAACAGGCTCCTTCAAATCACAAGTTTATAGGATCATAGATTAGAGCTAGAAGGGATATTAGAAGTCATCTGGTCCATTCCCCTTCCTTTTTTAGGCAATTGGGGTTAAGTGACTTGCCCAGGGTCACACAGCTAGTAAGTGTCAAGTGTTTAGTCTGAGGCCGGATTTCAACTCAGGTCCTCCTGACTTCAGGGCTGGTGCTCTATCCACTGAGCCACCTAGCTACCTCCATTCCCTTCCCTTACAGGAGAGGAAATTGAAGCTCAAGTATCATATTTGGTGGGGAGGGAAGTGTGGTTTGTGTTGGAGGTACAATACAAATGGCAGACAGAAGAGTTTTGTTTGGTTTAGAAGGATAATGTATATCCTTCAATACCACAGAGGACCTGTGATGTCTGACCTATGATTTTATTAGTATAGGAACCTCTCAAATCACAAACATCCATAATTTATAGTATTAACGGCTCAGTGACTGAGGTTCTGCGGTTCAGAGAGGTTAAATGACTTGTCCATTAAGTGTGAAATCTAATGTAGGAAGGCAGCTCTTCCTCCCTCCAAGCCTAGCATCTACCCACTATACCATCCTGTTTATCTCTATGTCTGCTGCTGCTGCAACTAAAATTAATTCCACTTCTCCTAAAATGTGGCCTTTCCAAAATACCCATTACTACATAGAGGTGTTGAGACATTGATTGTGTACTTATTTGGAAGACAAACTACTGAAGAGCAAAGAAGCACCTTTTGCAAGAACCTGAATCCTTTATCAGAAAGCCAACCTAGGTAGATCAGCTAATCAGCAGTGCAACAGGATGCACTTAAGCTGTGCTTCCAAGGATATATAGAAAATGAATGAAAAAAAAAAACAGGAAAATGAATGGGTCGGCACTACTATAATGACTCTATGCCATTTCTGCCAGTGTTTGACATACTAGACTTTCCATTTATGGTTTTATTTGGATTTATCATATGACTATAATTTGATTTAACTGGTTTCCCAAGCTTTCAATATACAACTATTTTATGAAATCCACATAGAGGTTAAATCAGAAGAACCCATTCTGTTGTTGTTGTTGTTGTTGTTGTTGTTGTTGTCTTGGTTGCAGTCCAGAGCTCCATTAACTTGGGAAGGTGTTAAATTATGGATGTGAAAATAAAGCATGGAGAATTATTAAGGTATCATGTCTACCAGAAAGGAAAAAAAAAATTACTCCCTAGATGTTTCCGTGGAAAGAGTTCTCAGCTTAGCCAGCTCATTTTCACCAAAGATACCTCAGATTTTCCTCTTGTTTCTTTGTGTGTATGTATATGTGACTCAAATCCTTTCTGAAACTGCCAGGGCTCTTTCCCTTTGAAATAGGATTGCAGAGTAGTGCAGAGGAATGTAACATGAGTCTCAGAATGACAGAAGCCTGGGAGAGAACCAAACACTCTCAGAGACCAGGAAAGCCCCTTTTCTCTCTGCTAAAAGATAAAGAGCTGCTTACTTGAAATGAAGAACAGATCCATAGTATTTTGTTTTAATTAGACTTCTATTATGATGACTAGGTAAAGTGCTAACCCATTTTGGATGACTTATTCCTTTAAAATTTCCTTGAAACAAATTTGTAGTAGTATTTCCAGGATGGCTGTAGTCTCTGTTTTACTCATATTATTTCAAGATAGTAGGATTTCTGCACTTTCCTGGAATACAATAAATTAAAAATCTCAGAGCTAGAAGGACTTGTAGAAATCATCCAAGTTAGTCCTTTCATTTTACATATGAAGAAACTGAGGCCCACAGTTTTAGGTAATTCACTTATTGGCCTCATACTTTAATTACTGTGCCCAAATGACTGGGATATTGATAACCATGTCTACCCTTAGTCTCTAAACCCACCCTACTTAGATGTAAAGTTGGCAATTGCACTGAAAAAAGAAAATTGGCAAGGAGGCAGTGGGAATAGACAAATTGAGAAGAGCATGGATGGGAAAGGCTTTTGAAGGGGACTATACCAAAAAAAAATCTCAAATTTATTAATTAAAAAAAACTTTTACATGAATAAAATTGTTTAAGAGTATAAATGTAAATGAAATGGTAGATTGTGAAACTATTTACATCAATTATTAGTGATAAAAAACTGATATCCTTCTTCCTCCTCTTATATAATGAATCATTTTTTGCGGCAAAGGATGAAAAAAGGAAGAATTAAAAATAGTATCATTCAATAAAACTAAACAACATTAACCAAGTCTGGTAGTATGTGGTATGTATAATAGTCATAGACCTCTGAAAAGAAGGAAAGAGCTAAAATTTTGCATCTCAGGTATTAATTTGCATTTTGACATTATGTAATATTCTTTTAAAAATAGCTTTTCTTTGCATTCGCATTGTTACAGCTCTTATACATATATAATTTTCCTAGTAATGCTTGCTTTGCTCTGTTTTTGTTCATACTAGTCTTCCCTTGCTTCTTCAGTCATCATCTCTAAAGGCACAGTGAGATTCCATTACATTCATGAACCACAACTTGATTAGCCATTTCATAATGGATGAGCATGTATTTTGTTTCAGTTACTTTTTCATTCAAAAAGTGCTTCAACAACAAATAATTTGGCATAAATAGTACCTTTCTTTTCATTTCTTACATCCTTGAGATATAAGCCTCATACTACAATCTCTGGGTCAAAAATAGTGGGCATTCTAATTACTTTTTAAAAGCATAGTTCTGAATTGTTTTCCAGAATGGTTGTGTTCTTATTCTTTGACTCTGTAAGTCCCAATAGTGGGCGTAAGTGGAAAGGAAGTCAAAGATAGAAACAAAGGTTCAAAATATACCAAAATATTCATGGCCTTGCTCTGTTCTGACAAATAACTGAAAACAAAATGGGTGTTGCTCAATTGGAGAATGCTAGGGTGGAGGTGGGGAGTTAGAGCTCTTGTAAATGAGTGCCATAGGAAATGGTGAATATGAAAAATTTAAAGACATATGGGAAGATATGCATGAATTATTGCAGAGTGAAATAAATAGAATAAAGAGAATATTACTCATAAAATGAAAGGATGAATAAAAAAGATGTTGATCTTTCAAAAAAAAAAAGGAAATTCACCAAGAATAGATAATGAAACATCACCGGTACAAGTTGGAAGAGACATGTAGAGCTACGAGGAGAAAATTGCATGTACATTGTCAGATTCTATCAATATGTTCTTATTCTATTTTATTTTACTTAATTCATTTTCTTCCTCACAAAGCAGGATTTGGTCTAGAGTAGTGGTAAAGGAGTTTTTGTTTGGGAGAACACAACTAAGGAATCAAGAAAATTCTGCTGCAAGAGGTGCATTTGAGCTGTGTGATGAAAGAAGCTAGGGATTCTGGGAAGCAGAAATGAGAAATAAAAGCACCCAAATTGTGAGGTTCAAACTGCAAATTCACAGAGGTGGCTGATGGACTGTTGTGTATGAGAAATAGCAAACAAGCCAGCTTGGCTGGAACATCAAGGGTGTGATGGAGAGTAATACAAAACTAGTCTGAAGAGAAACACCTGGCTAGTATCAGATTATGAAGGGCTTTAATTGTTAAATAATAGAATTTGTATATTATCCTAGCCTGAAGAGTGTTGGGAACCATTGGATCTTAGGAAACAAGAAAAATTTATAGCCAGACCTGGGCTTTAGAAATATCAATTTGGCAAGTATTGAGGATAAATTGGAGAAGATTGAAGCTACTTGCAAGAGTATTTCAGTAGTCTGGGTCAGAGGTGGTAAGGGCCTGCATGGGGTTTGGGAGACCAGTGAATACAGAGAAGCGGAGAGATACAAGTGATGTCACAGAGTTAGAATTGACAAGACTTGGTAACAGCCTAGAGACCTGAGGGTGAAGAGTTGAGAAGGACTCTTAAATTGTGATGTGAAAACTGTTTAACAAGAAACAGTCCTGGAAGAGCAGAAATAGTTTTGATTTAGAAGGTAATAGCAACATTCAACTGAGAAAGAATCCACAGGGATACTGAGACTTGACAGGTTGTACCTTGTCTAAAGATATCTGCTTTAAAAAGATGAGTGCTTAGACATAATGTTCTCTTTTGAGAAGCATGTCATTTCTTAAAGCTGTTGCCTTTTTACCCAAACTATGAAATTATTTTTCTATTTATATCTAAAAATATTTATTTTTCCTCTCCTCAGTGTAGTGGAAATTTCCATAAATCAGTCAGTGGCCTCCTTCCTAACATGGATGTAGAACAAGTTTATTGATCTCTAGATTTGTTGACTCATTTCCCATGCTACCCAGCTGCTTACCCAAATCCACAAGGGTTGTGCTCATAGGACTAGCTGATCTAGAGAGATGTGGAGATGTTATAGGCTTTTAGCAGGGCATCCTAGAAATTATCAAAGTATCTCTGAAACTTCATTTATTTTCATGTTGCTCAAATGCACAAATGCACTATCTACCACAATGAGGACACTGTCTGTGAAACACTCTGCAATTTAGGGAGCTCCCATTTCAGCAAACAGGACCTTACACACTTCCTAACTTGATATAACCAGCAATTGTAGAGTTATTATCTTTGTATCCTGAATCAATCAAAGTAAGACCCCAAGGCAGGGGAAGAGAGGAAAGCAGTCTATCTAGAAGATGTAATGAGGATTCAAGCTCCTTTGGGTCTGATGGGGCTCCCACTCACTGTGTACCAGGAATTATTGACTACTCAGTAAAGGTAATTGGCTCCTTGCAAAAATTCTTTTTGGTAGGCCTTCAGTAAGATGAGTAGTCAGGATTGTGCCAGGGATGATGAGCTTTGGATAGGCCCAGGTATGAAGACAATTTTTCATCAATACCCCACTACAGTTTAGCTATCACAGCTGGAAACATGGGGCCCTTTTTGATAGACAGAGGGTGATCCTGGTGCATCCTTGCCATGAGGCTTCCCATTTTGACTTCTCTTCCTCAGGACCTTTAAGATAACAGTCCCATATCTTGAGTTCTGGTCCTCTCTGGAAAGAAGCATAGTGTTGCTTCCACAGGTCAGGGTAACTAAGGGCATGGTGTGGATGAGGTCAGGGGTTGCTGCTTATGGCAGCTGGGAAGGTACTGTCAGGAAAGTCTTATCAGCACCCTTTAAATTAACTACCCTTAAACAAACCCTCATCCAACTGCCCCTAGTTAAGACTCTTTCAGTGCCAATAAGCAGAATCAGCAATAGCCCATGAATAACTCAAATCCCTGGGCACATATTCCCAAATGTCATCATAGGGAAGGATAAGAAGAAGAACCTAGTCCTTTAATTGTACTTTCCCAGAAGCGGGGGTGAGTCCTATATCCACCTCAATTTTTGCATCCAGAAAGGTGTCAGCCAATATCACTATTAGGAATATCAGCTAACAATTGGTGCTTATTGGTAAACCTTTAAAACTCACATATCTGTTTCAACATTGTATGTTTCAACTTAGAGGCTAAAGATGAGAATAAAGTGAATAAGAATATATATATATATATATATATATATATATATATATATATATATATATATATATATATATATATATATATATATATATGTATATATGTCAAGTTCAGAAATGGATTCTCCTTTCTCTAGAGCCAGCTAGAAAGATTTGAGTTCAAATCTGCCCTCAGACACAACTAGCTTTGTGAATCTGAGCAAGTCTACTTTCTGCCTCAGTTTCCTCAATTGTAAAATAAGTATAATACTCACCTACCTCCTGGGGTTGTTGTGAGATCATATTTCTAAAAAGCTTAGCACAGTGTCTGGCACATAAAAGGTGCTTAATAAATGCTTGTTTCCTTCCTTGTTTCTTTCTTTCCCTGATCATATTACAAAATGTATTTCATGACTCTTATCATTAATGCATTTAAACAATGCATACATGCAAATCAGGTCTTCTATATTCAAATCCAGATTTCTTTCCACATTACTAGGTCAGACAACTGGTTTTAAAGAAACTATTTTAAAGATATATGGGGCAGCTAGGTGGCACAGTGGATAGAGCTCCGGCCTTGGAATCAGGAGGACCTGAGTTCAAATCCAGCCTCAGATATATAACACTTACTAGCTGTGTGACTCTGGGCAAATCACTCAACCCAATTGCCTCACACAAAAATAAATAAATTAAAAAAAAAAAGAAACTCGATCTATAGGAGTGGTTTATTATCTCCACTGCTCCCCCCTCCCCCTTGGAAAACATCTTTAAATTATATTATCTATTACATAGTTCATAAATTGACACATCTGAAATATAAATGAGAAGTACAGGTGAAAATCCTATACAGTTTCTTTCTCAGCACATGGCTTCTGTTGCTCTTCCCATCCAGGGTTATACTAACTTTGGACTGGTGTGAAGTCCTTCTAGCATCTGGTAGCTAAGACAGCCTGGTTGCACCAGTGTATACAGGAATGGGGTAGACAGCAGTTCTGCTCAACTTTCTCTGCCTGGAAGTACACAATTACTCTGCTTCCTGATATGCCAATAGGAGAAATCTATAGTCTTGCCTGGGGCAGTGCCTCATGTAAGGATCTCCGATCTAAATAGAATAATTCAATAAGCCACAGGTCGGTCTTACACAGCAATTAGACCTTCTAGAAGGCATAGGGTCCTAGCATTTAAAACGGAAAGGTACCTTTCCACTTAATGAAAACCTTATATATCATCTAGTAATATTGCCCCTTCATTTTATAAATGAGGAAACTGAGGCCCAGACAGAAGTGGCTCACCCCATGCCAAAAATGATGTAAGTAGCAAAACTGAGATTTGAACTGAGACCCTGTTTCTTCAAGACCAGAGATTTTTCCATTAGACTGTGATAATTCTCGAAAATAGTCACAGTGAAACCTCTGATGTGGGAATCATGAAAAAGATCTCTATTGTGGAGCTGTTTTCTAATATGGCTTATTTCTCAAGTATAGGATTTCACATTTATCTCTATTAAAGTTCATGTAATTAGATACAGCCTATAATTCTAACCAGTTGAGATTTTTTATTTAATATATAAATTTTTCATCTTACATAATAGCTATTCCTTCCATTTTCATGTCATTGATAAATTTAAACTCTTTTACAAAAAAAAGGATATTTATATTTGTTCCTCATCAAATTGTTGTAAGAAAACAGATTTGTAAACCATGAGACATTATCAAATGGAACTATTTATATTGTTGCAGTTGTTGTTATTATTATCAATATTATTATCCAGAGAGTACTTGCTCTGGATTCAGAGGATTTGGATTCAAATCCTGCCTTAGGTGCTTACTATGATTATCAACTTGGGCAGGCCATTCCTTAGGCTGCCTGGATGTCAGTTTTCTCACCAGAAAAATGAATTTAGGATAGATGGCCTTTGAAGTCCCTTTTATCTTAAGAGCTGATTCTAAGATCTTATGATATCCTACTATTTCTTGATCTATGGTCTCTGCTCCAGTCAGACCAATCTTTAATCTCCTGTCTGAGCTCTGATCCTAACTGCCTCGGAGTCTTTGTAACCATTATCTCATATATTTCATTCATTCACTCACACTACTAATTATGAATAGCTCAAATTTATATTAGAACTCTAAGGTTACTCCCATAAAGGGGATAGCACTAGTGTTATTATTCTGAGATGAGGAAACTGGGATCCAAGTGATGAGGTAATTTTGCCATGGTCACAATGGTGGTGAGTTTAAGGGGTGATATTTGAACCCAGGCTTCTTGGCTCCAAATACAGGCCTCTAACTATTATACTATGTTGCCTTTCTTCATTCATTTAACCATTCATTGAGCACTTATGCTCAATGAACTGAGTCATGCATATTCTTAAACCATTTTGACTTTTTCTATCCTCCAAATTAATTCAATATTCACTTCTTTCACAAAGTTTTTTCCCTTTATTTTAACTGGGGCATTTACACCTTGAATCAAGATTCCCCCAAAAAACTTTGCATTCATTCCTCTCTACTTATAATGCATGTAGTGCATGCCATCTGATACACTGGGGAAAAGGACAATGCCAAATATTTGACTCCTTTTGGTTCCAGCTGACTTGAAAGACAATCAACTGCGCATGAGAGGCAAAAGGAATTCACAGCTATAGGTAATTCTTAATTGTTTTATGGGCTTGGAAAAAAAAAGCCAAAATATACTGCATTCTGGATTCTGGTATCATGGATGGTCAGAAATTCAGCTTTTGCACATGGAGGGTTTGGAGAAAAGAATGTGTGCTTGGAGAGTCATTGAAAGCAATAGAAGTAGATAGTTCTTCCTTCCCCATAACCCCCAGTAAATAAATGAAATGACAGTGGTTTATAGATACAAACAGATTTTTGCATTGCCTTCTGAAGCAGCAGAAAATTCCAGTGAGATTCCACAGATGTGCCAATTACTACACTGTGCATTTGTATTGCAAATCTCACAAACACTAGTTTTTCAAAGTTTGACAGTTGCCAACATACTGGCCGAACCAGGTTTTATTTCACTGGTGCACAATTGGCTCATCTCTGTCCCTGTTACTTCTCTCTAGTGTGGATATGATGTGGCCTGGAGGACTTAAGCTATACTCCAGCCAGAATGAATTATAATGGTAATTTTGTGGCCCACCTAACTTAACAGAAATCAACAAGTCTGTCTCTAACTTAGCAGTTTCTTTCTCCAAGTGCCCAGGTTAATGTCTAATTGTCTCCACATGGTGGCAAGTGAGGAGGTTGTCATGACAACTGGGCAGCAAGTTTAGCCAGAAGAATGTTGTTGTTTTTAAAGAATGAAACCAATTCTGAGCTTTTTAGTGCTACCTGGGATTGGATAGTTGTTTTATACTCCCAATTCCTGATCTATGGAAAGTGATGGATTGTTATCTATCTCTCTGTTTATTTGCTTGTCTGCAGATCCATTTCAAACAAACAGGATCTTTGAATCTGTTTGGCATGTGTGGAATCCTTCTGTAAATGAATATGCATTTCTGACAGTGTCTAAACAAGATGGATGTTTGACAATAACCCATTTGGCATATTGCAGACGTTGCATGAGAGAAAAATCTCAAGCAGCTAATTTGGGGCTGGAGTTTGAAGGAAAAAAGGATTTGTACTTTGTGAAAAGTGAGATGGGTCTATTGCAGATATATATCAACAAAAGCAAAATGCTGTATCAGTGGTTCTTAACTGTGTGTGTGTGTGTGGTGTGTGTGTGTGTGTGTGTGTGTGTGTGTGTGATGGACCCCTGAGAGAATCTGGTGAACCTATAGGCCTTACTTCTGAATAAAGACTTTGGAATGCTTAAAATTAAATGCATAAGATTATAAATGGAACCATCTAAATGTTATTGAAATGTTAATTTAAAAAAGCTTAGAGACGCCAGGTTAAGAACCCCTGTTCTAAATGCATGCTGACTTAGAAGAAACTTTTTAAGAAGCTTAGAAGATAACTAATTTTGCCTTATATAACAGTGCCTTCTTCCTTTCTTCCATCCTTCCTTCCTTCCTTCTTTCTTTCCTCCCTCCCTCCATGTCTCTGTCTCTATCTCTGTCTTTCTCTCTTTTTGTCTCTCTCCCTGTCTCTGTCTCTCTCTGTCTTTCTGTCTCTATCTCTGTCTCTGCCTTTCTCTCTCTCTTCCTTTTCCTTCAGGTGTTCATATGTGCTTCTTTATTTCTATTTTCTTATTATTCTTTCTAAAGGAGTTTTGACATGAATATGGAAAGACACTTTGAGTAAAGTCATTGATGGTTAGATACTACCCAATTAACCCCTAAGGTCTTTAGGAGGGCTCCCTAAGATACATATGAAAGGGAACACTAGAATGGATTAGGAGCTCTTTGAAAAATTTTGACCAGTTATAGAATATAAACATGTCACTGGTTAGATCTACTTCCGAAAGTTGGAATTTGCTAAAACATGAAAAAGAAAACAAAAAGATACTGATCCTCCAATGATCTTTTTATTTTTTTTTAAGAACATAGTTTAGATGAACTACTAGGTTGTAATCTCCATAGAGGCAGAGTCTCTTCCTTTTTTCATCTTTTATCTAATTCAGCACTTAACATAATAAGTACCTTACATATAGTGAGTACTTAAAAGAAAGTGTTGAATCAAAGGAATTATTACATATACTAAGGAGTGACATGGTACAATATCTGTGATCTTTGAAATTCCTTTTGTATTACTATAGTTATATGCTCTGATGAATTCTAGAGTGAGGTAAGGTTAGGCTAGATTAATTTTTATTTCAATAAAGTATTGTCATGTTGAAATTTTTTTGTCCTTTTACTTTTTTTCTGATGCCAATATGGTATCATCCTTTTGATTCCTTCTATTATGAGAGAAAGGAAGGAAGGATGGGAGGAAGGAAATATGGAGTGAAGGAAGGAAATAAGGAAATAAAGAATATGGAAGGAAGGAAATAAGGAAGGAAGGAAGGAAATATGGAGGAAAGGAAACATTTAAGTTCCTCTGAATATTCCTTAGAAGCTTTTCAAAGATTAGGTGAGAAAGAACTGGATTTTCTGTTACTGAAAGTAAATGACCAATAGCTTCATTACTATATATCTACAGAATCATTAATATATAGAAGAGGAGCCTTGTCATTTTGCATTCACTATCTAAAGGGCTTAAAGCACTCCTTCCTATGGGACGTAGTGTGGTGTAGGGAATTGAGCATTGGACTTGAAGTCAAGAAGACATGAACTCAAAAGCTACCTAAGACATTTACTAGCTATATTCCTCTGGCACAGCCATTTAACCTCTCTGTGCCTCAGTTTCATCATCGTAAAACAAGGAGTTGAACTCAATGGCTTCTAAGGTTACTTCCAGCTCCACGTGTATATGATTCTATACATTATTCCAGAATGAAGGAAGAGAAATGGGGGAAGAATCAAGGTCACCCAAGAATACCAGACATCCGGGAAGTATTAGCCCTTCAGAATCAGATGTCTCACAAGCCTGAACCTGAGCAAGCCACAATACATGCATTCATGCTTTCTCAGTAAGCACCAACATACAGCAGAGCGATTGCATGAAGTGCATCAAGAACAGTGCCAGTGCCCTTCTTGCTACCTTAATCAAAATATTTCGATTTTACAAGCATCTCATTTGGAAGATATTTAACAAGCTCATGTAACCGCCATTCTCCAGGGCGAGAACTGTGCTGTGCAAGCCCGCCGGCTTCTCTTGCTCTACTTCTTGTCTTCTCTCCCCATGTTGCCTACAGTAGAAAAGGCTGTCACTTAGAAGATGAAATATATTTGCAAATTAATTAACTTTGTCCAGCAACTGGAGAATTAGATCTCTGTTAAGAGTTCTGTCTGAGTGATAGATTCTCAAGACATGGAAGGAATTAACTACCAGACCTTCCCCTTTCCCCTCATCCCAACAGCATTCAGTTATCATGGCTCCATTCCTTTCATCCATCTTCTTTTTATTATCACATTTCACCTACAAAGGCAGGGGGATATGCTGCAAAAGATGAAGATGCTTGTGGGAAATTCTAATCTCTAAAAACTTCTTATCAGTCCATTACAAAAACAAAAAGCTAATAAATGTTGGCGGGGGGGGGTGAGTGTGAGCAGGCAGCTTGTATTAGAGTCAGATTTTCAGAGAATGGGTTTGTCTTAGCTGGCCTTAACTTCTAAGTCTGAAATGCACAAATGACATGTACTGTTTGTGAAGTTAGAATACTCAGCTTCAAAAAAATGGAAAGCCTGAAGATGTAGTGCCACAAATGAAGTAAAGATCTTCCATAGTTACACATCTCCTGCCAAGAGGAACTAGCTCCTTTGTGTACAAGAGAGGAACCAGGTCCTATCTTTTATAAGGTACTGGATCAAATATGCACTAAGTTGGGGTGTGTGTATGTGTGTATGTGTGTGTGTGTGTGTGTGTATGTGTGTGTGTGTGTTTATATTGTGTTTATGTGTATGAGTGTTTATATTGATCACCTTATTATCATAGCAATTTGATTTAAAATCTAGTGAATTTGCTTTGGCAGATATAAGAATTTAACGATTTTGTTTATTATGAAAAGATAAATCATTTCTCAATGAGATGCAGACTTGCAGTGCTTGGCATATCTGCTGTCCTAACCCAAAGGTCACAGGAACATAAAATCATAGATCTCAAGCTAAAACGAACATCAGAGATCATCCAGCCCAATCCCCAACATTCTGCAGCTGAGGAACCTTAGGCTAAATGAAATGAGATGCCCAAGGTCAATCAATGAATCAATCAATCCACAACTTCTATTAAGTATCACTCTGTGTCAGACACCATGCTAAGTGCTACTGATACAAAGATAAAAATGAAACATTCCTTGTCCTTGAGAAGCTTACATTCTAATGGGGGAGACAAGAACAAAAAAATAAGATTTAATAAAGAACCTCTAGGTTTTAAGCTGAATCTTGCAGGAAATCAGAGATTTCAGGAGAATGGTAGAAGAATATTAGAGAAAAGGCAAAAAGGCAATATTAAATAATGGAAAGGTAAGATAGATATTGGAGGAATGGAAAGTTGGTTACTATGTCTGTACTATTGACATCATGGAGGGAAGTAATGTGCAAGTAGATTGTAGAGGTAGGTCACATGGCTAGTATGTTTCAGACGTAAGTTTTGAACTCAAGCCCTTTGATTCCAGGGATAGTGGTCTTACTGCCTTTCTGTTTAGAAGTAGAAGGGACCTTCAAGGTCATTGAGTCCAACCCCCATTTTGTAGCTGTCATCCCTCTCTCCATAACATTGTCATGAAGGACTGCTGAAGTGGGCCTATAAAGCTAAGAAAACTGAGGTCAAAGAAGGTAGGGTACATTGCTCAAGGTCATAAGAGTAGCAAGTGGCAGAGCTAGGATTCAAACACATGTCCTTTGTTTCCAAATCCAGACCTCTGTATAGTGGTGTGAATGTCTCTATGATCTTAGCAACATCTGTTTTTCTAGATGAGAAATATGTGGAGGGGTGAGATTCATTCAGAATAAAGGCAGAAAATATAAGTCCTAAACATCAGCTTTTTCTTTTTCCTTGCCATTTTGCTTTTTTTTTTTACATATCACACGTCATCCATACTAAAA
This sequence comes from Phascolarctos cinereus, assembly GCF_003287225.1. Classification (NCBI taxonomy): domain Eukaryota; kingdom Metazoa; phylum Chordata; class Mammalia; order Diprotodontia; family Phascolarctidae; genus Phascolarctos; species Phascolarctos cinereus. Next base: position 107,884,648 of record NW_027556098.1, read on the forward strand.
AGTCATTTAATCCAGTCCTTGCATCTTAACTTGCCAGTAGTTTCTTCCTGAAGAGTGACTGAATCAGCAAAAAAAGTAATCACTGAGAAGCTAAATGCAAATAGTGAATACACACACACCACACACAACACACACACACACACACATACACACACACACACTGCAGCTGTCAGTGAGGAAGAGATGTAACTGCCAATTGTCAAAACTATTTTTTTTAACATTAAAGAAAAATGGAGAGAAAAGACAAATGAAAATGAAGAATGATAGAATCATAGAACTGGACTCTCTACTAGTTACTCCATGAAATGATGATAATGTATTCCTTCTGGATTAATTCATTAGTCTGTGGAGGTTCAGCAGACAAAATGCTTCCCTGAAACTATACAGATAGTGAGAAAGGCATACATATTACCAGCTGATAGTGATGTTTTTTGTTTACTTTTAGAGAATCATAGAAATAAAAAGGACCCCAAGAGAGTATCGAGCTCAACTCTCTATCCTCTCTCTTGCCTCTTCTTTCCTCATTTCCAAGGCTAATTCTGCCACCCTTGCTCTCAATCCCATATGCTCCTGACTGTACTATGACCTTACTCTATCAATCATTCCATCTCATCTCTCCCTCTTGACTGAATTTTTCCCTTCTGTCTATAAATATGCCCAAGTCTTCTCTATCTGGAAAAGAAAAATCTTATTCCCACTTCAACTCATATCCCATTTCTCTTTTCACTTTTATTGCCAAACTTCTAGAAGGAGCGTATATTTTCATTATCTCCATTCTTTCACCATCCAATTGTTCCACAATGCCATTCAATCTACTTTCTACCCTTGCTATTCTATGGAAATTCCTGAAAAGTCACCAATGACCTTCTAGTTATAGATTTTAATAATTGTTACATACACTTAATCCTCTTTGGAATCTTGTTATCTATTGGCACTGACCACTTTCATTTAAATCCCCTCCCCCCATTTCCCTTGGCCTGCATGGTACCACATTTTACTGTCCTCCTGCTTCTCTGATCACTCCTTTTCCATCCTTTTCTGGTTCCTCTTGGTCCTCCTACCCTCTAAATCAGTTTAAGTTTCCTCAAGGCTCTAAGCTTTGCCCTCTTCCCTTTCTTCTCAGACACATTCTTCCTTAGTGATTTTATTCACTTCCAGAATTCCAATCACCTATCTGTGAATCATTCTCAAAGCCATCAAGTACCATAGATTATAGATTTAAACTGGACAGGGAATCTAGAGATTATCTAGTCTACCTATCAATTTTTAAATAAGGAAACCGAGGCTCAGAGAGGTTAAGTGATTTGCTCAGTGCCACACAGGTAAGGAGAGAAGTGAAATTTGAATGTAGATCTGCTGATTCCTCAGCCTTCATTCTTTCTCTGAACTACTGATTTCCTGACCTTGCTGTCTGTATTTCCAATTGACTACTCCACATCTCCATCTATTTGTTTCACAGACATTTCAAATTCAGAGTGGCTAAAACTGAGTTTATCATCCTTCTCTCAAATCTGTTCCTTTCCTTAGTTACCATGTTTCTCAAAATGGTACCTTCATTGTCTCACTCACTCAAGTTTGAACCTCAGCGTTATCTTTTGAGTGAACAAACTTATACACAGGTACATGTGGAATGTTGTGCCTTTATGGAAAAAAGACATGGAGTAGGACTTCTGAATCTTTTCTGCATACTAGACCCCTCTGGCAATCTGGTGAAGCCTAGGGAACCCTTTTCAGAATCATGTGTTAACACATAAAATAAAATACATATGATTACAAATTACATTGAAACATAGTTATCTCAATATATTAAAGGCAAATTGAAAAGTCAGGTTAAGAACCTCTGTCCTATGTGAAGGACACCACCATGTTTGGTCAGGCCACTGTATAGGACCTATGGAAGAAAATGGGCACTGGCTGTATGGATGGTTTGTAATCTGCACTGCTAGAGAAAGGGTGCATACATCGATGGCAATGCAAATTCACTGAATTATTAAGACATAACAACGATGTCATTTTAAGGAAAAAAAAAGCAACATGAATCCTACATGGGGAAAAAAACAAACATTTTTCTTGGCTCTGTTTCTACTGAATGTGACTGGCCTTAAGGCTATTAGAATTTTCCAATCCTATGCTATTGTATATTTTTGCTGCTTAAAAGGTTTTTTTTTATTTACCCCAGAGATGGCTACACTCCATTAGCATCTCAGTGATCTTTGCACGTTAAATCACAGTACATATAAAACTTTATAATAAGCTAGGTGATGCAGTAGATAGAATGCTGAACCTGGAGTCAGGAAGATTCATCTTCCTGAGTTCAAATCTGTACTCAGATACTTACCAGCTGTGTGACCCTGGGCAAGTCACTTAACCCTGTTTGCTTCAGTTTCCTTATCTAAAAAAATGAGTTGAAGAAGAAAATGGCAAACCACTCCAATATCTTTGCCAAGAAAACCCCAAGTGGGGTCATGAAGAGTCAGACACGCCACAACAACAAAAAGCCTTTAGAACATTATGTGTAATAAGAGCACATCCAAGGAAAATAAATGAGTTTCCCATGATCCTCTGATGTTCAAGGATGGGCCTGATGGGAACTTCTAGGATTTCAATTTCTCTCCAAGTGTGTGCCTGCGATGCAAGGTGATCACCTCAGGAGGGCAACAGAGATTTCTAAAAAGGGGATTGGTGTGTAGAGAAGAAGGCAGCTAGAATGCAGGCTGTGCTGCTGCTTTCCCCCACACACACACACACACACACACACACACACCACACACACACACAACACACACACACACGTGCTGACACCACCACGACTGAGAGTTAACAAGTAGGGCTAAAAGGAAGCAAGGACCTCCTGCTGCTATAAAGACAAAGGGGAGTGGCAGACATTCTGAGCAGGGATCCACATGCTACAAGAATCTCTTCCCAAGTGGGGAGCAGCCTTCAGTCTGACAGTGTAAGAAGCAGTTGTTATGCTTACAACCCCATGCTAGAACTTAAATCTCAAAGGAGGTGCTTTTCCCACCATTTACTTAGAGATAAGACCCTAATCCCCGGAGTATGTAAGCCAGAGTATTTTGTTTTCCTTTGTTAATTGTTTTAGCCCTGATCAAATGTCATTCTTTAGGATGCATGTTCCTTATCTGGTCTGCTAGCCTGACACATTTTAGATGATCTTAGATGTTTCCAGCTAAACTGAGATGGGGCCTCAAGCTAATAACAGAGGTATACATCACATATAATATACCCAGTCATCTTTGTGAATCAAGTTGAAGGGCATGTAGGATATGTATACTACACATACAATCTATTAGTATTGCCATTCCTAATAGTAGCTAACAATTCAAAAAAATAAAACAACAGATTATAGTAACGTCTGCTAAGTATATTACATTAGAATAACTGAATAACAGAACTAGAAAGGACCTTAGAGATCTTAGAATATAATCCGTTCATTTTAAAGATGAAAAAACTGGGCTCAGAGGGTTGTCTAAAATCATACAATTCTTAATGACAGAGCTAAATTTGAAACCAAGTCCTCTGATCCCAAATCTAGTGCTCTTTTCATTATAACACATGACTGATCCCTTAATTTTACAGGTGAGGTGACGTTTTTTAAGAATTGTAGCATCATGCCCAAGAATAGAATGCTAAGCCAGGCCTCAGGTCTTGCTCCAAAATTCTTTAGATTATGTTGTTCAGTTGTTTCAGTTGTATCTGACTCTTCATGACCCCTTTGGGGTTACCTTGGCAAAGATACTAGAGTGGTTTGTCATTCCTCCTGTAGTTCATTTTACAGATGAGGAAACTGAGGCAAACAAGGTTAAGTGACTTGCCCATGGTCACGTAACTAGTAAGAGTCTGAGGCCATAGTTGAACTCAGGAAGATCCAGGCCCAGCACTCTGTGCACTATGGCGCCACCTAGCAGCCCTCTTTAGATTATAAGATGTGTTTATTGTCTACTCTATTTCTGACATTGTTAGGGAAAGCAGGGAATACAAAATATATGATACCCTCCCAGAGTGCTTTGCACAGAGCAGTAAACAAACAAAACAAAGAGCAAACATTTACTAAGTGGCTTTGTGCAATGCACTGTACTAGGCACTGAGGAGATAGATAAAAATGAAATACCTCTTACTCTTAAGGAGATTGTAGGAGCAGTAGGATGTGATAGGAGCAGTAAATATATAAGTAAAATGCAAATTCTATTTGGAGTAAATAGAATGCAATAGAGTGGGAGGTATCAGAAACTAGGAGGATAAGGAAGAGCCTCATGTGGAGGTCATGCTTATATGGATTCATGAAGTAAGGTAGGGCTTTTAAGAAGTAGAACTGAAGAAAGTACATTCTAGGGATGGGAGTGAAAACTGTTCCAAAGGAGGAGGTAGGAAATAGAATGTTACGTGTGAGTAGCAGGAATTTGGTCGTTTTAATTAGATCACAAAATGAGGAAAGGGGAATAAATATGTATAGAAAGATAGAGAAACAACTAGGTGGCCCCAGAAGTAAGAATGTTGGACTTAGAGTCAGGAAGACCTATCTTCAAATCCTGCTTCAAATACTTATTAGCTGTGTGACACCAGAAAAATTGCTTCACCTCTGAGCCTCATTTTCCTCATCTGTAAAGTGGAAATAATAATAGCACCTGCCTCACAGGATTAGTGGGTCAATAAGTAATCATAAATAAAATAAAATAATACGAATATACATTATGCTGCAAATATATAATAAACTGGTTAATTATTAGAAATTATTATAAATAATAAATTAAGTGCCTACTATATGCCAGGTATTAGATTATTGTGAGGCTTAAATAAGACAACACATCTACAATACACTGCAAACCTTAAGGGCTTATAGAAATGATAGCGATGGTGATGATGATGATGATGATGATGATGATGATGATGATGATGATGATGAATGACTTTAAATGCCATATAGAAAAATGTACATTTAATCCATGAGGCAATAGGTAGCACTGGATATTTTAAAGCAGGGAATGGCATGTTCAAACCCATGATTTAGGAATATCACTGTAAAAATTGGGTAGAGAAAGAATTGGTGAGGGGAAAAATTGAAGCAAGAAGGTCTATATTTCTATTAAGAGATTTTAGGGACTTCAACTCAGGTGGTAACTATTTAAGCAAAGAAATAGGACATGTATAAGAGATGTGATAGAGATAGAATTCACAAGACTTGGCAACTGATTGGTAAAGAAGAGTAGGAAAAATAAAGCAATGAATCAACATGCCTTTATTAAGTGCCTACTATTTTCCAGGCCCTATGCTATGCTTGGGAGAGACAAAACCCAAAATGAAATTGTCAAGCTTAAAAAGTCAAGGATGACTCCAAGGTTTGGAAATATGTGTAAGTAGGGGCAGCTAGGTGGCACAGTGGATAGAGCACCGACCCTGGAGTCATGAGGACCTGAGTTCAAATCCAGCCTCAGACCAAACATTTGACATGTACTAACTGTGTGACCCTGGACAAGTCACTTAACCCCAAATGCCAAAAAAAAAATTGGATATATACATACATGCATATATATATATATATATATATATATATATATATATGTGTGTGTGTGTGTGTGTGTGTGTGTGTGTGTGTGTGTGTGTGTGTGTGTGCGCGTAAGTGGAATGATGCCAGTATGAAGAACAGATAAAAACCTGTTCAGAAGAGGGTTTAATTACATGTTGAATTTGTGACGCATATAGGACATTTGTTTTGAAATGTACGATACAACATTGATGATATGGCACTTGAGATCAAGAAAATGACTAAGTCTGGTTGAATAGATCTATGTGTTAACTGAACTTGTAAGATGTGCGTGTGCGTGTGAGAGAGAGAGAGACAGAGAGAAAGAGACAGAGAAGCAGAGAGATAGAGACAGAGAGAGAGGGAGAGGAGAGGGAAGGGAAGAGAGAAAGAGACAGAGAGAGAAATAGAGAGATAGAGAGAAAGACAGTCAGAGGAGAGGGAAGGAGAGAGATGAGAGAGAGAAGAGAGAAAGAGAGAGAAAGAGAGAGAGAGAGAGAGAGAGAGAGAGAGAGAGAGAGAGAGAGAGAGTCCAGTTGCTTAATAAATTAAATGCTTGTTGAATTGAACAATGTCAGAAATCTGATCAATGAATTAATCAAATTTGACTCCAGAGGACTGATAGCAAAGTCTTGTATGAATCAGTGTAGTGTGAAATAAATCAAACCAGGATAACAATTTCCATAATGATCATAACAGCTCAAAATCAGAACTCTGATCAATATCATGGCCATTTGTGACTTCAGAAAAATGACAATAAAGCATGTCTCTCTTCTTTTCCCATCAGAAAGGTGGTGGACCGTGGCTATAAAACAAAGTATTCCTTAACACATAGGTAAAAGGTTTTTTAGCTACACTTATTTGTTCAAAGGAAGGGTTCTACTGGGCTGAGATAGTGAGTCACTGAGAAATAATAGTGACATAAAAAAGGAGAAAAAGGGGCAATAAAACATTAAGATAAAATGTTTGAATTTATATAATTTGAATAAGGAAGATAAGACTTCAACACATGAAATTATTAGAGAAACAAAGTACAACAGTAGTCAATAAAGCACTCAGTTGGACATGAACAAGATGTATCATGTGACCAATAAGTGCTATGGCAAAAGGTTATACCCCACACACACTCCCACCCCCCGCCTCTGACCATAAATCCCAGAGGGATTTTCCTCCATAAATTATAACAGCTCCTTCTCTTCTTCTCAAATTGGAGAGCTGGACAGATTATTACACCTTATATACAGATGAAAATACCAAGGAACATTTGATCCCCTCTAAGATGAAATGATGAAAAGAAAAACAGGGAATTGAGCTCCCTAAAAATAGTAAGTTTGGCTGACCCTGTTATGTTAATTGTTTCCTCATATTCTGTTCTCAGTCTTTAACTTTATAAACAAGAATATTAATTTATGCTTTCTCCTTCACTCGTTGTTGTTACCCTCTTTCATACATGTAATTCCCTCCTACTCATGAGAAAATAACATCACAAGTATATAAATAGCAACTTTCAAAATAGTAAAGCACGGGAATACCTAAAAGGTTTTTTGTGAGATCAAAATGTAGAAACTCCCTCTTTCAACTCATTGGCCATCATCATACTTTGGAAAGAGTAATGCATTTGGAATCAGAGGACCTGGGTCCAAAACCCACCTCTGACACTACCTGTGTGCCCTTGGGGGCACAGGCACTTAATCTCTCTGAGTCTCAGTTTCCTCATACATAAAATGATGGAGTTAGATTGATGTCTTCATAGGTCTATTCTACCCCTAAATCTATGCTCCTATGCCTTAATACCTATGTCCTAGGAAGAACAAAGAAGTTGAGTGATTTGCCCAGGTTCCCATAGTTCACAAGGGTCAGAAGCAGCATGTCTTCCTAATGTCCAGCCCAGAATGCTACACATACACACATGTACATATACACACATGCATATAAATATACACACATGTATACATGTAAGTATACATACACACATGTATACATACATACACATGTGTATGGATGTGTATGGATGTATTTCCCTCTCTAGAGTTTTCTTGGCAAAGATACTGGAGTGGTTTACCATTTCCTTCTCTAGATCATTTTACAGACAAGGAAACCAAGGCAAATATAGTTAAGTGACTTGCCCAAGGTCACAAAGCTAGTTAAATGTCTAATGCCATATTTTAACTCAGGAAGATAAGTCTTCCTGCCTCCAGGCATTCTCCCAGCACTCTCTCCACTGTGCTACTTAGCTGCCTGAATTTGGTTACAATAATCAAATCGATTACCACTGCAAGCTCTTTGTGTTTAAAACCAACATTGTTGCTTATCAATATTTGTACAGGGAAGGAACAGTAGGATAGTCAGTTCAGTGTGTACTGAAATTTTCCCTCCTGCTTCAGCACTGGACCTGGATAGCTCCCAGTCTTAGGTGCTCACTGACATGGCACACCTCCAAATGCTCAGATTCCCTCCTGCATTGAGCAGAAAATCTCCCAGACTTCAATACTTTCAACAGAAGACATGATGAGGCACTATCAACCGCTTGATTTTAAGTGTCTTTTTTCAAAATCTTAACCATCTCTGTGGGACATCATCTCTCATAGTAATAAATTTGTCATTTTTTTCTGATTGATTTCACCTTTTTTTTCTTTTTCTGCCTTTTCTGTTTTTCCCACTCACTTAAGGCATAAACTTTAACGACAAAATTTCATGCTCAGTCAACTTTTTGAGAGCCACTTATGAAGCATCAATCAGATTTTATACCTGCCTTCTTGGACAGCTGCCTTTTTCTTCTATACAAAGGGCTGGTGGCTGAACATAAATAATGAGCAATCCTTGAGCCAAGGATACTTATTCCTTAATCTGCTTCACCTCTATTTATGACATCATAGCCTGTCACTGAACAAATTAAGAAGACATTTTGACTTTGGATTAAGAAACATAGAGCACTCTATTCAATAAAATCTCCACACCAGATTTTCATTCAATTTGGAATGCACAATCAAAATGAAAGGGGAAAGAACAGTTTAATAAAAATCAATCTAAGTCATGGCCCTTTCTAATCACCCTTGTTCCTTCCAATCATGTACCACCAATAAAAGTGAGAAAAACTTTCCTCTTCAGGTTGTATTCTTGACTCTCCCAGTCTTTCTCTGTGATATCACAGACACCTCTTTAAACTAGAAGCTTCTACAGGAAGCCACTGGCAATCCACCTTAATTCTACTGTCTTTCCTTTATTTATAGTCTCCTATTTATCCTATATGTAGCTTGTTTGTACGTATTTTTTTGCCTATTGTCTTTAGATTATAATTTAGATTCAGACATTAGATTGTGAGTTTTTTGAGGGCAGGGTCTGTTTTTTGCCTTTTTTTATATCACGCTGCCCTCGGGCACACATTAAGTACTTGATATAAAGTACTTGACTGGCCTTTACACATTGGAACTATGCTCAGGTCTCCTGATTAACTAGATCCTCCCAGAACCTCCCTTTTAAGGCCGGCCATGACTTTATTCCTCTCAAAGGTACACTTTGGATTCCCTTGGAGTTTCTCTAGACTACATTTGTGACAGATACCTTAATTTCTTCATGCACTCCTTTTCACCCCACATTACATGTGTTGTCTTTCTTTATTAGATTGTCAGCTCTTTTTCTAAAAGTCTCATGATGGAAAATGCTATCCACATCCAGAGAAAGAACTATGGAGTCTGAATGCAGATCAAAGCATACTATTTTCTCTTTTTTGTTGCTTTTTTTTTTCTTTTTTGTGTTTTTTTTCCCCTTGTGTTCTGATTCTTCTTTCACAATATGACTAATGTGGAAATATGTTTAATATGATTGTACATGTATAACCTATATCAGAGTGCTTGCTGTCTTGGGGAGGGGGAGGAGGGAGAGAGAAAAAAAATAAGAACCCAAAATCTTATAAAAGTGAATGTTGAAAACTATCTTTACATATAATTGGGTAAAAATAAAATATTATTAAGTAGAAAAAAGAGGAAAACATCAAAACAAAACAAAATAAAAGATTGTCAGCTCCTTGAGGGCAGGAACTTTCTTTATACTTGCATTTGTATTTCCAGTCCTTAACACAGTGCCTGGCTCATAGTAAAAGCTTAATAAATGTTTTGTTGATTTGAATTGGCTTATGTTTATATTGTCCTTTAGGTTTTACAAAGTGTTATAACACTGTTGTACTGTTAAATGTTTGACAATAGGCTTTCTGGAAATATACATATACACACATATATGCAAGGCATACTTTTAAGTTAAATTTACATTATTAACATTTTCTCCATCATTTTCTTAAGTCTAGATAATCAGCAAAACAATCAATTAAGCTCTGATTTGTAACACTGGCTGATTCTTGCAGTAAATGCTCACAATGAAAATTTAACAATTACTTTGAATGGTTCCTGCACAGCCTTGGATCCTTCATAGGATCATAGAATTAGATGTAGACTGTAGGGGTCAGCTAGTCTAATTCTCTTATTTTTTCAGATGAGAACATAGAGGCCAGAGAGGTTATATTACTTTTCTAGGTCACACAGCAATTAAATAACACAGTATGGTTTTGAATTCAGGTCTTGTTTTCTACTGCATCGTATGACAGGACTATTTTTATTGCTGCAAGTCTTGATGTATTTTTATATTTTGTAGAGCTTTTCCATGTGTTTTGGACTTAGCAAATTTTGTTTTCATCTCATATAGTGGGTTACTCCAAGAACTCTGTGACCATTGAAACTGTATTTGGGTTCACATTGGCACTTAAATACATATCTTGTGTAAGCAGCTAATTTAAACTCCAATGTTGAAAATCTGGCTTTGGAATTTTTTTCCTGTCAGCTTTTGCTAAGTGTATAAAGTAAGCTAATTACATTTATGCAGCTGGTATCTTTATGGTGCTGAAACACTACAGTAGGAATCAATAGATCTGGCTTTAATTATCTCTCCTACCCATGACAAGCTGTGTGACTTTGGGTGTGCCCCTTAACTACATTGAATTATAGTTTCCTCATCTGTAAAAAGAGGACAATCCTACTTTAGAAGGATTTTTAATAGCAAGGGATCCTAGAGATCATTTAGGCTTATCCTTCATACTATATACCACTGACTGAAACCACAGTAAGGTAAAAAGACTTGCTAAAATCAAGGTCTCTGGACTCTCAGTCAGTACTATTTAAAGTATCAGGCTACTATTTGTCCACTCTAGGTAACAAAGTTGTTAAGAGAATAAAGATTATATCTATAGCTATATCTCTCTCTATTTATACACATATGTATATACACATGCATATTTATATGTGTGCATACATATGCACACGTGTAGACATACACATACATACATGTGTGTGCATACATGTATAAGTATTTGTATATGTGTGTATGTGTATCTATGGATATATATACATATATATATATATATATATATACATATATATGGAGAGAGAAAAAAGAGAGAAGAAATATTTGAATATTGAAAACTGCATGAGGGATTCACATTTTTACACGCTGTAATCTTTTTCCATTCTTTATATATAGAAATGATCATATTTATTGATGTTGATGGATTTAAAAAATAAAAAGGAAAACTATAAGACAGGAAGTAAATGCGATAGCAAGAGCACTGGTCTTGCAGTGAAAGGAATTTGAGGGAGATTGAAGGGGTTTGAATGCCCCTCTTACTCTTATTGGCTGAATCATTGCAAGCAAGTCACTCAATCGAGGGATAATGGCAATGACTCAGCCTACCTCACAGGTGTTATTATTGTTATTATAAGGAAAGAAATTTAGAAATCTTGAAAGCACTATAGAAATGGGAGTTTTATTATAAGGAGATGTTCAAATGTAGAGTATTATTAGTTTCATCACAATCAAACATTATTCCCAAGTTATACCAGACTATACTGTATATAGGTTGATAGCCTTATTAAAAAATCCCTTTCTTCTGCAAAGGACAAATTAATACTTAATTTATCCTCGTCTTATCCATGTGTTATTTTTGGTTACTTTTTTTCCCCCAACAGGGAAATAGAACCCAGGTCTCCTGACTGATGATAGGTCTAGCCCCAGGCAACGGGGAAAAATGCAAAGTATGTGATTTGCCTTCGATGTCCTTCACTGTGGTGTCTCTCTCCTGCCTACTCATACATACACAGCATTATGGAATTTCCTATACAAAACCCGAGCTAACTCATTCTAAGGACTCCTTCTCTTGATACTTCCTGGTTGTGTATTGGTCAAACAAATGCATGGTAATGTCTTCATGGGTATTCTTAGGGTTATTGTATCCCCTCCTAAGTAACCTTTGTGTTAAGCATCTGCCTTAATCCAGAGTCACTAAGGTTGGGAATTTTCAGATGCATGAGAAAAAGAAAGGGAGATCTTTGGGGATGCAGAGGCAGCCTGTTTGCACTTCCGAAATCATAGCCCACCGCATCTCCTGTAAATGATCCTTGACTTCTTAGCCCACGTTTCCTAAATGAAGTCAGCAACTTCTGCCTGTCTCACAGACAAACCTCTAGTTTTGTGACCTTGTAAACTGCATCCTCTGATTCTGTAACATGCTGTGTCTGCACCGACTGATGGATAAAACATAGTGCCAGGGTAATGCAATGTCACTTTGAGTTTTGGGACTGGTCCTGACATTTCACTGGTTTGGAGAACACCTGATGAGAAATCTCCTTTTATTCATTCAAATCAGCCCCTTTTCTGAAATTCATAGTCTAAGAGAACAAGGAAATGATATCAGACATATTGAGCCTTGCTATTTCACAAAAATTCCCCCACCCACTATCTGTTTGTCTGTGTGAGAGACAGTCTGCATACTCTGACCATAAGCTCAGGGTTGTTTTTTTGTTTGTTTGTTTTTGGTGATTTTTAATCTTTAATAGCAAATGTATGTGTCAGAGGCAGCATTGGAATACAAGTCCTCAGATTGACTTTCTAGGTACTAATGATGGCCACACTGCTTCTATGGAAAGCCACAGCTAACATAAAACTGTAAATGTTCGCTCTCTGATCTTACAAGTAAAAAAACAAAAATAAAAATAAATAAATTTTAAAAAAGGAAGAGACCTTGGTGAATGGCTCCAAATCTAAAAGACAGGTGACAGAGATGTCTACCAATGAAGAAACAACTAGGAATCACCTCTATCTGTTTGGGTGTGGTAGAAACCTATTTGTTTGGCATCATTTTCACAACCCCTTTTGGCCCCTCACATTTCAGCTCAAGTTCAAATGCTATGTGGCTTCGTAACTGCTATTATGAAGTGACACTATCATTGGTCTTATGTAACAGCTCTTTACAGTTCAAAGTACTTTCAGAAGTTATCTCATTAACCCTTGATGCTCTCCCTAAAGGAGAGTATCCGTTCTGTGTACAATAATCTTTGGTGGGGAAATAGGCTAGTCAGGAAAATAAGAATAATGTACATGAGCAAAGCAAGAAAGATTTTGAATAATTGGTAAATTGTATGAGATTAACTCCTCCTTAATCTTAATGCCTTCACTCTGAGAAAATCCACATTTATCCAGGATATATACTGTTTGCATGTAGCTGTTTGCCTGTTGCCTCCTTCCAACCCCAACCCCCGCCCCGGACTCCTTTCTATATTAGACCACGAACTCCTTGAGGGAAGCTTTTTTTTTTTTGCCTTTCTTTCTTAATGCTTTGTACAATGCCTGGCACACAGAGAGCTCTTAATAAATACTAACAGACCGACTGACTGTTATACTGGGCATTCAGAAAAGATCATAGATTTAGAACTATGAGAGATCTTATGGGAAGTTGAAGCCAATCCCCTAATTTGATAGATGAGGAAATTAATCCAAGCAAGTTAGGTGACTTGTCCAAGATCACACAGCTAGTTAAGTATTTAAGAGGCAGAATTCAAACTGGGGTCTTTTGTACTGAAGATCAATAATCTATTCACCACACCAAGTTGTTTCTAGGAAAGGGAAAGAGTTCAGCATGATCTGGAACTGCCAGGCAAGTCTCTATGGACTCAGTCTGGAAGGATGGGTAACATTGGAAGCAGTGGTAAGAAATAGATTTTAATAATAATAGTAATAATGAGAGAGAGAGAGAGAGAGAGAGAGAGAGAGAGAGAGAGAGAGAGAGAGAGAGAGAGAGAGAGAGAGAGAGAGAGACTATGAGTCTCATAAAACATTTTGCTTCCAAGAACCCTGTGGAGTAGATAGTACAAATACTATTTTTGTTGCTGTTATTCAGTCTTTTCAGTCTTGTCTGACTCTTTATGACCCCATTCTGGCAAAGATACTGGAGTGGTTTACCATTTCCTTCCTACAATTACTATTACCATTTTAGAAATATGCAAACCAAGGCTTAAAGAGATTTGCCAGAAGTCTTAGAGCTCTAAGTGTCAGAGTGGAAATTTATACCTAGATTACAGAGGGTACTGCTCTTGCTCCTGCTCCTTCCATTTTACCTTGCCGCCCCTAACAAAGGATACAATATCCACAAAGGCAGCAATTACCAGACCTTGCCCTTTGGTATTAGGGACATTGTGTTGTCCACCTTAAGGATGCTTTCATTATAAAAAAGGCTAGTCAAGGAGAGCAAGGATTAATGTAAATGAGGAAGGGAAAGAGGAGATGTCATCTTGTTTTCATACAGCCCACAGATGCCAAAGATGACTTTCCCACGTTCATGGTGAGAATGAACTTGACTTGAGGGAAAAGTTTTATGTAGTGAGGACTAATTTCTCCTAATGCCACCCCACAGAGATTTGAGTCACCCTAGCTTGCTTCACACCAGGGAGCAATCATGATCATGATAAACTTAGGCAGCTAATGAGCAGCAGGTGTGGAAGTTCCTAAAAGATAGATTGAATAAGCAATGCTTTCCTCTCTAAAGAGGCCCTGGGCCAATGACCTATCCTAAATCATACAACTCCTGGACATTGCCTACAGCAGTACCTAATACCAAGGTGTCAAAGAATTCTGAGACATGACCACAGCCTCCAGGCAATACAGCATGTAGGGGTAAACAGAATCACAGGGCCGAAGAGTTGGAAGGTGTGCCTGGAGCCAGAAAGACCTGCTTCACTGTTCAGCTTCTGACTCATACTGGCTATATAACCCTCTCATCAAGCCACTTCAGCACTCAGTCTCTAAGACTTTAAGTTACAGAAAAGGTGTCAACCTGCATGAGGGAGTTTCCTCATCCCTACATAAATGAAATCACAGGTACAATCCTTGTATCTGACTAATTGTTTGGCAGATTTTCTTTTTTTTTGAAGGCTAAATATATTTCAACCAATTGATGTTGGCTCTACCCATATGTATATGTATATGTTTGCATGTATATATGTCTGTATGTACTTAACTTCTTGTCTTGGAGAGTAACCATCTCCTCATAAAAGATCAACTTTTGATGCTACTATCAGAGTCAGGAATCCTGGTCTTGGGAAAGCATAGGTCTACCCCAAAATAGTCTACTGAGGTGGGGAACCTGCAGCCTTGAGGCCACATGAGGCCTTCTAGGTCCTTGGGTGGAGCCTTTTAACTGAGTCCAAGAACAAATCCTTTTACTAAGGGGATTTGTTTTGTGAAGTTTGGATTCGGTCAAAGGGCTATCCTTGAGGACCTAGAGGGCCACATGCAGCCTCCGGGCTGTAGGTTCCCCACATCTTTTAACATTCTTAAGGCTAATTTCCTAGTCCCTTTAGTGATGTTTTTCTAACCACTTTAGGAGAAAGGGCATTCAGATTAGGGTTTTGTTTTTTTGGGGTTTTTTGCCCTAGACCATGAAGTTTATATACTCTATGGAGATTTAAATATGTAACTGTTCAGAAGATAATGAAGAACTCATCTCTTTACCCAAAAGAAAACAAGGAGAAAGTAGTTAAAATTCACAGCCTACTTGGAAAATACAGTGCAAATAACTGAGTGCAAAAGATTATTGTATACTTGTAGTCTTGAGAATAAGTAAATAATATCAGATGTACTGACACTCCTGTGATTTCACAAAGCTCTCTGATCCTTGTTCTGTTGTCTGTGTGATTGATAGATGACATACTCTGACCATGAGCTCAGAACTGTCTCTTTGTTGAGTATCAATGCTTTATAGGAAATGTATATTCACATAGTAGAACTGCAAGTATAAAGTATGTTTTTTATTTGTTTATATTTGTTAGTTTTTTTGTAATGTTTCTTATTGGCATGACCATATGTAAGTACTGTCACACGGTATTTAGCTTGAAATGAATCTACCAACAACAGTTGGTAACTAAAGTTTATTGGGACTGCATTTTTCTTTTATAATATTAGAATTATAAATTTAATTCTATTTGGAGTATAAATAGGGCACCACTCCATGAAAGGAATATATGGAAGACAACGATATAATCAAGAATGCTATGAATATTTTCAGCTGGCACACAAAAAGTTGAAGTATCCATGGAACAATGATGAGTTTGATTGTCTCTGCAGTTATGCATAGGGAGGAAGCAGTGTGGCTCTTACCCCATGAGGTGAAGGGGAAATCCCAGTAATGGGCCCCTAGTGGGCTCTAGGGAGCCTACCTTTCCCTAAAATTGCAATGAAGAATATCTGTGGTCAGACAGGGAATGGGGCACTACATTATCCTTGGCTGGCAGAGGACAGCATGACAGGCATAGGGACAACAACTGTCATGTGGAGGAAGTACATTCTTTTGGGAAGGAAAACCATCTCTCCTAAATGTTGGTAGCCTTGGAAATAGCCTCATGTCAATTGTCTTAGCTATGGTCTGATAAAGATGTTAGGATTTTAGTTACAGTTTGATGAAGAAGAATGCCTACTGAAAATCAGATCTATTCCAGATGTAAAATTCTCCAAAATTATTTTTTTATTAACCCAGATCTGTGTCATACCTGACCAGGATTCTACATTGTAGGAGTACCTCTGACTAATACTAAAATTATTTGTAAGTAAAGGAGAAAATGACTTAATTAGGGGATTTGAGGGGCCCACAGAAAAGATCTCTCTCTTTGAAAGAATACCTTCCCCGGGGCAGCTAGGTGGTGCAGTGGATAGAGCACCAGCCCTGAAGTCAGGAGGACCTGAGTTCAAATCTGGATTCAGACCAAAACTTTACACTTACTACCTCTGTGACTCTGGGCAAGTCACTTAACCCCAATTGCCTTAAAAAAAAAAAAACCCTTTCCTATATGACTTGTTGATTACTGAAATTCTATAGCCAGAGTTCATTTTCATTGGCTTAAGTAATACAGGGAGGATGAGTATGGCAGAACATGGAATCCTGGAACTGAACTCAAGAAGACCTGAATTCACCAGGTCTTTACCACCCCAGACACTAGCTATGAGACCCTGGACAAGTCACTTGTAGTTTCCTTGTGTGTGCAATGGGGATGCTAATAGTACCTAATTCCCATGATTATTAAAATGATCAAATGACACAATATGTGTAAAGCCTGTATAAATGTGAACTACTATTTTTTTCTTTAACAGGCAACAAACACTCCTGGGAAAAGTTATACCTTAAGTGTTGTCAGTTATTTACTCTTTAGTTTGAATGAGATTATTAAACTCGTAATCAAAATAGAATTTATTATTGATGCTAGGGAAAATGACATGAAAGTATTCAGAGGAGAAAGAACTTTTAAACTAGGGGAAACAATATGGCATATATGCAAATATACATTCACTACTGTATAATATTCAGTAACTATAGTGAAAAATAGGATAGAACATTTATAAGATAAATATGGCATAAGAAATTCAATGTAAACTTGGAGGGAAGAAAAATTATTTCTGACTAAAGTAGCCAGGGAAAGCACATATACTGCAGTGGAATGAAGGAAGACTCAAAACTAGGAATTTTGTTCTTGATTCAAGTATTACAAATTGCATCAAGGCAAATACCAAGGATTTGGGGGGATTACATAGCCCATGAGAGACAGGATGGGAATAAGCATTTATATAGTATGTACTATGTTCCCGGCACTACGCTAAGGCTCTGCTTCTATCTTTATTCCAACACTTGGGTAAATGGAGGCAAAAAGAGGTTAAGGGATTTGCCCAGAGTCACATAGCTAGTAAATATCTGAGGTCATATTTGAACTCGTGTGTTCCTGACTCTAGGCCTGGTGCTATATCTACTGGGCCACTGAGATGCGTTACTGTTACAAGGCCATTTCAGGATAGAAAGAGGAGATAGAATGTGGAGGGAGCAATTCAATCCAGCCTTCTTTCTGGTAGCTTCTATTATAATAGATTATTCTTGCTAATTAGGTACTCAGTTCTGATGAAGGATGCAAGTGTTTACAAAATTCTCTAAATATGGTGCTCTAGGAGGCCCTGGTAGTCCACACCAATTAAGGCTCTGCAAGAAGTACTACAACATAAATTGTAAAGGTTTCATACACACACACACAGATGTGTGTGTTGTGTATATATATATATATATATATATATATACATACACACATACATATATACATATATGTATGTATATATATATACACATACACACATACATATATACATATATATGTATGTATATATACATATATACATAATATACACATATGCATATGTGTGTATTGCTTTTTTTTTCCTTCAAAAGTTAACCATCCCCTGTTGGAGAATCTTCCTTCTGGCAGCAATCATCTACTATGCATCAATGCATTATTTAACCATACATCATTGGGCACAGACCACCAAACTATGAATGTTTCTGGTTTGCTGACCATTTGATTTCTCATCAAGTACCATCTAAGTACTTTGATATCTATCACTCACAACTTCCACTTCTAGGGTCTAGGGATGAAGGGTGATAGACAAGTAATTATAACATTATTTGCTTTAATTATTCATCCTTTCAGATATGCAGTCAGAAGTGGTAGAAGATAAATATAACCTTATAAGAATTTTCTTTTCTATTGTAAATGTTTCCTTGTTATGCTGGTGGCCAAAACCATTAAGGCTGCTTGTCCTGAAGCTTTACGTAAGGTGACCACAACCACTGAACAGCTAGTGTCTTCCATTCCAATGGCTACATTCCAAAGGTGGGTGAAGAGTTCTAGGAATAGTATTCGCGCTGTGCAGTAATCGCTAATTTAGTATTTCAGGATCCCCTGGGATAAAAGACATTTCAAAAATACACATGGGCAAACAGTTTACCTTATCTGAAATGCTATGATTTTAGCAAAAAGAAAGGATATAGGAAATCTCCTAAACAAGCTGCATTCTAATCTCATCAGAAATTCTTCAATAGCCCTGTGGAGGGCCCCTAAAAGCCTCAAATCATTTGCTAACAAAAGTAGGACACAGCCATGTTTTTTAATACAAACATCTGTGCAAAAGAACCCCTAAGCTGATACGAGATTGATGGATGTGGGTAGTGATTGCCTCTTGGCCCAGCTTGGGTAATATTTGAGTGATCTAACTATAACGAGAAGATGGTGTCAATGGGACCACTTAAGCAACATGATGCAAAAGATATGCCCAATAATGAAAAGGAGATGGCTGTAACAGTAGACACATCACTTGCATTATGCTTGTTTTTAAGTGCTGGAAGAAACCTTAACTGTTGTCTAGTGTAGGGATCAGCCAACAGATGCCTGAGAACTGCATGCAGCTTGTTAAGTATATAACTATATTGTTGGGGGGTTTTTCCAGACAAAATAAAGGGATGTTTGTACCTACGCTCTGACTCATTTTATCAATGTATGTTGTGGCCCTGGGACAAAGCAATAAGAAACATGTTCATGGAAAGCAACATGATATTGACCTGGGATAAAAAACATAAAATATGTCCTCAAATAAACTTTGTAACTTATGTATTTTTTTCCTCCAATTTTATTAATTTATTTATTTTTAGTTTTAAACATTCACTTTCACAAGATTATGCGTTCCAAGTTTCCTCCCCATCTTGTCCTTCCCCCCACCCCAAGATGGCATGCATTCTGAACACCCCTTCCCCTAATCTGCCCTCCCTTCTATCCCACCCCCCCTTACCCCTTTCCCCTTCTATTTTCTTGCAGGGCAGGATAGATTTCTATACCCCATTATCTGTATATATTATTTCCCAGTGTAACTTATGTTTTACAAATTATTTAACAAGTAATTAAAACAAACTCAGTTGAATTGGAGGGGAGGCAGCAAGATAGCACTGCGTCTGTTATGGGGATGGACCTTGAGACTGGCTACATCAGGTAGCTGAATCCACCCCTGCCCACCCCAGCCCAGGAAGGGAGCCCAACCTCAGCCCTGTAGCAGAGACCCCAAGACCCTATCCAAGAGGAGGGGTGAAGGCAGAGACTACAGGACTTCATGGGAAGATAACACCTGGAATTGGGGAAGTAGGGCAGGGATGGGTAAGGAAATAGGTCATCTGGACTGGGGCCACCTGGGTTGAGAAGCTAGTTTCCTATTTTAAATAATTATTCTCACTAAC
The DNA here is from genome assembly GCF_003287225.1 of Phascolarctos cinereus. NCBI lineage: Eukaryota > Metazoa > Chordata > Mammalia > Diprotodontia > Phascolarctidae > Phascolarctos > Phascolarctos cinereus. The sequence goes on from NW_027556098.1 coordinate 107,904,597, forward strand.
TAGGTGCTAAGTTCAGTGGTTTCTACTGAAGTAATGCTGTCAGAATATAAGTACAACAAAGTAAAAATAACACAGTATCTTTAAAAACCATTACTTTAGACTTCTATGACTTCTAAATTTCTCATTCCTGGGGCAAAGCTTTGATCATCCACCTTAGTAACAGCTCTTTTTAAATACCTTACATATTCAAAACAATCAATCACAAGCTAGTAGAGCTGGGGCCTAGAACTATCATGCTGTCACACCTTCTCCCTCTTTCCATCCTCAAAGCACAGAAATTACAGTGGTTTCCCCTTCTGTGGCCTCCCCTACTTAGCTGCTGACCTAGCCTTGCTTTAAAAGAAGTGAAAAGCTGAGCAAAAAGAGAGGGCGAAATGGCTGAGGACATGGCTGGCTAAAGGCTCTGTAACACTGAGGGAGTATTTGGATGTTTGTTTTGATGCAAGAATAACCTGCTAACAACTTCTTACCCTCAATGAGATGAGCTGTTTAATTTTTTAAGAAAAAATAATTAAGAAGAGCACTGCACTTTGAAAAGTAAATTAAAACAAGTTTTATTTTGAGATTTTATTAAGGATTTCATAACACTTCTTAAGATTACAGGAAACACCCTGGGGTTTGTAATCCAGGGCAGAGAATCACTGCTCTCAACTATGTATTCATGCAAAAGGCTATTAATTAAAGATGGTTATAGGACTTATAATGGTCAACACGATGGCTTTTGGACTCACATTAGCGGCTCTGTGAAAACAAAACAAAAACAATCTTTTTGTATCTGCTAGACTGACTCAAAGGTTTTCTATTTAATCTGATTCCTCTTTATGTGTTTCTTTTCATTTAGTCAATTATTTTTTTTTTCTAAAAGAAGGGAGTGAAGGGTAGGTTCATATCCCATTAATACTGAGAGTTTAAGCATATCAACATATTTCTTTCAATAATATTACTGTGGCTATGTTATGTGCATATTCACAGGTATAAATTTAAATATGGTACTCACTAATCTTCCTTTCCTCAAGTGTTAATCTTAATATACAGCATCCCCCCCCTTTTTAAAGACTACACAGCATAAAATATATACTATGTGCAAAAGGCCAAGTTAATTTTGCTACAGAGCTTTTACTACTGGTGTTTTGTGACTTCTAAGTACTTAATTTCTCAACTTTGACTTTGCATTAACATAGGATTTTGAATTTAATAGTATATTACATTTTTATAGTGCCTTTAATCACAATGGAACCAAACATGCTTTATTAACTACAGAGCAGTCACTAGATATAAAACAATCTAATCAGCCACTACCGACTGACCATCCAGCCCTAACCCAACAGTGAGCAAATGCTCCATCACCATGAAGATGAGGTGAGGTTTGATGAGGAGAAGTCAGTGCTGGGTCTCACAAACCAGCTTCCAGCAGGCTCACTCTTTAACCTTCTTTCACACAAAGAAAAAGGCACATACTATTCTACCATCACTATCCTTCTCTGCCTTTCCTGAGGTAGATGGAATACATAATGCCTTTCTGTGGAAAATAAAATGAGAGTCCATTGTTTGGGAAACACATTGTCATATATGAACATAAAAGAATTTTATCATGCCATAAGTAATGATGAACACGAGGAATTTAGAGAAACATCTGAAGAGTTCTGTGGTCTGATGCAGAGTAGAATAAGGAGAACCAGAGAAACAATATATAAAATAATTACAAAAAATATAAATGAAAAGAACATGAAAATGAAGATGAACACTGAGCATTCTTAGCCCTGGAGAAGAAATGAGGAAGCACCTCCCTCCTTTTGGTAGATAAGTGGGGGATTATAGGTATAGAATTTTGTATATGCTGCCAGTCACAGTCACATTTCTAGATGATTTTAATTGTTTTCATTTATTACAAGTGACAATTAATTTGGTGTAGTTGAAGGAGGGATATAAAATAGTATAGTTGTATCCAGAAATAACTAGGATATAAAAAATTCATCAATAAAACTTTTTTTTTTAACATGGTAGTACATACAAACTAGAAATCAGTCAACTCCTATTTATCCATGAATGGATTATGGACTGTGTCCATTAAAATCCTGGAAAATTTTCCTCTATCACCTTAGGTAGTTCTCTTCTGGTTCTTCCCAATGTTAACTGATGCATACATTGTATGTGTGCATGCATGCATATAAATGACAAATCATTTTATTATCAGATTAAACAAAACACAATTAATAAGGCAAATCTTGGATCTTTTTTGGAGTTGGAGTATTGAAGGGTGGTAGAACGTCTTCACATAATGAAATATATAAATTTAGGTTTACATACAGATGTATATACACGTGTATCTATTTACATATCATACACACATATATATTTGCATATATATGTTGTACACACACTGGTCCTGTGATTTCTTTAATATAAGCAGCTTGGGGTGAAAAACTTCTATCCATGCAGACTAGAAACTTTTCTATAACTTCCAGTCATAGACAGTGGCCCAAGGACACTGAAAGATTAAATGATCATACAGTCATGCTACGTAAGAGGCAGGACTAGAACCCATATCTTGGATTCAAGGCTACCTCTCTTCCCGCTATGCCAGAGGTTTCCAAAGTGGGGTTATGTATCCCAAGGGTGTGTGATGAATGAATGAAAATAATATATCAAGCACTTGGTTGGTCAGAAATGCTATGCTAAGCACTTTGGGTACAAATAGAAAAATTGAGACAATCCTTGCTCCCAAGAATTTCAAACTGTAACTGTGGGAGAGAAAATATGAGAGTTTACCTGATCAACCAGGCAGAGAGTGGAAAGATGGGTCACATCTCCCTCTCCCCATGAAACCAAACACGAGTTTTTCCTCCATGAAAACTACATCATACCCTTCTCCAATTATGTCTTAACACTTTCTTACTCATCACATCTGCTCTTCCATGGCTATGTGGTACATTGACCTCTCAGAGAAATTAGAACATAAATTCAATTTAGGCATCCCCCCACCCCCAGCAACAGTGCAGGTAAAATTCCCATACCTCTTTCAGCATCTCCATACCCTGCCCTCCTCCCCCATCACTTGTGGCTGTGATGAGTATTAGGCTTTTCAGCAGCTAGGGAATAAGGATCTTGTCCTTCTTTTTCTTATTTTGGTGAGACAGACTGACTCTCAAAGGTAAGGGAGAAATGGTTAGTTTGCAAGCTGCACTGCAGATCAAATTACATTCTCTTTACCTTTCTTTTGAACTTCTATATTATTCTCAAGGGTACCATCATCCTTCCCACTATCCAGGTTCTTCACCTTAATGTCCTTTTTAATACATATCTCTCCCCCCTCCCTAAAACTACATATTAAGACAGTTACCAAAGATTGCTGTTTCTATCTCTGCAATGTCTCTTGCATCTGTCTCTACCTCCTGAGCCATCATCCTAATTCATGCCTCATCACCTGTTGCCTAGAGCTTTTTAGCAGCCCCCTAATTTCTTTTCCGGCCACAAATCTTTCTCTCATATCCATCATCCATGAAACTGCCATAGTGATTTTCCCATAGTTCAGATCTGACCATGTCAATCCATTGTTAAAAAAAAAATTCCAGTGCTTTCCTTATGACTCTAGAATCACATTATTTCATTGTTTCCTCCTCTTTTTAAAAAATAAATATTTATATGTTTTATAATATAAAAAACTTCTTAATATTGCTATTCTTGTTGTTCAGTCATTTTCAGTCATGACTGACTTTTCATGACCCCATTTGGGGTTTTCTTGGCAAAGATACTGGAGTGGTTTGTTATTTCCTTCTCCAGCTCATTTTACAGATGAGAAAACTGAGGCAAACAGGTTTAAGTGACTTACCTAGGGTAACACAAGTAAGTGTCTGAGGCCAGATTTGAACTCAGGAAGATGAGTCTTCCTGACTCAAGGACCCAAGCTCTATACATTGTACCACCTAAGTTCCCCCTAATATAGTTATATCTTTATAGATAGGCATACAATATTATGGGGAAATGGTTGAAAACTTTCTACAGATAGAAATACACGATTAAAAGTTTGGAGAACATTACATTGCCTTCACATGGCAGTATGGTATACTTAAACAAATGCTAGACATGGAGTCAGGGAACTTGGGGTCCTATTGTGGCTCTGTCAATGACTGTCTGTGTGATTTTGAGCAGGTCATTTTATTCCTCTGGGTGTCATTTTCCTCAGCTGTAAAATGAGGTGATTGGGCTAGATGCTTTGTGAGGTCCATTCTAGTTTTATATCTGCATGTGTCATAAGATTATGTTTTGAAAATGATAATTTCTGGTATTTTCCAAACATTGTGTGAACTAGTCAAATATTCAGATTTAAAATTGGATTACCAAGGCCAGGAAGCAGGCTTGAATTTAGATTATTAATTTTTTTATATACAACTTCTTCAGAAGAGACTGAAGTTCTTAAACATAGGTTATTTTAGCACATTCTATTCTCCCTTCCTTTCAAGGGCATGCATATTTAGCTCTATGGGATTGAACGGAGCTGAAATGTTATAAACAAAAAGTTATCACTTGGAATTCTAGTTCACAAGATTTTTACTTTGTCCAAGTCCTTGTTCTCATATGCTCTCCAATTTACATATAGGAGAATGTAAATAAAGAAAGCCCTTGAACTTATTCCAAGTTGTAAGCCTACAAAAGGTACTCTACATTGAGATGATGACATGGAAAGACAGAGCAATGGATGAAAAGTGAATAAAGCAGAGAAAATAAAACAGTGCATAAAATGACTTTTGTTGAGTCTTTTTTTTCAGTCATATCTGACTGTGACTCCATTTGGGAGTTTCTTGGCAAGGATACTGGAGTAGTTTGCCATTTCCTTTTCTGGTTTATTTTACAGATGAGGATACTGAGCCAACAAGATTAAGGGACTCACCCAGGGTCACACAGCTAGTAAATATCTGAGGCTGGATTTGAACTCAGGAAGATGAATCTTCCTGACTTCAGGCCTGGCTCCTTATCCACTGTGATGGCTAGCTACAATATAAATGGAAAAACAATGAAAACGGAATGCCACATAATTATAATGGCCAATTGTGGCCCTGAAGATGCATTGAGAAAAATATACCTCCCAATCTTCATTACAGACAAGGGGTAGTATGGATGTAGAATGTTGCATACACTTTCAGACAAGATTAATATGTTAGATGGTTTCCCTGAACTCCTTTTTTGGACTTTGTTAGTAGGGATGGTTTGATACATAGAATAGGACAAAGGATATATATGGAAGTGAACACAATATAGACTACAAGTCAGACAGTTAAAATAAATTGAAATGATGTAATAAAATCTGGTATTCCCATTAAAACAATATTATAGTAATATATTTACATCACTGACTAGTTTTCTACTTTGTATAATGCTTAGCATGAAGTCTCACATACTATAGACCCTCAATAAATGTTAAATGAATGAACAGAAGTGATCACAAGCACCATATTTAACTGATAATTCAACAAGTATTTATGTACTATAAAGGATATATTGTCCAATGTAAAACTTCCTAAAATGAATATAAATTGACTGAAAGGGGCCCCATAGTGGACAATCAAATACAATTAAACATTATCAGATACCATTTATAATTTTATCATAATTTTTGAATTATTTTTATTACAAAAAATTAGAAGTAACAATTCCATCAAGTATCATGGAATTCAGAAAGGCTTCTTTGGGGAGATTTCCACAGGCATCTTTCAAATGATTTTTAGACTGACAGGATATTTGATGTTTTCTTGGGAAACTGAACCACAAACATCTGTTTTTCTGCCCTACTGTCTGTCCTACAACAAGCAGTGATCTTAGAATTCAAATTGCTACTCTTCAGTGTTTGAAAGCAGAAATCCCCTTTTTCCTTTACTAAGCTGCCATCTCTTCAGCACTAACAGCTTCATTTTGCACCCTGATGTTAGACAAAGAATTTCTGCTTTTAAAATGCATGAACCAACCTTCTTTTTCACTGACTGTTTCATTTTTTGATTCATCACAATGTGGGTTCAAAGCCTCAAAGGTTTGTGAGTGGTCAAAGAGATTCAAAGCTTTGTTAATGTTAGCTATGGAGCTTGATCCTGAATCCATAAAATCAAAGGATCCTTTCCTAAGACACAATTCCAACATGATGGTTCCTCATTGGCAAGTGGCAACCATCACTAGAGCAATTGAATGTATAATTTTTGTCAGCCATTTTGGAAGAAGTAAATTTTTAAAAGGCATAACTATAAAGAAGCGATACTAATTTCATGTAAATATGTCTAGAATTATCTTTCCCAATGAGTATTGCCTTTAAAGCACTCACCTTGGGAGGACAACATGTGCTCCCATTTGAGTTGCCATTGCTCAAAATATTTCCTTGGTTCCTCTTTTGAAATGGCCAATGAAGTCAATTTGACTCATACAAAAAAAAATCATTACTTCATAATTATAGAACATTCACCCTTCATGTCTACTTTTTTTCTAGATCCAGTCTTTACTCTGGTAAATACTTTCTCCTTCCCTGTCTGTATAATGACCCTACCTAGTAGCCTCTCTAACCACCTAAAAGAAGAGACTCCAGAAAAACTCAGAACCCTAGAGTCACATGTTAAAATCAAGACAAGCAGTAACCAAGAACTCTTTCTGGCTGGTGGAGAGTTTGTATATCAGTAAGGCTCCAATTACCCACAAGTCTTTCCCCTATCCCCTAACAGTGAGAATCAACACCAATCTCCAGGTCAAAGTTTGTTGCTCTCTTCCCTCAAGATCTAAACTATATATATATATATATATATATATATATATATAAATCCACCAGACATCCAGTCCCTATGCCTAATTCTCCCAGGATCCCAGGAGACCTCACCTGCTTTCATCATTTTCTCTAACAGCTCTTCATATGATAAGTACGTTCCATCAAAAAAAAGCTGTCTTGTGCAATTGTGTATTCTGTATGTCATTGTACCTGATTTTGGTATTCTGAACCTTCCTAATCCTCTGTCAGGACACCCTTTTCCTTGTATAGCTCCTTCATAGTATCTAGAGCTGGAAGGAACTTCAGAGATCATCAGAGACTTACCAGTTTTATATATACACACATAAAAACAAAGGGCAGAGAGGCCAAGGTCATAGTTTGAGCAGTTTAAAATGTGAAAAAAATAGCTAATGCACTTTTCAAAATGTCAAAGGACAGTATATGACAATATGAAATTAATATCCTAAATGAACATCAGGATATAATGTCACATTAAAATTCCCCTCAAAGTTTAATAACTTGTAATTTCTTTTTTTTTTTGCTCCAGCCTCTCTCATAGGTGCATTGTTTTACTTTCCTACGAACACATGCCATTGGTTGCTATTGAACCAAGAGTGTCCCAAGTAAGAGTTTCTGTATTTTAAATATGGATTCTCCAGTCATGCCATGCCCATTAGGTTTAGAATTGCATTTATTCTGAAATTACTCTGTAGTAGTTGATGGGATGATGGGGGTGTTTGTGTTCTAAAGGGGAGAAAATGAATATCTTAAAGATAAAATGATATATAGGTATCACTTTAATAAGCTTTATTTTCCAACATGGGAAGCTTTCTGGTAAGTTCGGATTTTTTATAAAAGAAAGGGAGAAAATGTAGAAAGAGAAACAACAGCTAAGGATGAACAAGGGGGGAACAAGTATGAATGTGCAAGAATAATATCAAGGAGGCTAAAGACAAATAGTGAGTTTGGGTTTATGAAATAGTGAATAAGGTAAAAAAATAAAATAAATTTTATGCCAGAAAGTGGTTTTGTTGAAAAGTTAGCAGCCAAACTTTTTATGACTGTCCAAAAAAATCTAACTACCACAAATATGATTTTGGTTCAAGTTGTCTTACAAAATATGTTGTGTGGGAACAATTTTACACTTTTCTCTCAAGGGTATATACAACAATGCTCCCAAATGTGCATTTTAAAGAAACAAACTGTTTTGTTTTCTGGTTTTGTAATGAATTCACATAACACATTTAGGGGAAGACAAATTCAGAGAAAGAAATATGGTATTGCTATGGGAGTAAACTACAGATGGAGGATATGGCCAATGCTTTCCCTATCCAAATTACAAAACTGGAATGGGGCAAGATATAGTAGTGATGAGGGACACCAACTACCCAGACTTCTGTTGGAAATCTCATTCTTTAAAGAAAAAAAAAGAGCCTCTGATCCATTTTTGATTTGTCTTCATGTCAACTTCATCTCTCAGAATGTAGAGGAAGTAATCAATTAACAAGTAATTGTGAAGCACTTACTATGTGCCAGATGCTGAGATCCAAATATAAAGATGAGGTCTTCCCCTACAATTAAGGCAATTCCATTCTTGGGGGGGGGAGTAATATATTCACAGATAAGAAAATTCAAGATCTTTGCAATGCAAAGAAAAAAATGGTTGGGGGTGGAAGGGAAGGCCCTAATTGGGAATCCTGAAAGGTCTCTGAAAGAAGAGAACACTCTAGTCAGTCAGTCAGTCAACAAAGCACTCATTAAGTACCTACTTTGTATTAGGCACTGTGCTAAGCACTGGGCATGCAAAGAAAGGCCAAAAAAAAAAACATTACCTGTGCTCACAGCTGTTGCTGCATGCATGTGTTGGGGTGGGGTGGGGTGGGGTGGTAAGGGTGGGAGGGACATGGTTATGCACAACCAAGATGCAGAAGAGATAAATCTGAGATAATTAAATTTGAGAATGCAAAAGCTTTAAGGAAAAAACAAATAAACAAAAAAAACTTTGTATAGAAGGTGGGATTTAATCTGAGACTGGAAAGAAGTTTGGGAATCCAGAAAACATAAACAGGGAGAAAATTTCAGGAATAGGGAAAACCAGTGAAAAGGAGCAGAGTCAGGAGATGAAGTGTATTGGGCAAAGAAAGGAAGGAGACTAGTGTCACTGGATCACAGAGTATGGGAGGGATGGGGAATATAGTGGTGTGAGCAAAGTCAAAGAAGATTAAAAGAAGGGAAATAGAGGAGGGAAGGGGAGCTAGTTATGAAGGGCATTGAATGCCAAACAGATTTTTTGTTGGGTCTTGGAGTTGATAGGGATCCAGTGGAATTTATTTAATAGAGGGTAGTGACTTTGTCAGACTATGCTTTAGGAAGATTATGATAGCTAAGTAGTAGATGGATTAGAGTGGGGAGAGATTTGTAGCTGGGAGACCAACCAGCAAGCTTTTGCAATAGTACAAGTGTGAAGTGATGAGGGCCTGGACCAGGGTGGTGACAATGTCAGAGGAGAGAAGAGGGGCATGTATAAGAGATCATATGAAGATAGAATGACAGGACTTGGCAACAGATTGGATATGGGTGTTGAAAGTGAGGAGTTGAGAATGACACCTAGGTTGTAAGACTAGGTGAACCCTCAAACTTGAAATTTGAAGAGAGCTAGGGGATTCTAGTAGGCAGAGGTGAAAATAGGGCATTCTAGAAATGGAGGGGATGTGTGGATATAGGGAAGTTGGGCAAAGTCACAGAGATAGGGATGGAGATAGGAGATGGAATACAGTCTGGATGAGGAAGAAAAGGGAGAGAGAAAACATCAAAAGAAACAAATGTGTCTACATAGGAAGTTCTGACGATGTCAGTTTTTAAAGAGACATGTACAAAGAATGGACAGAGAGAATATACAGGGGTCCAAAAGTCTCAGTGCAGTTTTTAAGGTAGTGAAGTTTAAAACTGCTTTAAGATTTTTGGATCAGTGGCAATATATAAATACAAAAGAGAAGGTGAAACCAAAGACAGTTGAAATTGGAGATGGCAGAAAAATGCTAAAGACAGAAAAACCCAAACTGTTCTCAAAGCTACATGAAGAGTGGTACTCACAAAGAACAGATAGACAGACCCTCATGGGGTGGGTGGTACAAAATTAAAAGGAAAAGAGAAGGGACCACTATCACAACCTATTTTACTCTGTCTTCCTCAACAAGAATATTCTTCACATCTACCACTACCACCACCTCCATAAAGCCAAACCAAAGCAAAACATAAAACAAAAAGAAACAAACCATGAGTTCTCATTGATCTCAGAACAAGAATAAACAAATCAAAGAAACATTGTGAAGACTTGTCTAAACCTATCCAGAATGAAATAATCAGAACCAAGAAAACAAATAGGTGAGATCTGGGACACTCTTGGTTGAGCTGAGATATCTTGCTCTCAGTGGAACAAGATCATTCATTCTGTATATTGTCTAGTATATTCAAGTATAGGGACACTTATATATATACATACATATACATGTACACACATATATATCTGTTTATATTTCTATCTATCTATCCGTCTATCTGTCTATCTATCTATCTATCTATCTATCTATCTATCTATCTATCTATCTATGTATCTATCATCTATCTATCTATCTATCTATCTATCTGTCTGTCTGTCTGTATTTCTGTCTGTCTGTCTATCTATCTATCTATCTATCTATCTATCTATCTATCTATCTATCTATCTGCCTTTCTCTGATTTCTATTCTAAGATAAATAAAATAAATTTTATTCATTATGTGTGGTCTTTGCATAGCTAGCACTTGGTAGGAAGAGAGTCAAACTTTGGATATATAGCTTTGGACAGTCCACAGACACAAATACACACATACGCACTCCACAAAAAGGAGGACAGTATTGTAAATCAACTGATCAATATTTATTAAGTGTCTACTATGTGCCAAGTACCATCTTAAGCACTATGTAAAGAGGGAATTGAAGCCAAGGACAGCTGAAGTGATGCTAAGAGATTAACTGTCTGCCTTGAGTGATTCAGAGAATCTATACTAGAAGAATTATATTCTATAGTATTAAAATAAGTTATATATATATATGAATTATATAGACATTGATATAAATGTAGATATAGATAAAGGAGAAGACTGCATAGAGTATTGGGAAAGAACCTTAATGTCAGGAAAGATGAAGATTTGAATCCCATATGACTGTTATTAGCATGTAACCATAGGCAACAGTCACTTAACCTTTCTGTGCCTCAGTTTCCATATGTGTAAAATAGGGATAATAATATCTATTACCTGCCTCACAGTATAATTGTTAGCAACCTCAAATGGAATACTTTGTATAAAACACTTTGTAAACCTCAAAGCACCACATGTGCCAGCTACTATTTTTCTTTAATCACTGCCAGTCATCTTCTTTTCTTCCCATCTCAAAATGTGTAATTTTATTTATTCAGCACAAGTACAGCTACAAATGTAGGTTCTCTGATGCAGACTCTTTCCCTGTAAATAAGTAATGAGAGTATACCTACAAGTATTCCTGGCACCCCTTCTTTCAATTTATCTTATGTTAACACAATCCCCATTAGGACAAAGAAAGTGTTCCCTCCAGAGACATTTACCAAATGAATGTTTGGAATTCTAGAGTAAATTAGATTTACTTTAAAAATATTTTGTAGTAAAAAACACTTTTCCCTTTCACTAAGTTAATGCACTTGAGATTCAAACAACCATAGAAGATGTAAAATTAGAGAGACAGGTAAATCACAGTCCTAGAGTCATTCCTTTTTGAAATTCAAGAACAGTTACACAGAAAGAACTTAAGAATTACACAAACCTATATTCGACAGTCTAGTCACGCTAGCTCACAATGAACTCTTTTGCAGAAGACTCTCACAGATACAGCTATTCAGATGAAGAGAGTCTCCACACTTTTAAAACTACTCTTATTTTTCTTTGAAAGCTTTCTGATTTTTCTTTGAAAGCTGAGAATTGCAAGTTGCCTAGGTAACGAAGCAGTTGACTATAATAATGGCTGGTAGGTTCAGGATTCATGCTACCTTGTGGCTGACAGGGTAGGATTTCAGGGTTGCCCGGAGAGGGAGACAGGAAGAGGAACTGACTACAAGGTTGGCTAAACCATACATTGTTCCTTTTCTGGAATGGTTGTGTCATTAACTAAGAGTCATTTTATTAGTTTAGATGTGCATTTTTAGTCACAGAGGACTGAGAATTTATGAATGGGCCATCAGATCTTTTGTCGACTCACACAGAGGAGTAAATCTGTCCAGGTTTTGGGGAAATTAGATGTAAGTTTTTCAGACCTGACCAGCATGATGATTTGTTTTGTGGACTGTGGAGTCAGTTTTACTATAATGTGTGTTTTGAAAATGCAAATTTGAATTTGATATGTGAGGCGACATTTGGAGCATAATGAGAATTTTGAGTTTGCTTCTGCACAATTTCTTCTGAGAGAAACAGTGAGAAGGCAGAAAGCTGCAGCAGTTCACAGCAACTCATAAGGTGCTGCCCTTCTGACACCTATTTCAATGATCGAACTTCAGGTATTTGTCAAGATAAAAGGCCATATCGTCTGGTGCAATTGGAGCTATGAGTAGAGAAGGACTGGTCCATACCACCCCCATTCCCACATTCTCTTCCACTATCTTTAGGCCAGAGTTACTGCTTGACTAACTTGCTTGCATAGTCTAAGGTACAGGAGAAGCAGCTCCTTGAGGCAAAGGTCTTGGCCACTATTTATTATTATATTTATGTGGCTTTTTAACCATTTGACATATGCAGAATGGTGCTACCATTTTTATCAGGTTCCTGTTTTTTAATGTGCACTGATAGGGTTTTTGAGCATTTTTGGTTAATTTTGCACACAATGTTTTGAGGGAATTCATATGTCCCATTATGGCAGAACTGATATTTTATTTATTTACTTAAAGGAAAGGTAAAGATGAGTATAAACTGACAAAGATACAAACAAAAGAAGGAAAAATACCAATAGAACAGAATAAAATACATGTACATTACAAATATTGTCCAAAGATTAGTTGATAAGTCAATATAGGGCAGCTAGATGGCACAGTGATCTTCCTGAGTTCAAATCCTGCCTTAGACAATACCTATGTGAGACTAGGCAAGTCACTTGACCCTATTTGCCACAGTTTCCTCATTTGTAAAATGAGCTGGAGAAGAAAATGGCAAACCACTCCAGTATCTTTGCCAAGAAAACCCCAATTAGGGTAATGAAGAGTCCGACAACACAATTAGGCAGCTAGGTGTTACAGTGGATAGACAGCCGGCCCTGGAATCAGAAGGACCTGAGTTCAAATCTGGCTTCAAACAATTACTATTTGTGTGACCCTGGATGCCTCAGTTCTTCCTGTATAAAATGAACTGGAGAAGGAAATGACAAACCACTCCAGTATCTTTGCCAAGAAAACCCCAAATGGGGTCATGAAGAGTCTGACATGACTGAAACAGCTAACAACAACAACCACTGTCAATCAGCGATGCAGAGATCTGGAAAAACAGGTTTATTAAATGCTCAGAGTAGAGACACAGTGTCTAAATAAAACAGTGGGCCCCTGAGCAGCAGTGTCAGCAACCTTATATTGGTTCCAGTTACATAGGCAGGATGGGCACAATGGAATTTTACAGAAGGCAGGAGAGGAAGGTCATATTTACAGATAAAGAGCATAGATAGCAGAAGAGGGAGATCTACATCAGGTTCAATAGCAAACTTGTCAGTAAACACCAGATATAGTTTTCTATACTATATAGCTGGAATTTGCAAACTAACCAGTGATACCAGAACTATACTTTGGTGTCTCTGGTTTATTTTTCGGGCTTTACACAACCTACTAATTTTATTCAAATGGAAATAAGAAAGTTGAACCAAAAATTCTCTTAACACAGATACAGACTGCAATTTTCTTATTAACTTGTTATATTTAACATACACTTTTGAAAAACCAAACCACATGGGGCAGATAGGTGAGGCAGTGGATAGAGCTCTGGCCTTGGAGTCAAAACTAGTATCAGACTAGACACCTGATATTTACTAGCTGTGTGATCCTAGGCTAGTCACTTAACAAACCCCTCCCCCCAAAAACAAAAAACCCCCAAAACCAACTCCCCCAAAAAAACTCACAGAAGTTTAATTTTTTCATATATAATATTCTTTTCTGTTCTTTGAGTTTTAGTGCATAATTAAAAGAATTTTAAAAAATTTCATGAAGCTGGAAATCCTGCTAAAATAGATGAAATCCTAACAAAAATCCAATGTTTTAGGTAATGTCAAGGAAGCCTAGAGAGTTATATCAGTGACTGGAGTTGATAGTATATAAGACAAAGCCTTCTAGAATACGTTGCAAGAGCCAAAAATGGTCTGTGTCAAGAGTTGCCCCGATAGTTGTCTGAGAGCACCTGCTGCCTTTTAAGTTTCAATAGTTCATACCTGCCTCCTTCACCTTCACTGTCTATAACTGCTAGAAAAAAATCATCTAGGTAAATAGAAACATCCAAAGGATCCAGATGCCCCGGGAGGTCTGAGAGCTGTGCTTCATCTTCCTTCTCCTGTTATCTTCTGAAGTAGAACAAAAATACTAGAATGGGCCTAGGGAATTAGTTTAACCTTAAATTAGTCAGGAGATAGTGAACGAGGCCAGTTGAGTGGCAGCTTCCTGAGGAGCTGTCAACTACTGATTTTGAGTGCATTCATTCATTCATTCATTCATTCACACCATTCTTCTATGAGCCCAGAATTGTGTCACTGTAAACTTCACTTGAAAAGGTAGGTTGTTCTTAACAGAATGATAGTTCCGATGCAATCCTGGGAGTACGGATGCCAATTCCTGAAACATAATGGCTCTTCGGTTTTATGTATAGTACAGTTAGAGAGCAGTAAGTTTTCTGACTAAAACATGAATGAATTAATGAGGGCACATCTCTCCCATTCTAGCTCTCCTGTAAATCCACAACATTCGCCATATCAATTACCTAACCTTTCTGTATCATGGGTTCCCCATGAATAAAATGGGGATAATATGGAAGTTCTGACTAATTAATATTTGAGATTATAGGAAAAATGTACTTGGAAGGTACAAAATGTTATTATTACTATGGTAATGTTTCCTAAGGTGGCCCTTCTATTAATTAACCACATTATGTTCATAGAACACAGAAGTCAGAGTCCCCTTTCATTGTCTTTTGCTAGGGATGGAGGACAGTAGGTAGGAGGAGAACAGTGAGAGAAAAAGAAAGATACTAAGTAGAGATTTGTCTGTCCTCCTGAAAGAGAAATCCCATTCCTTTCTACTTTTATTGATATGAGTTATGTCATTCCTAAGAATGAAAGTAATTCAGCATATGCTAAAAGAGGGATTTACCAAATCTTTACTCCCTCTACCACCCCTCTAACTGATTGACATAGGATAGAAACTGCCTAACTGCAAATTTGGCTTACTGGTTTACCAACTATTCTCCTGGGTTATCCCAATTTTTTCCTCCATGAAATTGGAAAACCATAGCTATATCATTTCTTGGAATGTATTTTGACTTGCAGGTAGTAACTAGAACCATGAAGGAAAAAAAAAAGCACAGAAAGAAAATTGTTAGGTTTGAAGAGAAAAAGGGAAAATTATCTTTACATCAAAGATCATTTAGGAAATTCTAGCATAATAATATTTGGGATATATAAAATTTCCTTTTTAGGGGAACTTATGCACATAATTTGCATCCCATTTATCTGAATTATTACCACTATTATCTCCTAAATTATCTTGATTCCCTGATTAGGTTCCCTTATAGGCCACCATTTATGTATACACATATGCAAATCTATACAAATTTCTTTGTGTCTCTGTCTCTCTCTGTCTTTTTGTCTTTCTCTCTGATCTTCCTACCCTTCCCCTTCCCCTTTCTCCCAATGTCTTCTTATAGGATGGGTTCATCAGAAATTGTCTGGTCTTCAATCCATACCCTTGTCCAGTCAGATTTGCCTGTCCCCCAAACTCCACATTCCACCTCTCCCAGGAAGTTACTGTATTTATACTCTGATCCTGGTTCTATTCCTGGGCAGTGACTCTTGCCTCAGAAGACATTGACTTGAGATTAAAATCATTCCCGCTGTGGCTTCTTCTGGTGTCTGCCTAGACCAATGGTCCTTAGCCTTTTTGTTTGCTTGGTTGGTTGGTTCATGGATGCCTTTGACAGTCTTATGGAGCTGTAGACAGCTTTTCAGAATGATGTGTGTTGCTTTCATTTGCAATTAAAGGAAATGCTAATATCAGTCGGAAGTTAGTGAAAATAGAGTTGTAACTTTTTTCCTATCCAAGGTCAAGTACCCTCTGTAACTTATGCAGAGGGTCTAGGGACCCCAAGTTAAGAACCTCTGGCCTAGCTTTTGTACTTACATCTCTCTGTGCTGGGCCAAAGCATCTGGCCTTTGCATTCTATATGCATTCATTTCTACTTTTCTATATTTCTCTTAGACCAGGACCACACTTAAACACATACTATGATCCCGGACATTGTGCTTAGCACTCATACAACAAAAGCAAAACACAAAACTGTTTCCTTAAAAAGATGGATTCTATTCAGTGAGACAATATGTACATGTATGTGTATGCATAGTAAATATGAAATAAATACACATTTGTCTAAAGACAAAGGGCACCAGAAACTGAATGGACAAGTACAGTCTTTATGTAGCATATGATTCTTGAGTCTTGAAGGAAATGAAAGTTGTATTTGGAAGGCCTAAATCTATTTGGTCTTCCATGCATTATCTAAGTTCCCTAACTGTGACCTGGTTTTCAGTCTGGAGCCCTCTTCTTCACCTCTTTTGCCTAGTGCTCCAGAATTCTGAATATTGCTCTCCTACCTAAACCTTCAATTTTCACGTATCTTTCCATGCCCAAATCACCTTTGGATATGCTCTCTGTCAAACAACCCCTCCCCCCCAATATTTGTCAGGCTCCTCTGATCTAAACAGACATCTGGTCCCATACCTGGTCTATTCTGGAGCACCAGAATGAGTGATGAATTCATGAATTCAATCAGTCAAAAAGGACTCATTGGGTGCCTAATATGTACCAGCTAATTGTTGAACAAAAAAGGAATACTACTAACAGTATGCACATCCTGACCTAGTCTGGACCATTACTAAGATATTCAAACTTTACTGCAACCTGTTTACCCAAGGTTTATGCATTTGGCAGTTCCTAACTCCCTTTGCTCTCCTGAGCATATAATAGGTATATCCCCAAAGAATGCTTTCTCTCAGTTTTGTCTATAGTTTTGCGAAGAGATGGTTTTCCTTTGTTGTTTAATTTCTTGGGGTTTAGCAGAGAAAATGAGCTACTGGAGGAGTGGATGAGCACATGTGTCCTTGTATCCTTTTGGTGCTTTTCACATTATTCATAAATCCCATTGTTAGAGTCAAGGGATGTGAAAATCCTTGAAATATAGAATTGGACTAATTCAGCAGCCATTTGTATCTTTTTTCCTCTCCAGTCTTCTACTTTAGGACCTCATAGAATTGCCTTTCCTCGCCATAATCCCCAATTCTTGCATCAAATTACACATAGCCAGGAGTTGTACACTGTATATAGCAGATCTGCTTAACTTCAAAGGACTTTCTTAGGACCTTAGTTTCCAGTTATTTTTGCTTAGCAATATGCATTTTACATGACTGATTTTAATATCCTGTGTCTCAGATTCTATTAGTTCATTCTTTCATTCCCTCATTCAATAAACATTGATTAATCACCTAGTCAGGATAAAGCACTGCATTAGATGATAAAGAAGATATAATGTGAATTAAGGTATGGTCTTTGTCCTTATTTATAGTCCCAATCTTCACTGGATAATAAACTCTACAAGAACAGAGCCCATCTCCTCTTTATTTTTAAATCTCACATAATGCTTCACTCATTGCTTTACATTTAGGTAATTAATGGTTGCTGAATTGAAATCAATTCAATTGAACTGCTAAAACTATGATTTTCTTGACCCACAATTAATAAAGGAGCTGTTTGCTTTAACAAAGCACTTATCTGTTTTACATGTATGATGTTTCTCACCAGATATTGGAGTGTCCATTCTCTTAAAAGCTGTTAAAACATTACATCAACTGTAAGTGAGTGGGTATATTTAAGGTAGGAGAATTACAAAGTGGCAATTCCAAAGCCTGAATCCATTACTCTACAATGTAGATTGCACAGAGAAAGTTCATTTTTTTTACATTATTAAAACCATTTATTTATTTTTTAAACGTTGATTTACACAAGCCATTTCAGATTACAGATACTATGTAAATCAAGATTCACATGGACACTCTCACCTATTTCAATAAACACATATTTAGATCAGTTGATTCCTAAATCTGTCTTCAGGGCTTTTCTCCCTTGCATGCTATTTTCCAATATTAAAACCTTCCCAGACAAGGTTAATTTCCCTGGGGCTTTTAATATCTGGGTATTTGTGTTTGAAATTCTTTCTATCTACTTAAAGAAGGAAGGAGACAAAGGAAGATGAACTGAAAAATTACCATGCAAATCCTTTCTATATCAAAGAGGCTTTAAAAAAGAAAACTAAGAAGGGAAGGGGAAAGACAGAATGGATGTGGTTAGGCTGTGGACCTTGAAAATGAGTAAAACAAAGTACCTCTTCACCACCCAAAGTGCTTATAAAAATTTCTTGCCTTTTGCTTAAATTCAAATGAATAAATACAGAATGAATACGTCAATACATTGATGAAAATGAACTGAATTGACCCTTTTTTTGGGTAGAATATGATAGAGGATTGGAATGCAAATCTTATTGTGATGCAGTGATTTTAGAATGACTCAGGGTCCCTTCACATACAGGAAAAAAAAAATATAGCAAGAACTCCAGGCAGGCCCTTTTTCCTTAATGAGAAATTACGGAATATTTCAGCTGTATCCTGACATTGAGCCAGGAGTATAAGAATGGCTCTGGCATTTTTCTGTGCTTAAATGTTTACAACTTAATAATTAATAATAAACAAAAAATAATTATTTTTTTTCTCATCTTTTGTTGAATAAATACAATTGAGAAGGGAAAAAAATAACTGACCCCAAGTTTGGATTGTTTATATCATCTAGACTAGACTCATTCATTTCCTAATGCCCTCAAGTATCCCTGTCTCCAGATACACCTACATAATGGGTGTCACATTATTCCTGTTCTTTTAGTAGAAAAGATAACCCGTGGAAGAGAAATGAATTGGATTTTGAAGCACCCATGTGGTGCAGTGGATAGAGTCGAGTGGGGAGTAGAGTTGAGAAGATCTGAGTTCAAAACCAGCCTCATAAACGTCCTAGATATTTCCATCTCCTTAACTGTGGAATATGGATAATAATAACATCTATCACCCAGGATTGTTGTTAGGATCATACAGATAATCTTTGTAAAGTACTTTGAACATAGTAGGGGCTACATAAATGCTAGCTATTTTTATTATGCAGATCAAATTTGGTATATTGACCAGCAGTATGATCAAAGGCAAGTCACTTAAACTCTCTTACTTCAGTGTCTTCATCTGGAAAATGAAGCAAGTTGGAATTAAAGACATCTATCTAAGTTCCTTCTAGCTCAAAATCTCTGATCCCATGCTTATTTTACAGAGAAGAGAAATTATGGGCTAGAAAGGGCTTAGAATTCACGTTTCTTGTTTCTTGTTCATTGTACTTTGATAAAAAAAAAGTGTGTGTGTGTGTGTGTGTGTGTGTGCATGTGTGTACATCTGTATGTTTTTATTGTGTAGGAAGAAGATGGTGGTAGCCATGTTAGTTAACTGACATCTTGCCTTTTACACAGTGTCCCAAGTGTTATTTTTATTTAAAAGAAGGAAAGGTATAAATGTTATGAATAAGATGGCAAAATCCTACTCTCCTTAGCTATCAAAGACTCTATAATGTTTTTCAAGGTAATGCCTAGCCAAGTCTAATAGTCCACGTTAAAGGAATTAACGTTCTGGTCTTTAATCTCCATAAAAGAAGCAGATTCCTTGGTTCTTGACTAAGATTCCTGGAAAGGTAATACAGATGTGGTGGTGAGTGAGGTGTAGAGGTAGCTAATATTCTTTAGGGTTTAGGATGTTTTCATTTTGTATTTGAATTGCAGTTACATTGGGAACAATAACTTAGAATCTCCAAATTTGCGTGCTATCATATGAGGGTACTCAAGTGCAAACTAACA
Organism: Phascolarctos cinereus; assembly: GCF_003287225.1. NCBI lineage: Eukaryota > Metazoa > Chordata > Mammalia > Diprotodontia > Phascolarctidae > Phascolarctos > Phascolarctos cinereus. The sequence continues at coordinate 107,924,574 of NW_027556098.1, forward strand.
TTGTCTGAATAAATTTTTTTATGAAAATATACTCAGAGCTCTGACATATGTTCGGTGAATGCTAAGCTACCTTGCAATAATTCCTCTTTCAGCCACCCTCCTGATTTCTGAGACAGTCATCCAGTAAACCACTATGTTGATAGCTGTGATCTTGAAATGCAAATACAGGAAGACAAGAAAACAATTATGGGCCTTTTTTTTTTCAGAGTCTGCAGAAGACTGATTATAAGCCAGCAGCCCAAGGTCCATTACCAGTCTTTACTGTAGAAACTTTTGAGAGAAGTAAAGAGCTTTATTGGACACAGAGAATAGCTGATTATTTGTTCTCCTGTCTAGGTAGCCTGCTACTCAATGAAGGACCAGTTGAGAGAAAAGAAAACAAAACATAGAAAGCTATCTTATCTTTGGGAGAGTAATAGTTTTTTTAAAGTATCAAAATAGACTGAAAACCTAGAATGATGCTGATTAGATTCCTAGCTGTCAGGGAGACCAGAACCTACTCCAGACATCTGAATCTTAGACATTACATTGTAAGGAAGGCTACCCAGTGTCAAAGTTCTGTACTATTCCCTTTCTACAAATATAGCCTACCTTTAAGCACTGGGGCATCATAACACATTTCTGTTGTGCATGAGAGTGATGGGTAAAACATGTGGTCTGAAGCAGACCAGTCAAGTGTAAGAGACACAATATAGATATTCTATACTGAATATAGCTGTGAAATGCAGTGAATTGAAAATAGCAGGCAGATGGTTTTGTTTATATTAATCTAGAATGGGGGTTGGGGTGAGAATGTATTCTTTATGAGTAAAATGAGTCACAGACTAAAAAGACAACTTGCAAATAGGGTCATTTGCTACACTCTCAAATCAAAGAACAATCTTTATGCAAAGTGCACAAAGGATTATTGGTTATGAATTAATGTTTTGGGTCATGACTGAATATACCGATAGGCAAACATCATTAATTATGTCTTCTTGGAATATCAAGGACATACTTTGTTCCATTCTATGACTTGCCTTGGGACAGCATCAGAGAAAATCCCCTGGGCCATTTTGGTAATTCTGCTATAAAACTCTCTCTCTCTCTCTCTCTCTCTCTCTCTCTTCTCTCTCTCTCTCTCTCTCTCTCTCTCTCTCTCCACACACACACACACACACACACACACACACACACACACACACACACTACTACCACTAAAGTTATACTGACATCTTGATTCTTGATTCATTTTGCCTGAAAACAACTTCTGATTAACATATTGCCATATTGTTCCTACCACTGTGGACAACTGACGACAGGCAAAATGATAGATGAATTTCTCAGACTCCTCCTCTTCCCCTAAACTAAGACTACTTCTCTTGTTACTACTACCATCTTTTAGCCATATCATAGGAAGGGATAGGCAGGTAGGTGGCACAGGGGATAGAGCACCGAGCCTGGAGTCATGAAGACCTAAGTTCAAATCTGGCCTCAGACACTTACTAGCTGTGTGAACCTGGGAAGTCATTTGACACTGTTTGCCTCAGTTTCCTCATCTGTAAAATGAGCTGGAGAAGGAAATGGCAAACCACTCCAATATCTTTGCCAAGAAAATCCCAATGGGGCTATGAAGAGTCAGATACATTGAAATGTCTGAAGAATACAAAGAGGTCCCTAGATCTGACCAGAAGAATGCATTGTCAATTACATTTTTGGCCTTTCCAGCAGCAGGCTTGAAGTCAGTGAGATGAAAGTGTGCACTTAAACAAATAGCAGAATGGCACAGATACTATGGTAACCAGAGACAAGGGCTTTTTAGAATGGGAGAAAAAATGACTGGGAGGGAGAGGGAGTGGACAGTGTTATTATTTAGTATTAAATATGCAAAAGTTTAACATTTAAAGTAACCTGGAATATTAAAAAAAGCTAAAATAAAGCTAGCCCATACCCTTTGCTGATCCTCTACCACTACAAGTAAAAATAAGAAATCAAAATCAGAGGAAGGTTCTCAGAATTCCTAAGGAGAAGACTTCAGCTTCTTTTTACTAGGACTGAGAAATAACTTATTTGACTTCTCTTTTTCCTTTTCTAAATATTGGATGATTCCTTGGTAGGGGAATGGGTGATGATAAGAGTGTTTCTTTCACCATTAGAAATATAGATCAGTTGATACATGGATCATAAGCATTTCAGCCTTGTTCTTAAATATCCAGTTCTCCAATTTGCAAATATCAACCAGTAATCAGATAAACTTGAATGACCTTGTTTGTGACCAGAGATGTTGTCAGATATCATTTTAAATGTACCAGCACAGTTATCTTTCAGGCCAGCTTTCAACTATTACTTAGCATTAAGCCTGATATCCTAAACTAAAATACTGACTGATATTTAATTCTTTTATCCATCCAAGCTTAGGACAGTGGTTCAAATCGTATTTGTGGTACTGTTTTATGATTACTACTTGTTTTTATGTTGGCTGAATAATTCTTTTCAAGGCTTGCCAAGGCCCTGTTTGGCTTACTTACCACTTGAGGCAAAAAAAAAAGTGAAGACTAGAGAGTTAGGATCAGAGGTTTTACTGCAGTTCCCACTATCTTAATGACCAAGAATGTCCAGTTAGCATGGTGATGTTGAGGCAGAGAAAAATAGTATTTTTTTTCTGAATTGGTAGAAATTGTATTATTTTAGTCTTTTGTATTTATAAAAGTATTTCATTACATTACATTTTTATAGTCCATAAGGGCCTCATTGCTTTCCAACCCTTGAGCCTGAATTAGTGGACTGGCCTAAGTTAAGCTTGGCCCAGAATATATACTTAATAACTGTGTGATCTTGTGCAAATTACTTAACTTTTCTGGGCCTCAATTTTCTCATCTGTAAAATTAAGAGGTTGGAGACCTCTAAATTCCCTTACTGCCACCTGGAGGCAACTAAATGGTATAGAGCTGGTCCTGGAGTCAGGAAGAACATAGATTATTTTCTGTGTGACCATAGGCAAAACCTCAAACTGACTCAATTTCTTCAACTGTAAAATGAGGATAATAATAACACCTAGAGTTGTTTTGAAGATTGAATGAGATATTTGCAAAGCATTTAGCACAGTTCCTGGCACATAGGAGGAGCCTGAGACATGTTTGTCTCCTGCCCTCCCTCCAGCTGCTCTAAATCTATGATTCTATTATCTTATTTCCATCTTGGCTTTCTTTTATAATTTTAAATCAAGCTATATACTGAAGACAATTGATACATTTAGTGCATATATTCAAACTCTGAATTGGCTTTTTTGTAGCCTTGCTCACACGTTACCCCAAAACGTTAGAGTTGACTTAACATGTTTCCCTTTTTTTTGTTTTGTCATGAAAATATTTAGGCAAAGGGGCAGCTAGGTGGCACAGTGGATAGAGCACTGGCCCTGAAGTCAGGTGGATCTGAGTTCAAATGCGGCCTCAGACCAAACACTTGACACTTACTAGCTGTGTGACCCTGGGCAAATCATTTAACCCTGATTGCCTGAAAATATATAAATACACACACACACACACACACACACACACACTCACACACATATATATATATATATATATATATGTATAGGCAACACACACTATATACACACACATGTATATACATATATATATATACATATATATATATATATATATATATATATATATATATATATATATATATATATATATATATATATATATATATATATATATATATATATAGGCAAAATGTGATCCTTTCTAGCGTTTCTATTGATGTCATTTCTTTTGGGACCCAAATGAATAAAAGTGGAAAAAAAAAAGAAAATGACTACCTTTTTTTTCCCTTTCCTTCTCAAATGGAGTTGTAGAACTGCCCCTGCCTGAGACAAGGATCTCACTGTCTAAGTGACAGGGCATGGGTGAGAAATGAGGTTCTGGCTTCTCTTATTTATTCTTTGGGATTCCTTTGATACAACTTTCTACTGCCCCTGAAATGTAGATGAAGGCACCTGAGAAAGGCTTCCTAGAAATTGTCTCCACCTGATGATTTTAGAAGTGAAATATTCTTGGCGTACAGAGAAGAATGTGGGGAAAAAATGTAGGCTAGAGATTCCTTTTTCTGCACTTTTGGGTTTATATCAGTAAAATGAGCCACATAGTTGGCAAATAAATTTACAATATTCAACACGCTCCATCGGGAAGTGTAAATCACATCCTTGTCCTGGAAACTGCAGCCTAAAGTCTTTGCACAGTCAGCCATCAAAAAGCTGCTCACCTCATACCCAGGGCACCTAGTAAATATGCCTGAGGGAACAAGCAAGAAGCTTCAACAAGCTAAACGGAGGAGACAAGGAAAACCATGAATAGTAAGGATTCCCTATAGGCTGGCCTAGGCTGCCCCTACTGTTGCTAAGCAAATAGAGTAACTTTAAACTTTTTACCACAGAATGGCAAAGAACAATGTTAAAACAGCCTTATTGTCAGATTTGAGTCTTAACCAGAGGTGACAAATTCACTGTATGATCTGAGCCAAGTTTACTTAGTGTTTCTGAGCCTCAGTTTTCCTCATCTGTGAAAAAGGTTAAACAGGAAATACATCTATATCAGATGGGGGTGCTGGTAAACAAGGAATATAATTGTATACCTTAGGGAAAAAAATACCAGACTATATGACACCCAGCATATTGGGAGAGGAGCAAGCTAATTCCTTAACATGGAGAAATTTTAGTCTCTAAATGGTACCATACAAATCAGTAGATTTACTTTACTCCACGAGTTTAAAGGAACCCAATCTCCATTTGGAAGATCAGCTTAGTGAGGCTCAGAAGCTGCTTTTCACATTTCTGCCTACGAGTAAGCAAGCAAAATTTTTATTATCTTGGGTAAAAAATGGAAAATATTCAATATGGAAACGCTTATCCGAGACCCTTTTAAAATGCAATATCTGCCAATGAAACTAGGTACCCTGTGAACTATATTTCCCTCTATTACTACCAATATCTATTTTGGTAGGTAAGGTAACTAAGGATCTCTTGTGTAAAGTATGGGTGGATTTGTTGACTCTCTCAGTGTCATAGAGGAAAATAATGGGAGCAGACACTAAGCTAGTAGTGGCTGGCCTTTTAGAGGACTGAGATGAGAAAGTATGCTACCAATGGCTCAGTGGATGGCACACCTAGACTCAGGAAGACCAGAGTTCAAGTTTGGCCTCAGACACTTACTAGCTGTGTAAATCCTGGGCAAGTCACTTAAGCTCTGTTAGCCTTAATCCACTGGAGAAGGAAATGGCAAACCACCTTAGTATCTTTGCCAAGAAAATCCCATGGATGGTATTGGCATGCTATGGTCCACAGTGTCACAAAGAGTGAGATACTACAGAACGACTCAACAACAACCACAAATCCTACTTCCTGACAGACCTGTGATGCCTTTGAGGTTGTTGGACATAGCCGAAGTGGAAAATTGTTTTGTGGAATATGGAAATTCAAAATTGGAAAAACAAGTATATTTGTTATGAGTTTTTTTTTAATTGGATGAGTAGAGGGGAGAGGAAAACGATTATTAATTTAGAAAATGACATATTTAGGGAAGGAGCAAACTTTTTTTTTAAATTGTAAAACTTGGAAAATTCCCCCACAATGAAAGTCCCAAATGTTTCCAGAAAGCTTCTACATACTGGGAAAAAATCCTCAATATCTTCACCAGTCTGCTCAGAATCCCTTTCTCACTCTCTGCCTCTGTTGAAAAGTAAGTGCCTCAAGAGAAGGAATTATTTCATTCGTTATATTTATATATCCAGCACCTATCTCAACACTTGATAGTACTGGGTACTTCAACTTCATCAATGCTTATATATTGATCACCTGAAAAAAAAAACCCATACGGCAGAGCTGTTATATTGTGTCCAAAAGGCTCCTTCCCTTTGAATTGTTGATATGTAACAAAACAACACTTTTTTTCCCCCAAAAGTACTTCTCTGGGGTGCTCCCAGCTATAAGTCTTCAATTCTTGTGTAATTTCACCATTCAGTAGCTTGGATGCAGTGGTGTCTGGGAAATGTTTTGCCTGTTGTTCCCCACTGCACAGAGAAGTATTTCTAATGCACAAAAGATTGACCCTGAGATTTTTTTTCTTCTTGCTAATTGTCATAGTTTCTGAGCATAATCAGATTTCAAGAATTCTGCTATTAAAAGTGCCTATTTCTGAAGACTATGCAAAATTAGGAGAAAAGTGGTACCAGGAAGATAGAAACTGTGTTTTTTCAAACAGAGAAAACATATTCTTATTCATATTACTTCTGACACACTAAAAATGAACTGAATTGGTTACTTTTAGTAAAATGCCCTTAATAATTTAATTTGAAGACAAGCTTTTTATTCCTTTTGTCACTGTGATAGTTATTGGCAGAGAAGCAGAACAGTGAGTTGTTGGGGGAGAGCAAAGCTGCCATTTCACAATGCCTCTTAGCGAAAGCCAGCTTAGGAACAACAGGCTCTGGAAGGACCTGAGGTGTCAGGTGGAGAGGTCCCACAAGGCCAGGAAGCCAGCTGCTGAGCCAAAGAATCAAGCATGAGGCATTTTTATTGTTTACTTGCATCTTGGAATTTTTCTCAGCTTGGAAATGAAAAGCTTGACTTGTTTCTCTTTCCAATCCCTGTCATTATCAATGCTTCAGGTAATGATTAAAAGGCTGTAAATATTAAAAAAGAAAAAAAATTGAGTACTGAGAAAACAATGAATAGTGAAACTCCAGGGTGGAATTGGGGGCGTTCTGGTAAATGCATAACAATCAGATCTCTGGGGAAACATGTATTGGAGAGACATTTTTCAGTTTACATTATTAACATTTTTCTTCATCACTCTCTTAAGTCTAGACAATCAACAAAACAATAAATCAAGCACTGATTTGTGGTATTTTCTTATTTCTGAAGTTTAAATGTTCACACTGAAAATTGAGCAATTCTTCAGCTGGCTGGAGCTGGCTCCAGCACACTCCTGGGTGGTATAACAAATTGAATAAGGAGGCATTTACCCAGTGAACCTCAACTTTGCAGTTTATAGCAATAACAATAACTTATATTGATGTAGTTCCCTGAAGTTGAAGGGATAGCATGCTGCAGTGCATACAGAACCTGCCTTGAAGCTAGGAAGATCTGGAATTGAGTCCGATCTCTGTTGCATACTTACTATGTGGCCACCCGACAAGTTGATTCACCTCTCAGTGCTTAAAACAACTAAGATTCAGAATGTGAAAGAAGTTGCTGACCTACATTAAAAGAGACAGTCTCCTCTTTGAGGAAACATCTTTGAGTTTTGCTGTACCAATGAAACCATAGGTCCAATCCCTACTTCCATATCCTTAAAATTTTAGGGAGAACAGAGGTAGATGACTATGGGTGTGTAATACTGAATACAATGTCAGACTTGGTTGATATATTAGTTAGTTTTGCTCAATTTCTTTTTTTTTTAATTGTTTGTTGTAAAAAATGGCTCTCTGAGTGGAGGAGGGAGAGAAAGAGAATAGAAAATGAAGGTGATGCAAAACCCACATAATTTCACACAATTTTTTAAAAAAAGAATAGCATTTGTAGAATGGAAGGGTTCTCCAATTATAATTATGCTAATAACAACAGCTAACATCTATATAGCACTTGTTTTGTACCAGGCTCTGTGTTAGGCTCTTTACAATTATTATCTGATCCTCACAACAACCCTGGGAGGTAAGTGCTATTATTATCTCCATTTTACAGATGAGGAAGCTGAGGCAAACAAGGTGAAATGACTTGCCCAGGGATACACAGCTAGTAAATATCTGAAGCCAGATTTAACCTCAGGTCTTCCTGATGCTAGGCCCTGGTGCTCTATCCACTGCTCTACCTAGGCTTTTTTGTCTTCATTCTGTTACTGAAAATGGGCCTCTGCCTCTTAAACATATATGATGCTGAATCACCGAAGGTATTTCCTGCCCATTTCCCCTCATTATTTCAATGAAATATTTCACTGCAATGAATCTGTAATCTCACCAATATGGGTACTCACTCCAGACGATGCAGAAGGCAGCCCATCTATGCCTTCCCATCCAGTTGGCACCACCTCCCTCATCCTCCTCTCCCTCCTGATTAGAGGGCTGGAATCCCAAATTCCTCCTAATGCCTTCTTTTAAAGAGGGGCAGATAGCTATACCACTTCTAGGTCTGTATTCCAAAGAGATCATAAAAATGGGAAAACGACCCACATGCACAAAAATATTTATAGCAACTCTTTCTGTGGTAGCCAAGAATTAGAAATTGAGGGGATGCCCATCAATTGGGGAATGGCTGAACAATTTGTGGTATATAAATGAAATGGAGTACTATTGTGCTATAAGAAATGATGAACAGGCGGACTTTAGATAAACCTAGACTGATGCTGAGTGAAGAAAGTCAGACCAGGAGAACACTGTAATGGTAACAGCAACATTGTGTGATGATTAACTTTGATAGACTTAGCTCTTCTCAGCAACGCAAGGATCCAAGATATCTCCAAAAGACTCACAATAGAAAATGTTATCCACATCCAGAGAAAGAACTATGAATGCATATCAAAGCATACTATTTGCTATCTTTAGGTTTGTTTGTTTGTTTCTTCTTTCTCAAGGTTCCTCCCATTGCTTCTAATTCTTCTTTACAGCATGACTAATGTTTACTATCAATGCATATGTATAGCCTGTATCAGATTATATGCCCACTTGGGATAAGGAGAGAAAATTGAGAACTCAAAATCTTATGGAAGTGAGTGCTGAAAACCAAAAATAAAAAAAATGAATTAATATTTTAAAAAAATAAAACAAAGAGGGGCAGAAGCTAGACTTTCTTTTTTTTAAATTTTTTTTTTTAATTTTTAGGCAAGTGGGGTTAAGTGACTTGCCCAGGGTCACACAGCTAGTAAGTATCAAGTGTTTGGTCTGAGGCCAAATTCGAATTCAGGTCCTCCTGACTTCAGGGCTGGTGCTCTATCCACTGAGCCACCTAGCTGCCCCCAGAAGCTAGAGTTTCAATTCACTCCACTCTTTATCTGCTTCTCTTCCTGGTTTCAGCTCCATGGAACAAGGTGCCCCTCAAGTCTCCATAGACACCTCCCCTGCTTCCCTGCTTCCTTTTATGTGTTATCTCCTCCCATTAGACTGTAAGTTCCATGAAGTCGGGGACTGTTTTTTTTTTTAATAATTATTGTTTTCCCAACACTTAACACAGAGGCTAGCATACAGTAGCTAATTAATAAATATTTATTGGATTGGATTGGATTCAAACCTTCTACATATCCTCCAGTAAATCCTCCACAAAGGGTCTGTTCAACATGCAGGCAGCCTTCCTCTAGATTTCTTGACCTTACTAAAACTGTCTTTGTGCTCTCTTGCTTTACCTTCATGACTGGTTCTTTCTTTCCTGTCTCCCAAGCATAGATCTTCTTGATAATACTATTTTTGCTACTTTGCATATATGACCTATGGTTCTAATATGCTACAGTTTATTTATCAGTAAGTATACATTCTTAAATATTTAAATATACACATTTAAGCATATTGGAGTGGCTAGGTGGAGCAGTGGGTACAGCACTGGCCCTGGAGTCAGGAGGACCTGAATTCAAATCTGAGCTCAGACACATGATACATGCACTAGCTGTGTGACCGTAGGCATTCACTTAACCTCAATTGCTTCACCAATAAATGAATAAATAAGCAAACAAATAAATAAATAAACAAACACTTTTATCAATCACTCTTAGGGTGACCTGAACATTGATACTTAAGAGATTATGGTGTTCCATGACTTATGGCCGTATAACATCAACAGAAAAAAAAAATTGCTCTTAAAAAGATGGGAGCTTGTTTGGAGGAAAAGCTTGAGGTTGTTGAAAGGGCTAACAGTCCCAAATATAACCTAACTTGTTCTCTTCCTCCTATCCCATCCTGGGCCCAGCTTCTCATCCATCTGCATCATCTTTCCATGATACGTGTTGTGTTGGACTGGGTCTATGGGCTATCCATCCGACTACATAGCATATTGGATCTTTAGCATACTTCATCCATTTTACTATGTGAATCAGTGAGACAACTACCTTGTACTCTCCATGTCTCCTAAGGACCAGGACATGTTTAAAGGGTTTAAAGAAAGTCTGACCTTGTACCCCTTCTCTCTGCCGGGCTGTGGCCTAGAAATGTACCAGTGGATGCTTTCCTGCAGAGGATGACTAGCCCCACCCCATTCCCTCCTTTCCTTCCTTATTGCCCCCTCCACTCTGCAGGGACATTCACCTGAAAGACCATCTAATTTACTGTGCTTCTCCAAAGAGGGATTTTTTTTGTTTCCTTTCATTATTACTCTCCCTTCATTTGCCCCTAGTCCCTGAAAATGGTATTCCCTCCACATATCACATTGCAACCAGTACTTCCAAGAGGGAAATGAAGCCTCTGACACAAAACTAAATTGTAAGTTTCCAGACACTGGTTGTTTCTGCTTCTGCCTTTTATGGGGTCCAAACTTTAGTCTTCAAGCTTCCTCCTTATTATCACTCCATCACCCCCACCAGAGAGTAGGCAAGGAAGGGAACAAATGATAAAATCACGTGTTCATCAAAATCAGGTATTTATTTCTTACCACATTGAAATTTTGCACCATATAGAATTGGCCTCACCCCATTTTCTGGACCTGTTCAGGCCAATAAGGAGGAATAGTCTCTTCTCTATGATTTTTCTATAGTCCAGTCAGTACTTAGATGCTGTTTTCTACTATGCTGTAGAAATGATTTACACAAATGTTTTTCTGTACAGTAAGTGTCTTAAATTATTGTTTAAATGGGAAACTCTAATAAATGCTATGACTTCATACCAAATGTGGCACCTAATTCTTGTCAATTATGTGTAGTTTGGGGTAATCCAGGATAACGAGTTCTCCCCATTACACTGATAAAATACAATTGACTGCAGAAGTAATAAAAATAAAGATAATAACAAATGTGTATTAAATGCCAACAATTCAGCAGATGCTTTCTCTAGAAGATTTCAGGCTTGGAATAGGACTATGATGTCGGCAATTTAGGAAGCAATGACCTAAAGTACAATGCCTGTAACTCAGGCATTTTCTTTTTTGGTGGTATCAGTATGTCTATGTGCTGGAGAGAATCTAAAATAGATTTATATAGTCTACTCATTTTTACTCCTGTGCCCCATTATAAAATAACACTCTTTTATTTCTAGTGCCATATTATTTAGTTATTGGCCATTCATGTTTCAGATGTAATTCTTTTCTCCAATGGAATTATAGAGACATTTGTGAGTCCAGTAACTGACAAGGAATTAGAGGAGAGGTTAGGAAAGTGATTATAGATTGTACATTAAGTATCACCTGGGGAATTTTCATTCTGATAGCTTTATATTGCCATCAGACACTTGGAAGGTGATAAAAAGGACTTTTGTGGGATCCTCATACAATTGACCACTTACCTCCAAAGAACCCAAAATGAAGCCTATGAAAAGGGCTCATATAAAAAGTGAGTCATTAGGACAGTTAAAATTATTTGCTTACTGATGATATTGAGGGATCTTTGAGATTTTCAATAATGGCTATTTTCTGAAACTTTTGAATGAATAAATCAGCTAGGAAAAGGAATGAAGGACATTCTTAGGTCATCAAAGTGAACAAAATTCTCTCTGTCTCCCCCCCTCTTTCCCTCCTCCCTCCCCGTCCTTATTCTCTCTCTCTCTCTCTCTCTCTCTCTCTCTCTCTCTCTCTCTCTCTCTCTCTCTCTCTCTCTCTCTCTCTCTCTCTCTCTCTCTCTCTCTCTTCTCTCTCTCCCTCTCTCTCTTCTCTTTGACTCCGTCACTTTTTTGTATCCCTCTCCCTTTTTCACTCCTTCCCTCTCACTGTCTTTCTCCCCTTGACCCATCTTTCTGCCTCTCTATCTCTGCCTTTGCATCTTTATCTCTGTCTCTGTAGGTAAGAAATGCTCTTTTTTGCATTGCTATCATTTTCCAATGACCCATCCAAACTCCTTCCTCCCCTAATAAAACCCTCTGTTATAACAAAGAAGAAAACTCGGCAAAATAAATCAACATACTGACCATGTCTGGTGAATATTCTGCACCTGTGGTCCAATCAACTAATTGATTAATCTACAAACACTTCTTTTTTTTTCTTTTTTTTTAATATAAATTTATTTATTTGGAGTTTTCAACATTCATTTCCACAAGTTTTTGAGTTTCATATTTTCACCCCGTCTCACCCTTCCCCCACCCCAAGATGGTATGCATTCTGAATATCCCTTCCCCTAGTCTGTCCTCTTTTCTTTCTCTCCCCCCTTCTCTTATCCCCTTCCCCTTCTATTTTCCTGTAGGGCAGGATAGACTTCTGTACCCCATTTCCTGTATTTCTTATTTCCCGATAGCATGTGAAAACTTTTTTTTAAACATATGTTTTTAAAACTTTAGGTTTCAAATTTTTTCTCTTCCTCCCTCCCCACCCACCCTCATTGAAAAGGCAAGCAACTCAATATAGGTACAAACATTTCTTAAATGCATATTATGTGCCTGTCAGCATACCAGGTGCTATGGATACAAAGAAAAGAAAGGATACTGTTCTTTTACCCTAGAACCATGCATTCTATCAAATGAGATAATACTTGTAAAGCACTTAACATAGTGTCTGGAGTAGAGCATGTGGTTTATAGATGCTAGTTATAGCAGTAGTAGTAACAATAATAATAATATTCCCACCCAGGTGCTAAGAGGAGGGAAACAGTACTTCATTGTGACTCCTTTGAATTCATGATTTTGTCATTGTATCAATGAGAATTTTGCTCTCTCTCAATGCAGTTTTCTTTTATATAATGGTGATCATTATGCATATTGTTCTCCAGGTTCTACTTACTTAAAATGTTATGTAAATGATAGTTTTTTCATCACTATTATTATTTTTATTATTATTACTTCTCTATGCATTAGTTCCTAAAGATCTTCCTAAGTTTCTCTTAATTCTTCATATCCACCATTTCTTAAGATACAATAATTGATTGCATTAAGATATTGAATGGCTAGGTGGCACAGTGGATAGAGTGCTGGCCTGAAGTCAGAGAAACCTGAGTCAAAATCCAGTCTTAGACACTAGCTGTGGGACCCTGGGTAAGTCACTTAACACTGTTTGACTCTGTTTCTTCATCTGTAAAATGAGCTAGAGAAGGAAATAGCAAAACACTCCAGTATCTTTGCCAAGAAGACCCAAATAAGATTGTGAAAATTTGGATACAACTCAAAGACTGGACAACAAATAACACTGATATAACACCAATTGAAAGAATAGATGAGAAGATATTTTTCCATAGTGCTTTGCGGTGGGAAGGTATGGGTTTTGAATTAGTTTGCTGATTTGTTTTCTCTTCCTCTTTTTTTTCTTTTTTCTTTTTTAAAAAATATTTTACTATAAGGGATGGCTGTCTGTAAGAGAAAAGAGAAACCTAGGTGAAGAAAAAGGAAAAGATATCAATGAAAATCTGTTTAAAAAAAACCCAAAATGTCATAGGTTCACATATTCTCCAAGTGATAGGTGCCCACTTTTCTTCCAGCTCAGTGGAGCAATGGTTAGAGTACTGGACCTGGAGCCAGGAAAAACCTGAGTTCAGATATGAGCTCAGACCTTTACTAGTTGTGTGACCCTGGCCAAGTCAGTTAACCCCTCTTTGCCACAGTACCCTCAATTATAAAATGGTAATAGAACCTATCTCATAGGGTTGTTGTGAGAATAAAATGAGATAACATTTATAAAGTACTTAACAGTGCCCAGCACATAGCAGGTATTTAATAAAGGCTCATTCTTTTCTAATTCTTTGTTATTACAAAAAGTAATACAATAAATATTTTTGTATCTCTGAGGCCTTTCCTTCTCTCTTTGACCTCCTTGGGGTATATGACTTGTAGTAAGAGAACATATTCTCAAATGCCCAACACCCTTTGAAACCTAGGAAGCTTTTGCAGAGTACACCTGTAGCCTGTATCTCAAATGCTCAGTGACTTCCTGCTGCCCCAGAGCTTCCTGCAACTTCCAGTCATATCACATGAGGTTTCTTCCAGCTTTAAATACATAACGTTTTGAATTTAAAATGGTATCCAAACTTTTCTTTCTTGGGTAGTAGGATTATGAAGCTGAGAGCTGAAGGGGCCTTAGGGAACATTTAGCCCAACCTCATCATTTTACAGACAAGGATACTGAAGTCAAGGGGGGTTAAATGTCATGTCCAAATTCACATAAGTAGAAAATAACAGAGATGAGAGATGAACTCAGGTCCTTAGATTCCAAATTCAGTGATCTTTTCATTATGCTATAAGTACTCTGTATTTGTAGAAGTTCTTTCTTCTATAAGCAAATATTCTCTTTTCACTTGCTTTACCATAGCACCCTATGGCCCATGGGACCTTTCCATCTGAATTGAGGCTGTAACCTTCCACATGTGATGTCTCCCTCATTCGAATAGGAGCTTCTTGAGAGCAGGGATTGTCTTACTTTCCGGTTTATATACTAGCACCTTAGCATAGTGCTTTGTATACAGTAAGCTGTTAATACATGCTTTATTCATTCTTTCATTCATTCATACTTTCACTGTACCCAAACCTATATTCATATTGGCATAATCCAATTGGGAGGTACCTTGGATAGAGCTCTGGTTTGGGAGTCAAAACACCAGTTTTCATCTTACCTCTCTTGCTTATTATCTATGTGATCTTAAGCTTTACTTAACATCTCCGTGTCTCAGTTTCATTATCTGTAAAATGAGCTATGAATTTATGATTCCCTACTTGTTAGACTGGTATATGTGATGCATCTAAAATGCCTTTCAGCAGACATGTGTTTCTCATGTAAAGGTTTCACCTACAAAGCCTTACAAGTCTTAATTCATCTCATTCTAGTGGGTACTTACTCCCAGAAGATATTGTCATTGTTATTGTTTTTAACTAGCCTGGATCTCTCATTTCTTCTCAGAGTAAAACCTACATTTGACAACAGATCATATCTTTAAATGTGAGTCTTTGACTTGCAGATTAAGTGATTTACCCATAGCCCCAGAGCCAGTATGAGTCATAGCTGAACTTGAACTTTTGTCTCTTCTGACTCAGAGGCATGATTCCCTATCCCCCATGTTGCCACTCTTTTATTGATAGAGATAAGGACTAGGACAGGAACTATGATTTGATAGGTATGGAGAATTATGGGATAAACATATTCCTTCTACCAATACGAGAGCAGTGCCTTCTCTAAAAACTCACCCAGAGAAGAGGTGGCAGGCTTCATTGCAGCCAGCAATGCTCCCAAATAGTACCTGAACCCAATTAAAATGAAATTAAGAAGTATCTAACAAAGTAAAAAAAATGCAATAGAACATACATAATGTTAATGTGTGGTTTTCTGAGTCATATGCTGCCCTCAGGGATTTTTATATATGGTTTGGGGGCCCCCATTCCTCAATACCACTGGACTAGAGATGTGAGAAGTTATACGACTTTCTCAGGGTAACAGAGCCTCAACTATTTGATATGAAAACAGCAAAGGCAAACCAATCTTTTCCTAAAGATCTTGATGTTTCCCCGGTTTTAACAGCAAGATGATTATACTATCTGATATGTATAATTATAAGGTGAATATATTATATGAGAGGCTTCTCCTCTCTCTCCACATTCATTTCCATTTAATATAACATCTAAGGGGCATGCTCAGTAACATAATTTTCTCTGGTAAAAATTGCAAGAGGAATATCTGTCTGAGCAGAGCTGGGTTACATTCATGCTTAGTGGTCCACTACTTGGCAGTCTTTATGCTAAAGGAGATGGTTCAGCTCCTCGGGTCTATAAGCTACCTTTTTTTTTTTTTTATCTGCATGCTATCTCTGGGAAAAAAATCAAATAACTGGAGAAGAAAGATTTTCAAAGGAAAGTCCAGAGAACTGATCAGAAAAGGACTGGAGAGGAAACTAAAGAAGAAAAAGAGGAATGAAGGAACAGTAGAAGAAGAAAACAAAATGAGAGAAATAAATTCAAGCGTCACCTGGGAAAGAAATGACACAGAATTGAAAATGGGGAAAGGCTTAGACACAGAAAGGGGAGAATTGGCAGCATGGGCAGGATGGAATCACTGACAGGATTCTTTGAACCCCAATGCTCTCCTCAACCTGGCCATTTCCAGAGATGGATTAGCAAATTAATATTAGCAGAGCATAAAGTTGCTGACTGGGGTGGCAGTGAGTCACCTTGGGCTTCATCAGCATTGCTAAACATCGCCCATAACCTTCCCATTATCACGGAGGGTCTGCACAGCACCAGACCCAACTGCTCCAATAATTTCAATTACTTTCCCTGACAAATTTTATGTTTCATGTATTTTACTGGCCTGATAATTATGATTTCTCTCATTTCTCGCTATCGAGCTTAATGGGTTCCAGCATGAGTGTGCAGTTTCAGAAATGAAGTTCCACTTGAATTCACAAGTTATTATCTACTTTCATTAATGGAATTGGAAAAGAGAGAGTGGAAAAGAGATAAAGGATGAGAAAGAAGGAAAAGAGGAGTGAGAGGGAGGAGGAGGAAAGAATAAGAGAAAGCAAAAGGCCAAGAGTGAAGAAAAACCTGTCAACTGAAAGGGGGAAGGAGGGAGAAAGAAAGAGAGAAAACACCAGAGCTAAAGCACAGATAAGGATGCCTGAGCAATCACAGTGATAAAGTCAGCTGGAATTTGTCTTTTCATTCCCACCTCTAAGCCTCTTTTTTCTTCCTTGGAAATCATTTCTCTGACTTTTGATCACCTGGTACCTTTTTCCTCTTTACTCACCCCACCCCTTTTAATGTGATGTCTGCTATAGATGAGGATCTCTCTTTTTCCCCTCCCCACTTCCCAACAGCATCCTATCTAACATTTGATAAATAAGTCTCTGGCAGCTGTTTAAGCATAGAACAAGTTAAATAATGGTTAGTGGAGAGATTTAAACCCAAACCTTCCAGACTACCATCTTACTCTACCAGACTTACCATCACTCTATCCAATATACCAACATGTCTTCACTGGAAGGAGTCAATAAACCCAAAAGATTATCTGTGAGACATACATTACTGAAACTGCTTAATAACCTTCCTCTTTCTGAGGTAGTTTTCTTTTAACTGGGTATAATAAGCCTTAAGGCAAAGGAAGAACTCTCCAATCACCCAATTTCAGCCATCTGAGAGCTAGGGAGGAGAATTATTGGGATCTGGGGAGGCTCTTCTGATTATGCTTGAAAACCATGTAGGTGACTGACAATTCTAACAAAGACTGAGGCTGGGATACTAGAGATACTAGAGACAAAGCCCTGAAGAAAAATCAGACTTTCAAACAAGGAAATAATTTAAAACAACAAAAAAGAGCAATCCTGCAATGATTCAGACTTGGGATTAGCTGAATAACATGTAAGATTTCAGATACTTATGCTTGTGTGACCCTGGATAAGTCACTTAAACTCACTGTGCTTCAGTTTCCTCGCCTTTAAAATGGGATGGAATATCATCTACCTTCCAGGGTTGTTTTGAGGATAAAATAAGATAATGTTTGTAAAGCACTTTCCAAAAAAACCCCAGTACATTTATATAAATGCTGGCTATTTATTATTATTATTATAATGATGATGATTATACTTACTATTATTATTAATTTCTCCACTTGAAAATGTATTCCTTTCTTACAAATGGTCATAATGTGATGCCAAAACAAACTATTTAATTTACTTAAATCTCAGTAAGACTGGTCAGCCAGATTCAAGTGCAGCACAGACTTAACAGCTAGTCAATTGATTATAGGTAAGTATTTTTGTCATAAGGGCTCATTCTAAACAAAGCAAAAAAACAATAAGAAATTCCTTAGGTCCCTCTTTTGCTTCTAACATGATTCCAATGCTGGAAGGAATGAAAATGGAGAACAATAAATAGCAGAGATGATAAATATTAGAAGGAATTCTAGATTTAGAGACAGAGACCTTGGGCTATCTACTTTGCTCTGCTTCTTGCTACCTGTGCGACCTTGAAAAGTCAATTCCCTTCTCTGGGTCTTAGAGTTTTAACCTATAAAAAGTGGGACTAAATAATATCAAAGATAGGTCAAAATGTTGAAGATAGTTCTAAATTATATGACTCTAAATCTTATAAGTACTTTAACAATTCCAAAGATCTATGAACTAGGCATTCCACCAATGCAGGTAGTAACCCTATTTGTCTTGGTAAATAGTTTTTTTTTTCATATCTTAGTGGCCACTATTTGATCTCCATGCTTTCTGGATTCCCTGGATTCCATGTCCCAACTAAAATCTCATCTTCTACAGGTAGCCTTCCACAATCATGCTTAATTCTAGTGGCTTCCTTCTGTTAATTATTTCCTACCTATCTGATTTATTTGTACATATTTCTTTGCTTGTTTCTGCCCCCATCAGATTGTGAACTCTATGAGTCCATGGACTATCTTTTGCCTTTCTTTGTATCCCCAGAACTTGTACAGTGCCTAGCACATTATAGGTATTTAATAAACGCTTATTGACTGGCCAGCGCTTATCCAAATTGGTCCTGGGAATATAAGATTATAAATATAGAGTTGGGAGGTATCTCAGAATCCATCTAGTCCTTTATAGTTGAGGAAACTAAGCTTCAAGGAGATTGACTGACTTTTCCCAGATCATACAGGTAGTAAGGCTCAGGGGTGGGATTTTCAACCCCATCCTCTTACTACAGAGCAGTTCTCTTTCTACTGTATCGTGGTACCTTAAAACTTTTGCAATTTGATAGGACCTGCCAGGATTTTCACTCTACTGGCATGACCTTCAAGACTCCAAGTCACTTCTCTACCAAGAGCCAAGAAGGACTCTATGAAAATAAATACAGATCAGTTAATGAATTGATTACATTAAAGCAATGTGGTCTAGTAGAAAGAATGTTAGACTGGAAGCCAGAGGACCTACATTTGAACCTGAGCTCTGTTTGGTGCTATTTGTGTAACTTTAAGCAATTCATTTTCCATCTCTGTTCCTCTGTTTCTTCACCCATAATATGAAAAAGTTGAACTAGATAACTTATTTCAAAGAAAAAAAAAGATTATAAATTCAACGCAACTCATTAAACATATATCAAGTGCCCACTATGTGCCAGGCACTGTGTTAAGCACTGGGGATACAAAAAGAGAGAAAAGCCAGTGCTTGATCTCAAGGAGCTTACAATCTAGTAAAAAAGACAACATACAAACAAATGTACACAAAGCAAGCTATATGAGGATAAATAAGAAATAATTAATAGGGAGAAGGCACTAGAATTAAGAGGGGTTGGAGAAGGCTTCCTATAGGGGGTAGGATTTTAGTTGGGGCTTAAAGAAAGTCAGGGAGGTCAGTAGTAAGAATGGAGGAGGGATAATGTTCCAGGCATGGGGGACAGACTATACCCCAAAATAATTTTTATTTAATTTGACATTAATATTCATGCATATGAGAGAGAGAGAGAGAGAGAGAGAGAGAGAGAGAGAGAGAGAGAGAGAGAGAGAGAGAGATCCAAATCGGCCTTGTTCCTCAGTGCTCTAGGCCATGTCTCTACTCCAAAAAAACCCAAGGAGGGGCAGTTAGGTGGTGCAGTGGATAGAGCACGGCCCTGGATTCAGGAGGACCTGAGTTCAAATGTGGCCTCAGACACTTGACATTTACCAGCTGTGTGACCCTGGGTAAGTCACTAAACCCCATTGACTAGCCAAAATAATAATAATAATAATAATAATAATAATAATAATAATAATAATAATTTCCATAGGATTCTGGAAAAGAGAAAATATCATGATATGTTAAAATATAGGTTAGGGCTATCAATGTGGAAGTGTAGTCAATACTTAGTTCCTTCATTGACTATAACCTCCTTCAAGGTTAGAAGAAGGCTCCTTTAAGGGATATTTCCATGTGGATATCCCCTCCAAATAATAGAAGATTTACGCATTCTTTGGGTGGGTCATAGAACAATTACTTTTGGGGGTAGCCAGGTAGTTCAATGGATAGAGCACTGGCCCTGGAGTCAGGAGGACCTGTGTTTGAAGCCACATAACACTCACTAGCTGTGTGACTCTGGGCAAGTCACTTAACCTCAATTGCCTCACCAAAAAAAAAATCCTGCCTTAGACAACTACCAGTTGTGTGACCCTGGGCAAGTCACTTAAACCTGTTTGCTACAGTTTTGTCATCTGTAAAATGAGCTGGAGAAGGCAATGGCAAGCCACTCCAGTACCTTTGCCAAAACAAACAAACAAAAAACAAAAACAAAAAAACAATATGAAGTCATAAAGGGTTAGACACAACTGAACTTCATACCAGAGGTTATCTCCCTTAATCCATTTAAAAAGAAAGCCTTAGCTATTGTTCTATTCAGTTTCCTAAAGAGAGAAGTCTAGAAAGTATTTTAAGGTGGACCAAAAAAAATCATTTCTTAATAATTTCTGCAAAAAAATAAAAAGGAGGTTTTTAATATGCTTCCATTATGGTAAGTTCCCTTCTGGATGAACTGATGAATCATTATTTTCAAATCTTCTTTTATTCATTCAACAAATGTTTATTTTAGCACTACTAGCAAAATATCATACTTTGTTCAAAAGACAGGCCAGTCTTGCTCAGCTTGGAAGCGCTGATACCCATTTTCCCTCGAGCTTCAAGAAAGGGGAAAGGGAATTGAGACCAAGAGCAAAATAAAGGTTCATTGCCAAAGCAGAGGATTCACATGGGAGCTGGACTAAATTCAAATTCAGGCACATCAACCTTTGCTTTTCTGAGAATGTCAAATGTCAAGAAAAACAGTAAACAAGTTGCTGTATGAGATGTCCACCCAATTTCTGTATGCCACACTCTGAATTTGTCCAATTTCTAAAGAGCAATTGCTTGATTAAGGCAATATTAATGGTCCACAGAGTGTTAGGGCAGTTAAAAATATCATTTCAAATGAGGGTTGGCCCTAGGGATTTTTTATGGTGTAGGAACAACTGGATTTGGTTTCCCAAGGTCATTGAGTTCTATATTAACCCAAAAGGACTGAATGTAGGCAGGAGGTAAGAAATTTGACATTGTCTCCCCTCCAGACTCATTATCCTTTACAACTGCCCACTTTGAATCTGTCAATCTTGACACAGAAACATTTGAATGTTCAAAAACAGATGGTGAGGAGAATAACCTAAGGGCACCCACAGTTACTGTGCCCAGAAGTCAGAAAACCTCTAGTAGGCAGCGAATGCTATGGTTCTGCAAATAAGATGCAAATCCAGAGTCCCAGGGATGGCTGATGTGAATGTAGTCCACTCATGCCAGTGTTTAATTACCTTGTCCATGGTCTCTACATCTGCTCAGATAGAAAACATATTGAAGCATGGACAATCTTTCATCAGTGTCAGATCATTATTCTCTGACACCTTGGTAACACTTACTTGCTTAGGAACTGCAAAATTCAATAAACAAACAAATGATGAATGAATGAATGAATGAATGAATGAATGAATGAATGAATGAATGAATGAATGGTTATACTATCAAGCAATGGTTATATGAATGTAACTTGCTGCAGAAGGATTAGATCATTGGAGAGAGATTGAGTTCTTATTGTTGGACAACCATCATTTTAAAAAGGCAATGCTACAATTAATCTATAGATTTTATATTATCCCAATCCAATTACTGAGGAACTATTTTTATAACTTGGAGAAAGAAATGGCAAACCATTCCAGTATTTTTGCCAAGAAAACTCCAAAATGGGGTCATAAAGAGTAGGATATGACTGAAACAACAGAACTCTGAACTTTAATAACTAGACAAAACAATAACAAAATTCATTTGGAAGAACAAAAAGTCTAGTTTTTCAAATAAATTAATAACCATTTTCAGTCTTGAAAAGTGAAAAATCCTATTCACAAAGTAGAATTTCCTTAATGAGCTCAAATAATTTCATGAAGTGTTTGAAGACTAAATCATCCTTATGATTTCTACCTGAAGGAGGAATTCAAGGACCTGTGAAAGCTAATGAAATCTTTCCTTTCTCTTACTTTTTATAAGAGAAACAATTGTCTGTAACTTTGTACCTGCTAACAACATTATTTTACTTCACATGATAAAAGAAGTCTAGGTAACCTCAAGTGTTTGACAAGAGAATTGGTGTCCTTCGGTTTCTGAATGTGGAATTCACTTGAAAAGTTCCACAGTGTGACAATTCAATGAAGTTCATATTCATTCAATCAATCGATCGATCATTGGTTCCTTCATTTGTTGTTTGTCTGGGGTTAAGTGACTTGCCCAGGGTCACACAGCTAGTAAGTGTCAAGTGTTTGGTCTGAGGCCGGATTTGAACTCAAGTACTCCTGACTTCAGGGCCGGTGCTCTATCCACTGCGCCACCTAGCTGCCCCTTGTTCTTCACTCTTAAAGAGGACCATGACATTAGGAAGGCGATGTCATGACTTGTAAGTGAATCACTTTTAATTGCACAAGGATGTGCAAAGTCACCAGCCTCCCTCTCTCTTCTGGAGCCATCTGGGTCCAGTGGCAAGGTATAGATCAGGAAGACTGGAGATGGCCCTGGATGCAGTGGGAGACGTTGGTCTTTTTAAGCTCAAGGCTTTCCCAGGTATCAATTTGACTGAGGCAATGCCATTTCAGTGACTAAGGCTAGGTAAGAAATGAGGCAAAAAATAAAAACAAAAACAAAATCAATCTGGGAGGGGAAGACCCTCAGAGTTTCTGGCCAAAGCAGAAACAATTGCTATTTACACTCACTCTGAGTCATCATAACCCAAATAATGTCCAAGTGAGGAGTGGGCTGGAACATATTGTTGGCCTCTCAATGACAGCCAGTATTTATGAAGTATCTACTGAGTTGTGGGTGCTATGCTAAGTGCTGGTGATACGAAAACATAAATAAAAACAGCCCCTTCCTTCAAGGCACTTGTCAGAATAACTAGGGGTTGGAGAAAATTAGGTAAAACTTAATGGAATGATGAAGGAAATAACAGTTGACCTTGGGCCTTGTAAGATAGGCAGAATTTCAAAAGGAGAAAATGAATGAGAGGGAGAAGAATCTTCCAGGTGTAAGGAGCATCTTACAGAAAGACAAAGGAGACAAAGCAAAAGGACAGGGTGTGTATTGGAACAAGGAGTAGTTTGGACTGGTTGAAGAGCAGTCACTTGAAAGGGAATAATATAGTACAAACAGGAAATGTATATTGGAGGCAGATTTTGAAGGGCCTTGAATTTCAAGTTAAGGAGTTTAAACTTTTATTTTTGGTGGGGGGGGAAGCATCAATTGATGCCTTTAGTCCTTCTAGTGTTGAAACAATAGCACCCTCCCCTCTAAATTGATCAGACAATGAAAGGAAACAGCTCCCTTCTCACTACAGGGAGTTAGGGGACTACTAGGGTAGAGTTGCATAGATTACTAGATGTAATCATTGTATCAGATCTTTTTACTTTATTTTTCCTTGCCATAGGAAGGGGTTAAGTGTGTTTGGGGGGGAATGGGGGAGGGAGGTTTCCAGAAATGATTATGATATAAAAACAAGACATCAGTAAAACTTTTTTTTTTTAAGAGAAGGCAAACGTGGGTGAAACATACAGGAGAATTTGTTGAAGGTGAAGTTTGTTCAACATGAGTGGGTTACTCTGGGAAGCATCAGATCAACTATTTGTAAAGCAAAGTCCAAATCAAGAAGGGAAACCAACACTAACAGCTTAACTCCAAGCTGCTTTGGCAGATTTTCCACTTCCTAACAAGCTCATATTTGAGAACTGCCTCATTGTCTAATTTTTAGAATACTGTTTTCCCTCAATTTCTTGGCCTAGGCATGGACAAGTTCCCTTAGCTCACCTGAGACAGAAATCAGTTTTCTTTTTCTTCCTTCCTTCCTTCCTTCCTTCCTTCCTTCCTTCCTTCCTTCCTTCCTTCCTTCCTTCCTTCCTTCCTTCCTTCCTTCCTTCCTTCCTTCCTCTCTTTCTCTCTTTCTCTCTTTCTCTCTTCAGAATAACTATTCACAACTAATTTCTACAGTTTCTGAGGTGGCTAGAATGTTAGAACTGGAGTCAGGAAGAAAATTCAAATGCTGCCTCAGATACTTAGTCAAGTTAGCTCCCTCACCCTCAATTTCTTCATCTGTAAATGAGGATAATAATAGCATCTATCTCCCAAACATGTTGTAAGGATAAAATGTGTTAATATTTGTAAAGCACTTAGCAAAAATTAAAGCACTGTATGAATTCTAGCTATTAATATTAAGGGGGGAAGATAAAATGAAGCAATAGAGTAGAAAATCAGTTAGTTTACAGAACATGAAATTTGTATTTTAAGAGATTCATAGTCCAGTCATTAATGGCTGAAAAAGCATCAGAGATTTAGATAAATTGATTACTTCTCACTCCTCGGATCCCAAGCCTGTCTTACCCTCATAGCCTTAGGCTTGCTATTGTTGTCCTATGTTCTCAAAGAGGAGCAATGACATCACGGACGATGTCCTGACTTGCCTTTGAGATGGACAGTTGCACGAAGCCAGTCATTGAAGTCCAGTGGCAGGACAAAAGTCAAGACGACCGGTGATAGCACAGGACACAGTAGATGACCTTGGCATCTTCGATGTCTGACCAAGCTCGAAGTGCTTCACAAAGCCTGCTTCAGCTGCCTTCATGGTCATTAGAACAAATTGTCCTCATTGATATAATGATTAGGTAAAGAACTACCTTGATATCTCTTGCTCTCCTTGTCTAGACCTAGCTTCATGAAGTGGATAACTGTCATGATGACTAAGTGGATAGAATGTTAGACTTGGAATCATGAAGACCAGAAGTCAAATCCTGCCTTTAATACTTGTTAGCTCTGCCACCCTCAGCAAGTTACTTAGCATCTCTCAGACTCAATTTCTTCATCTTTAAAATGGGAATAATAATAGCACCTACATCACAGTGTTTTGTGAGGATCAAATTTACCTTAAAGCAATAAATTTATTATTGTTGTTAGTATCATCATCATCATCATCATCATCATTCTCATCATCATCACCATTAGCATTATGCTTGCAAATGACCATTTGGAAGCAGCCAAAATAGCCTTTTTTTATTTTTTAGCTTCAAAATTCTTGTCAATAAAATTAATTAATTAAAAATAACAACAACAACAACAAAAACCTTCCTCTCCTGCTCTACCTCATGCTAATCTCAAGCTTGCAGCCTAAGGGGTCTTTTACCATTTCTAGAATCTCAAAGTCAGATAGGACCTTAGAGATCATCTAATCCAATCAGTTAACTAAATCTCTAAGGAATCACTTGTAAAGCAAGTCCACAAGCAGCCATTATTGTCTGTCTCTTAACTTTCCTAAGCCTCAGCCTCTACATTCTCATCTCCTTCTTCAAGGAGTTTTCAAGGCCCTCATTGCTGCACAGAAAAAAAGTTTTTAATCTTCCATTACTAGTGAAAATAACCTGTTCTCTTCAGTTCAGTACTTGATACATATTCTTTTCTTCCAACTCAATTCTGGCCCTCATCCTTGGGAATTTCAGCATATATCCTTATGTGTATTGGCCTGCTCTATTTCTATTCTCTCTAGTTTGCAATCCATCTTGCATAAATTTTCCTAACTAATCATCCTAAAGCAAAAAAAAAAAAAAGACCTCATTACTCCTCTTCTCAAAAAATCTTCAGTGGCTCCCAATTGCCTCTAGGATAAAATACAAATTATTTAGCCTAGCATTTAAGTGCCTCCACAAGGACTTTAATCCTTATCTCATACTATTCCTCTTCTTGAATAAACACTATTTCAAACAAAAGGCACTATTCCTTGAAAAACTGCATTTCTCCCACTTCTGTAAATCCATTAGCCCCTGGGCTCATCCCCACTACTTTCCTCCTATCTTCCTCTCAGAGTAATTCATTGCCTTTCTTACAGGTTTCTCTCAGTCACTTCTTCCAAGAAGTTTTTCCTACTTCCTTCAATTGTCATTACTCTCCCCATACTCAATTGTTCTTATATTGTATATATTTGGTATTTGCCTAGATGTTGTGTCCCTCATGTAGAGTATAAACACCATAAGGGCAAGGATTGTTTATTTTATTTTTTTTTGTCTTGTTTTTGTAGCTTCTGGTTACCTAAGCAGTCTTTTGATAAATTATTGTTAAATTAAATCTATAACAACTAAGCTTTGACAGATAACTAGAAAACAAATACACCCTGAGTCCAATTAACATTCCACCTCAGGCTATTCTCAGCCCATTTTTCAGTGTTCTCAGAATCATCTGCCCCCAGAGAAGTTTCTGTCCAAAGCCTGGCATCTCACAATATGACAAATACTTTACTCATGCACAGCTATATGCACTTAGCACTTACATTTTCTCTCTCTGTCTCTATCTCTGTCTCTGTCTCTGTCTCTCTCTCACACCACACACAAACACAAAATTTCCACTATTCCATCTCTAGAGATCTTTAAATTGGGTTATAAAATCATCTATCTAGGATAACTCAGATGTGAGCCTGCCCAAAGGGATAACATTGGCTAGATGAGATTTTGGTATATCTCCCTGAAGGTATAGAAATTATTCTCTCTTGTAAAATCACAATAATAGTCTAAGCAATTCACAGGAGATGCAGATGGCCAACATTCAGTGAAGTTTAGTTTGTAAAGTTTTATTTTTTAATCCTTATGACAGAATAAAATAATTTTTCAGAAATGATCACATGTTTAGAGCTGCAGGAACCTTAGAAGTCATTGAATCTGATCCCCTTATTTTCTAGATGATGAAGGTGAAATGACTTAAAAAGTGTCATACAAAGTCTGAGGTAACATTTGAATCCAGGTTTTCCTAAGGTCAAATTGAGTACTCTCTCCACTACACCAAGCAATGGAGTAAAAATCAGTGAGGTCTCACTGAAATGGGAACTCAGATTTTTGGGTTCAAAATCCAGTGATTAATACAATTGTTAAAGCAATTTCAATTGCTTATGGAAGGAAGAGAAAGGAAAGCCAGAAAGTGCTAATGAGTTTCACTTATATGATAGGCTAGAAGAGTAATGAATACCAAGATCAATCCTATCAACAACCATTCTTAGGGGAAAAGAAAAACATAGTAAAATTTGAGATCTCTTAATTGCATGGTAATATGGATCCTATTCATAAAGATGCATATAAATGTACATTTAAACATAATGTTGTTGTTCAGCTGTGTCTGACTCACTGTGACCCCATGGACCATAGAAGGCCAGGCCCTTCGATCCTCCACCATCTCTTAAAGTCTGTCCATGCTCATGTTCATTGTTTCCATGACACTATCTACCCATCTCATTCTCTGCCATCCCCTTTTCCTTTTGCCTTCAATCTCTCCGAACATCAGGGTCTTTTCCAATGAGTCCCATCTTCTCATTATGTTGACAAATTATTTAAGTTTCAGCTTTAGTATTTGTGACCTTTCAGTGAATAGTCTAAATTTTTAAGTATTAAATCTTTAAGAATTGATAAATCTAGTATATGTATATACATAGCATGATACATTTATGTGTAAAAAATATGGATACATACATATTAAGACCCATATGAAACTATCAGCTCCAATTGAAAAAACATAGAATTTTAGAACTAGAAAGGGCCTTAAAACCATTTAGTCCAAATCATAAGGATAGGGATAGTGTCTGTGTCTGTGATGTCATTGATATAATGAATTTCTCAATGATGAAACTTCCTTTAATAAGTCATCATCCTCTCTGTAACTTAGTTCTAGAAAGTTGTCTAGACTAGAACATAGAGAAGGAACTCAGGTCATTCTGAGTTGACCAAGAGTTAGACATCACTGACCACCATTGTTCAAAGGCTCCAGTTGGTACGCTACCTACCTTTCCAGTCTTTTTACAGATTACTTCCCTTCACACACTAGGGAATCTAGCTGAACTGGCCTTCTGACCTTTTGACTTAAGCAATCCTCAGCTCCTGATTCTGTGCTTTTGCATTGGCTACATTCCATGGCTTGGAAGGCATTGCTTCTCTATCCTCTCCTCTCAGAATCGCTAATTTCCTTCATGGCTCAACTCCAGTGCGATCTTCAACACAAAGCCTTTTCTGAGGGCCCAAGGCTCCATCTAATGCCTTCCTACCAAAATAAAATTACCTTGTAATTATTGCATATACATGGGTGTGTGTGTGTGTGTGTGTGTGTGTGTGTGTGTGTGTGTGTATTTTGTCTGTCCAGATAGAATGTAAGCTTTTTTGAATTCAGCGATTGTTACATTAAAAAGAAAAAATGTTTCCTCAGTGCATAGTACTTGCATATATCTGGCACTTAATAAATGCTTCTTAATTGTTTGAGCAAATGAGGGATATCCCAGTTCTTCCTGAGACAAAGTCATTCTACTTTTATATTGCTATAATGGTCAGAAAGGTTTTCCTTACATTGAATCTAAATTTGCTTCATTGAAACTTCTGACCTCTACTCATAGTTCTGCTCTCTGAAGCTAAGTCTTATCCCTCTTCTATATGACGATTCTTTAAATTCTTGATGATGGCTTTTCTGTGCCTTTTTCCTAAGTTTTCTCTTCTTCATAATTAAAAAAAACCATCAAAAAACCAGTTCCTTCAGCTAGTCTTGTACAGAATATCCTTAAGTCCTTTTATCATCTTGGTCATTCTATGAGGCACATGGTTTGTGTTTCCAAAGAAATATACTTGCAGAACAGTGGCTAAGATTCAATCCCTAGTAAATTTTCTTAGCATCTTGTGGGTTCAAGCTATGGGTGTCAGGATGTGAACTTATAGCAGTAATGATAATAATGTTAGCTTTTATATAGTATTTTATATATATATTGTGTCTCTTGTTCCTTGGCAAAACTGTGAAGTAGGTGTTGCTATTATTCCCATTTTACAGATGAGGAAACTAAAGTTTCCTAACTAAAGGCTCAAGGTCAAACATCTGGTAAATGTCTGAATTAAGTTTTAAATGCAAGTCTTCCTGATTCTATTGAGCTACTGAGTCTAGAGCTCTATCTATTAGACACAGCAGCTATGGGTTTGAACCAGGAGTGTGCCAGCACAGGTCATACTAGCTTGTTAAATTTTCACTGTGGTCATTCATTATACCTCTGAAACAGGCAAAAGCTTCAAATCAAGGTTTTTTTCCTTCTATCCTTTTCTTTCTTTTTTCCTTCCTTCCTTCCTTCCTTCCTTCCTTCCTTCCTTCCTTCCTTCCTTCCTTCCTTCCTTCCTTCTCCTTCCTTCCTTTCTTTCCTTCTCTTCTTATTTCTTTCTTTTACTTATTTAGGTGATTTCTAGACTTAAGAAAATGTTGGAAAAAATATTAATAATGTAGATTAAACTTAAAAGTATGTCCTGAATACTTTTTTTCTTTCCTCCAGGAAAACAGTTATTAAATTTTTCCAGCACTCTGCTAGTTGAACCCAGTTCTCTCTGAGGCCAAGACCAGAGCTCTATCCATTACATCATCTAGCAGCTGCCTGTAATGGTGGGCTTCTCCTCAGGGCAAGGCCAAGCCTCCACAGCAGAAGGCTGAGAAAAATGGACAAATTCATTTTGAATTATCCAAGAAACCTTTTCAGGACTTCCATTTCATTCGAATTCTGTGCATCTCTATGCTAATGTATGTATGTGAATTCTGATTACCAAAGCTCCAAGTTTTATTTGTCCACAGAAGCTTCACCCTTTCAAAACAGGGGCTCTGTTCTTGTGAACAAACTGGTCCCTCTCTCCCAACATTCTGCCCCCTTCTCTGTGCTTCAGCCTAGGACATTTCTAAACTGCCTGGTTCCTGCTGTGGTATATTGCCACTCAAGTTACTTTGCAAATCCCTTTAGTCACAGGGGAAACTTTGATTGCTCTACAGATATATATTTATCAGATTTTCCCCCACCTTTCTCTGAATTTTCTTTTCTTGTACTAAACTAATAATGTAAACAAAAGGTGTAGGAGAGTCTAGCTTCTTTTAAAAGGCAAAGAAATCATTTCATGGCATAGGATTCATGCCTGAACTCTGGCTCTAGCCCTTAGTAGGCCTGTGCCAGAGTCCCTTGGTTTCTCTGAGCCTGGGCTTCCTCATTGATATAGAATGGGTGCAATAATACCATTTGATTTTCTCTTTAGCAAAAGTTTTCCCTAGTTACCCTTTCATAATTGTTTTGAAGTGGCAGAACTGTCCTTATGAGATTTACTCTTCCCTTAAAATCAAATAAAATAAGATGCCTTCTCTATTAGGTTCCTATTGAAACCCACAATTAGAAATTAATTTAAGACTTCTTTCTCTTAAAATGTAACTCTCTCCTCTCTTCAAGGTGACTATTTTGTCTTATCAGTTATTTATATCTTAGTGTGAAGTTAGTTCTGGAAATCCTTAATTGGGGAGCAGGGTTTTGTCTTCTCTCAAATGCTTAATTAGGGGTGGGGTGTTGGGAAAGGATTTCAGAATTAACAAAGGGAACAAAAAATGAGAAGTATGTCACCAAAGAAAAAGATTTGCTTGCTTCAGAACTGTGCCTAGGGCTGACTCAGTGTCACCGGGAGTTGAGGACCTAAACCACGAAGACCTGAAAGATCTGCTTACTATCAGTGTGAGCCAGGCAAGTCACTTATCCTCTCTGACCTCAGTTTCCTCATCTGTAAAGTGAAGAGGTTTAACTCAATGATAACAAAGTCCCTTTTGGCTCTAACCCTATGATTCCATGATCTTTTGTCATTTCTTTTTGTCAATCTAAAAAGGGATGAAGGCCTCTCTAGCTTGTATTCTTCTGCATTGTCCTAAAAACCAAAGATTTGGTGACTGGGTGGCCTAGTGGTACAGATTGCTCACAGCAGATGTGCCATGATCTCCCACCATTTACTCAAAGTGGTTGGCAGATCTCACCTTGGCAAAGTTTTAGGTATAAAAGAGTACTAAATAAGTAGTGTAGAGGAAAGTTGTAATGCCATGTGTGTAGTAGATATGGAGTCATAATTGCTAAATTTTTATACATACATATACATATATGTATACACACACACACACACACACACACACACATATATATATATACCTATAATTACTAATTGCTAACATGGCTGTTAATATGTGCAAGGCATTTTGATGAATTCTTTACACTTATTGTTTCCTTTGATCCTCACAACAACCCCATGCAGTAGGTGCTAATATGATTTCCAATTTAAAGATAAGAATATAAAGGCACACAGAGGTTAAGTGACTTGCCCAGGGTTACACAGCTAGTAAGTGTCTAAGGCTGGATTTGAACATAGATCTTTCAGACTTCAAGTCTCTCCATTGTGCCACCTGGCTGACTTTGAATCCTGCTTCTAATCCGTAGGCTGTTTGAACATAGGCAAGTAGCCTCACCTTTCTGAGCATCAGTTCCTTATCTGTAAGAGTGGAGTAGTAAATGCCTGTAGTACAAACCTCAGAGGATTTTAGAGAATCGAAAGAGATCAAATGAGCACTTTCCAAACATTAAAACGTTCTTTGGTGCCAACTCTTGTTATGATATATCACTTTTTACCCTTCATGTCCACAGGAAGGCAATGAAAACAAGTTGGAGGGAAATTAGATGTACCATCGATATACACTTTTTCTGTCTATTAGATGAAGGCTGATTAACTCTTTCTTCTCTTTCTTTGTGAATTTATAAATCACTACTTATTATTACTGATCCTGGAACCTAGAAAGGAATCTCAATCTGTCTAAGTCATGGAACTACTGAGCACAAACATATCTATCCTGGGGTGCACCTTTTAAACAGCATTCAAGTTGCTGCCAGCAAGAGGAGTAGAACCTAAGAGACATAAAGCGTGGACAATATGTTTTCAGTCCCAGAAGTGGACATATTGAAATCTGGGACTCTGTAAGATGCCCATCTGTCCTTTTTTGGAACAATTCATCTTACAGATGCACCTATTGTCTACAAACTAATCCTCCTGTCTATTCTAGACACTAGAAGTCAGAATCAGCCTTATCAAACAGAAAAGAGGCACAAACATTCTAAAGCTACTAAATCTGGTGTAGGGAAGGAGTCATGGATTAATGGTCAAGAGACCTGGGTCTCATTGTGCTCTGTCACAAAACAGTGGTGGTTATGAGGTTTGGGGGCTTACATACTGGCCATACATGGAAATGTATGACACTGCGGCACAGCTGAGGCTAAGTGTACGAAGATCACAGAATACACACACACACACACACACACGCACACTCCTGAGGCAAAGTATACAAAGATCATAGAATATATATAGTGTATATATATAAAAATTTATATATGTATGTATGTATGTATATACATATATACACATACACAGTGTGTATGTGTGTGTGTGTGTAAGTGTGAGTGTCTCTGGAAGTGATCATTTATGTTTAGTCTATCTCTCCATCTCATCCTTTATTTTTTGTTGTTCATTTGTTTTCAGTCATGTGTAATGCTTCACGACCCTGTTTAGGGTCTTCTTGGCAAAGATACTGGAGTGGTTTGCCATTTCCTTCTCCAGCTCATTTTACAGATGATGAAACTGAGGCAAACAGGGTTAAGTGACTTGCCCAGGGTCACACATTTAGTGTCTGAAGCCAGATTTGAACTCAGGCCCAGCATTATATCTACTGTATCGCCTAGTTGCTCCCACCCTTCATTTTAGGGATGAGGAAACTTAGGTCCAAGGTCACCCAGGAAGTATGCTTCAGAAGTAGGGTTTAAAGAGAGGTCTTCTCAATTTGGAACTATGCCCAAAGGGCTATAAAACCATGCAGAACTACTGACCAAACAATACCACTACTAGATCTGTATCCCAAAAGAGGTAAAATAAACAAAAAGGAAAGGGATTAATATGTACGAAAATATTTATAGCAGCTCTTTCTATGGTGGCAAAGAACTGGAAATTGAGGGAATGTCCATCAATTGGGGAATGGCTGAACAAATTGTGGTATGTGGTTATGATGGAATACTATTGTGCTATAAGAAATGATGAGCAGGATGCTCTCAGAAAAACCTAGAAAGGCTTGCATGGGCTGATGCAAAGTGAGGAGTACTGTCTACAAAGTAATAGCAATATTGTAAGATGATCAGCTGTGAATGACTTAGCTATTCTCAGCAATACAATGATCCAAGACAACTCTGAAGGACTTATGATGAAAAATGCTATCCATCCCCAGACAAAGAACTGATGGTGTCTGAATACAGATTGAACCATACTTTTTTTTTAACTTTATTTTTCTTGAAGGTTTCTTTTTTCTGGTCTATGTTTTCGTTCACAACATGACTCTTATGGAAATGTTTTGTGTGACTACACAAGTATAACCTGTATCAAATTGCTTGCCTTCTCAGTGAGTAGTGTTGGAGGGGGTAGGGGTGGTGTGGAGGATGGGAGACAATTTGGAACTCAAGATTTTAAAAATGAATATTACCATGGTTTTTACATGTAACTGGGGAAAATAGAATATTAAAATTCTATAAAAATAGAGGTCTTCTAATCCCTGAGGTAGTGTTCTTTCTACTGTGCCACACTACCACATGCAAGACTTAGCAGTGAAGTTGTCACCTTCTTTCCCACCACAGGAAAAGAAGAATTAAGAGCAGAGAGCTGGCTAGGGACAGAAGGGGCCGATAGCAAAGAAACAAAGAGAAAAGTGAGTCTGAGAGGCCAGAGGGGAGAGCCTGACCACTCAAAAGAGAAGCAGGGAACTGGATCCGGGAGGGTGAATGGTACAGTTGAAACACCCATAGAATATGGCTGGTCCCAAGCACTTTCCTTTCAATCATCTCTTCACAGAACTGTTTTCAGTAGATTTTTGGTGCTAACTGCTGTCAGGGACACTTCCTTCCTCACTCTTTCTCCCTCCCTTTATGAAAGGTGGTGAAGCTGCTATATACATTACAAGTTGTGTCCTAAAATCTTTTCCCAAGTAGCAACAAACACATCAGCACCATTCAAGCAGATGAATCCTGCTGTGGTGAAGATGGAGGAAAAGGCAGCTTGGAAATATTGCACATTCAGGTGTAAATAGATGGAGGAAGGAAAGAAAAGAATATATTTTTTGCACTAAAATTTCCACATCAATCATCTCCTTCTGTGGTAGGGGATGAAAGAAAGATAATGGGATTTGGACTCAAAGGACCTGGGCTTAACTCTTGACTATGGAGGTCGACATCTGCCAGGGAAGTGACAGTGCTGGGTGGGGGAAAGGGAATCAGTGCTCTGGAGTCAGAGGACTTGTGTTGGAACCCTGGTTAATTGTAAAGTCATTGTAACATTGTGGTTGTGGTATGTCCTTTGGTCTCAAAGAGGACCATGACATCAGGGAGATGAGGACATGACTTGCAGTTGACTGTGATTTGAGTGAGGGAGGGTTGTGCAGGGTTACCAGCCCCACTTTCTCCTTCAGAGCCATATGGGTACAGTAGCCAGATATCCATCAAGAGATGGCCCCGGTTGCAGTGGGAGACCTTGGCCCTTTTAAGCTAAGGTCTTTTCAGGTTCTCCCTTTGAGTAAGGAAACGCCCATTCAGTGAATAGGCCTCTTTAAGAAGTGAGTCCAGGCCTGGTTAATTAAAAAAAAAAAAAAACAAACACACTGGAAGGTGAAGACCCTCAGGGTTGCTGTCCAAAATAGAAACAGTTACTATTTACATTCACTCAGATCCAGGTAGGTCTAAAAAAGTAACCACTAAGTAGTGCTTGGGCAGGTACCTATTGTTGTCCAGTCTATGAACTCCAGAGTGAATTGGGTTTAAGGCTTGGTCTTTGAGAAAGAAATCTAGCCAGTAAATCCAAGTTAACTAGGTAGGCTTCAGCCATTTGAGCAGAACACTCTCAGGTAGGGGATGAGAAAGGGAAGGGGAGGGGAGGGGAGGGGAGGGAAAAGGGGGATAGGAAAACTGAATGATTATGGATGAATGGACAAGTTTAGTGGTATATTTTTATGCCAGAGTTACTAAAAGAATAGTAGGACTATGTCCTGCCTTTAGAAAAAGGTCTCTAGGAAGGACGTATGAGAAGGGATGATGAAGAATTATACAAGAGGAGATGTTTGGGGAGATGACCATTTATGTCACACCTATTCATTTGTTTTTCAGTTATGTCCATCTCTTCGTGACCCCATTTAGGGATTCCTTGGTAAGACACTGGAGTGATTTGCCATTTCCTTCCCCAGATTATTTTACAGATGAATAATGGAGGCAAATGGAGTTAAATGACTTGCCCAGGGTCGCACAGCTAGTAAGTGTCAGAGGCTGGATTTGAACTTACGAAGATGAGTCTTCCTGATTTCAAGCCCAATGCTCTATACGCTGTGCCACCTAGCTACCCTGTGTCATACCTGCATTGATGAAATTGCAGATCTTTCTTTTTAATAGTATTTTATTTCTTACATTTACAATTACATGTAAAAATTACATGTAACAACAATTTTCAACAATCATTTTCTTTTTAAATTTTGAGGTCTCTCATTCCCCTCACCTCTCCTTGAGAGGTAAGCAGTCTGATATAGGTTATATATGCGCAATCACGTAAAACCTATTTCCATATTAGAAAATGCAGATCTTTCTATGAAATACTGTGGTAAAGCAGAAAATGCACTGGCCTTAGGACCTGGGTTCAAATTCTATCTCATGCACTTACTATCTGTGTGACCTTGAAGAAGTTATTTTGTGGCCTCATTAGCAAAATGTGGAATTTTGACCAAATAGCCTTTAAGATCCTTTCCATAGGATCTCTGATTCTATCATTTTAGGGAAGGAAGGATATAACATGGACTTCACTGCCTGAGAGAAGGCCTAGACATGATTATACAAAAGATGAAATAGAGCTGTTGCTGGTTTTCAGCAGAAAACTGTTCCCATTTGGCACCTTCCTAGAAGAGGAGAAACAAATTTGGCATATTTCATAAATTTGCCTAGACTTGAACCTGAGTGAAGAACACCAATCTTTACCACACTATCGAAGGACATATAGCAGCTTGAAAAACAAAGATTAGAATATTTATAGACTAGAATTTCTTAATAATGTTGGTCTTTAGAGAGAGCACTAATACTATCAACTATATTCTACAGGGATTTTTGCATATGTAATCATTATATTAACCCAAGTCATAGATTCATTGTACTACAGGATCTAGATCTGTCAACCTAATGGCCCCATTTGCCATCCTTGTAACCTTGCAGGTCAAATGCCCTTCTTTAGCCACCATTCCCCTTTGTGTATTGTTTCCGCAATTAGAATTTAAGTTCGCTGAGAGCATAGATCGTCTTTGCTCTTGTATAGGTATTCAAAGCACTTGACAAAATGCTTGGCACAGAGAACATCTAGAGCTGGACAGGCCCTTAGAGGCTGTCCAGTCCAATTCCCTCCCTAACTCTGAATACATGTGACAATGGGTCACATGACTATCGTTTTATAATTTTTTTTAAACCTAACTCTAAGGACTTTGTGATCTAGTTAAAAACGCTTTATATACATCATATTATTCTTCCCCCAGTATTATTAAAAGGGGTTTCCTCCTCTTGAGACTTTCTTAAGGTCATTCAGAAAGTTGCTCATAATACCAAAGACATAGCCAGTCTCCTGACTCCCAGTTCAGTGATCTCTTCTTTAGACCCCCTCCCCTTATTTTCTGAATCATCTAGAAAGGGAGGATCTGTAAAGCACATCTCATTTGAGGAATCAGAATTCGTAGAAGAGAGCAGAGCTTTTTCAAAGGCACCTGCCTAACAAACTATTGACATTCCTCTTGCTTGGTCTTAGCCCCTGAGCAGTAAATAGTTTTGTGATTTGATTTCATAAAATGTCTCTGATCAGCAACTAGTGAGTTGGGGTTACCAGAAATCAGAGAAAAGTGTGATCAGTTGCTTATCCCATGAGCCTCTTTAGGGAGGGGAATGGAGTGGGGAGTAGAGGTGGGGAGGAGCAATGGGAAGCATGCAGAACATACAGGAATGGGA
This sequence comes from Phascolarctos cinereus, assembly GCF_003287225.1. Lineage (NCBI taxonomy): Eukaryota > Metazoa > Chordata > Mammalia > Diprotodontia > Phascolarctidae > Phascolarctos > Phascolarctos cinereus. The sequence continues at coordinate 107,961,519 of NW_027556098.1, forward strand.
AATACAAGTGAAAGTTCCTGAAACTACCTTTTTTTAAAAAAAATTCTCAACATTCATTCAATTAGTTGATTAAAAAAATAGTTCACATTGATATAACATTTTATAGTGTACAAGTCCCATTTAATCAATAATCAATCAATCATAAGCATTTATTTATTTATTAAGCACCTACTTTGCTCCAGGGACTACACTACAAGGAATAGAAAAAGAGGAAAAAGACAGTTATAGCCCTCAAAGAGCTTAAAATCTAATGGGGGAGACAATGTGCAAACAAACATATAGTACAAAGCAAGCTATATGCAGAATGTTTGTCCTTCATTCTCGAAGAGGACCATGACATCAGGGAGGTGATGCTATGACATGCAAGTGAATTGGATTTAAGTGAGGCAGAGCTGTGCAAAGTCACCAGCCTCACTCTCTCCTCCATATCTGTCTGGGTCCAGTTAAAAGCTATAGGAAGGAAGGAAGGAAGGAAGGAAGAAAGGAAGGAAAGAAAGAAAGAAAGAAAGAAAGAAAGAAAGAAAGAAAGAAAGAAAGAAAGAAAGATCTATGTTGCCCAGCTAGCCAGATCCACTTAAGTAGGGGAGCTCCTCCTACTCACAACAGTTGTTGTCCTTAATTCTTGAGGAGAAAAGGACCATGACCTCAGGAAGGTGATGCCATGACATGCAAGTGAATTAGATTTAAGTGAGGGAGGGCTGTGCAAAGTCGCTAGCCTCACTCTTTCTTCCAGAGCCATCTCAGTCCAGTGGCAAGATAAAGATCAGGATGTCTGGGGATAACCCTTACTGCATATGTAGGATAAATAGGAAATAATTAAGAGGGAATATACCAAAATTGAGAAGGATTAGAGTTAGAGGTAAAATTTTAGTTAGAACTTGAAGGAAGTCAGAGGGGTCAGTAGTCACAGCAGAGGAGAGACAACATTCCAGACATGGGGAACAGCCAGAAAGAATTCCCGGAGTCAACATATGGAGTGTCTTGTTTGTGGAATAGCCAGGACCAGTAGTATGTGTTAGGGAGTAAAGTGTAAGAAGATTGTAAATATAGGAGGGAGCTGGCTAGGTCATGAAGGGTTTTTTTTTTTTTGGCTAGGCAATGGGGTTAAGTGACTTGCCCAGGGTCACACAGCTAGTAAGTGTTATGTTTCTGAGTCTGGATTTGAACTCAGGTCCTCCTGAATCCAGGCGCAGTGCTCTATCCACTGCGCCACCTAGCTGCTCCTCATTAAGGGTTTTGAATGCCAAACAGAGCATTTTGCATTTTATCCTGGAAGCAGTAGGGAGCCACTGGATTTTTTTGACTAGAGGGGTGACATGACATTCCTCAGGACAACCTTGTGAGGCAGAGAGTTCAAACATTATTATCTTAGATTTTAGATAAAGAAACTGAGGTTCAGACAAGTTAGTTAATTAAAGCAACTTGTCCAAATGTTATGGGGAGTCGGGTCTTCAATTCAAGTCTTTTTTACTCCTAATGCCCTGCTCCCTGAGCACTTGCTGTATTTCTAAACCTCTTTAATGTTCAGAATAGCAACACTCCCATGTCTGTTCTATTATTATTATTTTTCAAAGATCTATCACTGGTGTCCTAAAGATCTAAGAATGTTCTAATTTGAGATAGTTTGTCAGTAATGTGGGACAGGAAAGAGACTTGTTCATAGGGCCCCAGAAGACAGAATGAGGAACACTGTGCGGAAATTACGAAGAGGCAGATTTAGGGAGTTTTTCTGAACATTAAAACGGCTATTGTTTAGTGTTTATATAGCGTATTAAAGTTTGCAAAGCACTGTACAAATATTATCTCATTTTTGTACTCACAACAATCCTGGGAGATAGGTGCTATAATTATCCCTTTTTTTGCAGATTAGGACATTGAGGCAAACAGAGATTAATTTATTTTCCTAGGCTAATACATATAGAAAACGTTTGAGGTGGAATGACGAACTCAGGTCTTTCTGATTCCAAGTCCTGGGCTCTTATCCTCTGTACTACCTGACCAGCTGAATTATGATAACAATTAAAGATGGGGAATTTCAAACTGTTAGGATTAGTTTGTATACCTGGAGCTATATCCTTGGGGACTCTGGATTCCCCAAGGGGCCCTGTGTATGTGCAGGTCTTCCTACCGGGGACCTATTCTCTGTGTAGGCATTCTCCTCTCTGTTCCTGTCTTATTCCAGCTCTCTAGACACTAAACACTATAGCCCTTCCCTAGATTATTTTTTAAAAATGAAGTATCAAAGGTATCATTCCAATATACGAATGAACCTGGACAGGACAAAAAGGAAGAAGATTGCTAACCAGACCCTTACATTCATATTGAATCTTTCACACACACACATACACATATACACAGATGTATACATATACATACATACATACATATATACACACACATGCACACACACACACACACAGTATAGAATAGCATCTTTAAAAAGAAAAATAGGAGGTACTAAACCTGGCAAGCACCAAACAATGAAATTCACTATATTTTAGTAATCAGGAAAAGGCTTATTATGGATGTGGGAATTATTCTTGAGTGAACTATCTGTGCATACTCAGAGATAAGAATTTATAATAAATAAGAAGAATAGGAAGGAGAAAAATGTTATGGCATACAATTAAGAAGACTTAACCCTGAATTATTTAAACAAGGTATTAATATTTTTTTTAAATTAGAAAGGGAAATGTCATAGACATTGACTAGAATTTTATCTTGAAATTAAAGCAATGTAAATTAATCACTACAACATGTAGACCAAAAGAGCTCAGAAAGTGCCTTAGTCAACAAATATTGTGAATTAAACTGTATCCTTAGAGAATGCAGAAATTACCATTCTAAGAAGAGCATTTCAGTATCCAGGTAGGGGCTGGGCAGTGACTCATTAAACTTATATTGTTATTATTGAAGCATAAACAAAGATATGAATTAATAGTTTCTGAGAATGTTTAAAAATGTTTGCTTGTTTTTTTAAGATACTGTGAAGCAACGAGGGATAGTTTCATTTACACAGTATTCCTTTGCAAAGACCTATTTTGTTGTTTTCTGTTTGTTATTTTTTAGTTTGCTTCTTAAAATGTTTTTATTTCATCAAATATTTCACAATTACATGTAAAACATTTTTTACAATCATTTTTAATTGAATTCTACATTCTGTCTCTCCTTTGCTTTCTTCCCCCCTGCCTTGAGAAAGCAAGCAATTTGATATTAATTATACATGTGAAGTCATGTAAAACATATTTCCATATTAGCCACATTGGAAAAGAAAACACAGACAAAAAATAAAACAAGAAAAACAGAGTGAAAAATGGTATGTTTCAATCTGCATTCAAAATTCATCCATTCTCTCTCTGGAAATGGATAGCTTTTTTCATCATGGGTTCTTTGGAATTGACAAAGACCTGTTTTGGAAAGATGTTTCACTTTTTGAAAAGTTGGAACATTATTGGCTCTATTGGGTTATAAGTTTTCAGAATACGACATATAAAAATACATGGTTTTTAACACCTTAATTTTCACTCATCATTGTTGACATGGAAATGATTATGCTTAATACATAAGATTACATTGACAGTAGCTAAAAAAAAAAAACCCTGATAGCTAAATCTGTAGGGTATGATAGTTGGAAAACTGAACTATTTCTCTTGTAGTCTATTGCTTAAAAAAGATCTGTGTTCTGTGAATCTCACAGACAATCAAAAAAATTTTTTCTTAAAAAGACTTTCTTGAGTCAAGTGTTACTTCTATAAAATGCATGAGACTGACTTCTAGGCAAAAGCAGATTTTTATCTACTTTTATCAACTCTGGTCAGAAAAGCTTTTTCTTTAACAATAATGCATTGCTCTGATAGTTTTGCTATCCAAGTTGAGATTACCATCCACCCTCCCCTACCTCAAAACCAGATTGTTTTCCTGTATTCTTTACAGCTATCCATTAGTGTCACCATTCACAACCACTTAATTCTAAACTCTGAGCCATCTTTGCTTTATTTCTCTCTCATATCACCCCTTCATTGCTAATTGCCAATTAATGTCTTTTAGTCCTTTACAGGATCACATAAGTAGAGCTAGAGCTTATCTAGTCTAAACCTTTTCATAGAGAAGAAGAAATTGAGGTTCCATGACTTGCCTAAGGTGAAACCAGTGGTTAAGTAACTAAGAAGGCCTTCAAACCCCAATTTAACATGTTGTACCACACCACACTGCCTCCCATCCTATTGTATCATCTCCTTTGTAGCCAAGCTATTTCAGAATCTCATTATTTTAGAGGACACCAACAAAATTAACCTCGGACAGTGTCTCTGGTATCTTGGATTTCAGTCAACTTCCCAATCCTCACTCTTGCAACGCCTAACCAATTCAATGTCTTTCTTCCATCCTTACACGTTAAAAATCCATACTCCTCAACCTGGTTTTCAAGGCCTTTCAAATATACCCAGGTCAGCCTTTTAACCTCATTGTTACATTCTACCCCCTTCCTCTTTGGCCAAATCAGGATGTCTTCTCTCTGTTTCCTGAGAATATCACAGTCATTAATGTCTCCTTGTCTTGTTCAGAGTGTTAGCCCTGCCTCTAATTCCATGCCGCCAATCTCTGAAGGACAGGTAGAATTGAGATGAACAGAGCCCAATTCAAGTCTTACATCCTCCATTAAGACTTCACTCACCACTACAGCTCATGGTAAGGTGGTCCCTCTGAACTGTGATACTAATCATCTAACTCATTTAGACACAACAACTTATTATTCTGTGTTATTTACATGAATCATATGTGTGTGCACTCTTCATTAAGACTGTAATCTTGAGGGTAAGCACTTTTTTGTATCTCTAACAAGGCCTTGCAAAGTGCTGAGCACATAGCAGTAGCTCAAAACACACTTGTTTGACTGAATTGATTTCAGTGGGACTTACATGTATAGCTATCCCTTCCACATTGGAGAGGTTAGGCACAAAATGCCCCCACAATCTGGAAAATCCATGTAAAATGTCTTGGCCCTCCCTGAAGACCAGAGAAGAAGTCTGAATTTTTCCTTTTTCTTTTATGGAGTGTTTACAGTACCTGATTGTAAAATTTGGGTTAAGTATTTGTTCATATGCTCTGTGTTGTCTGCTGGCCTTTGTGTGGCTTCTGCAGCTTCCTTAAAACTCCCCCAAAATTCCTATTTAATTTCTTATATCGTTTCATGATACAGCGAAACCACAATGGGGAAAATTGCAACGTGAAAGGGATAACTGTATATACATCCCAAAGTTAAATCAGAGTCTTGGGCCTACGAATTGTCTATTTGTCATTGATATCATACCAAATACATTACCATCATAACTGGGTTAAGCAAGTAATAGAACTATTCTGGGCCTCAGTTTCTTAATTAGTAAAATGAAGATGTTGGACTAGATAAGGCCCCTCCCAGCTCCAAATTTGTGATCTTCTTATATAACATTTGCAAATATAAAGTTTTGACATATCATTTTATTAGGGAATGCAGCAAATAAATGAAAGGCTTCAGTGGCAAATCCATAGAAATTAATCATGGCTCGCAAATGGCTCCCATCCCTCTTTCACGGACATGAAATGGGGAAAACACTCAATCCAGCTTCAGTTAAGGTGTGTGTGGGGTAATATTTAATATTCTTTTCCCAGGAAACTTCTGGGGGAAAATATTTATCAAAAGTAAAGCATGATCAACTGATAATGTGCCTTCCTAGAAGCTGGCTTCTCAAACATGAAAATATTATTGAATATTTGGAAAACCTTCCCTTTGATGTCCTAAGCTCTACCTAGATCATAAGCACAAGAATGGGAAAAGCCAATAAGACTTGGATGTCATCACTATTACACAGGGGATTTTGAGGTTGAATATTGCTAGGTCCAGTAGTGTTTTATGTGTTGTTTTGAAGTTCTAGTGGACTTTTTTTTCTTCTCTTGGCTTTAAGGAGTCGATTACTGAGTGATAAAACATATGTTCCTTCTAGGAGATATGTGATGACTTTAGTTTTTATAAAGACTTAAGATAATTTATGCCATAGACCCATAAAATGTTAAAGTTGAAAGGCACCTTAGAGACCATTTTTATCTGCACTTCAAATGACAAATAATGGTAGAAGAAAAATATTATTGATGCATGAAAAATTACATTTCAGTTCAGTTAAACAACATTTCTTTTAAAAATTTTTGTGCTCAATTTGTGTGGATCCTTCAACCTCAGTGGTGGGGAGTTATGAAGTAGTCTGAACAAGAAGTCTGCCTGAAAGGAACTCACAATGTAGCAAGAAAAAACAGACAAACAAAAACATTGCTCAGACACCACTTCTTCCAGGAGCCCTTCACTGATACCCTTGATTGGTTACACCCCTTTTTTCCTCAATTTCCCTTGTACTGTGTTTGTTGATGTAGATGTGCCAATTCTCACCTCCATGCCTTTGCACAGACTGCACCTCTTGCCTGAATTGCACTCCCCTCTTCTCTTTTATTTTATTTTTTCCCTCCTCTCTTTTAAAATACTATTAGCTAACATCTCACCTACAAGGAGCCTTTCTTGATGTTCTCACTTGTTAGTCCTATCTCTTTCATTTTTTGCTTACCCAACATGATGTCTATTCAAACATTCTCCTCTCTTTTTAATCCACTTATGCTACTACTGTCCCCTCTCCTCTCCTCTCCTCTCCTCTCCTCTCCTCTCCTCTCCTCTCTTCTCCTCTCCTCTCCTCTCCTCTCCTCTTCCTCTCCTCTCCTCTCCTCTCCTCTCCTCTCCTCTCCTCTCCTCTCCTCTCCTCTCCTCTCCTCTCCTCTCCCCTCCCCATCCTCCCTTTCCCTACTTTACCCTATCAGCACTTTCTCTTCATGATCACATTAACTCTATTCAGCCTTCATTTTTCTCTCCCCTGTTAAAATCTGATTCCCCTTCACACACACTCACACTACAACTCCCTCCAACCCCCCTCAAAAAAAAGGAAAAAAATACATCTTTCTTTCTAAATTCCTTATTAATGTCAAGGGAAGCATCATCTTTTCATTCTCCTATGTTTCAGCCTTGGAGTTATTTCTTTCAGTCTTCTGCCTCCCACAACCTCATATCCAATCAGTTGCCAAATCATACCAATTCCACTCTAAAACATGTCTCACTCCTTGTCTCCATTCAAGCTGATAGTACCATAGTTCAGGCCCTTATCACTTCTTGCCTGGACTACTAAAATAACCTTCTGATTGGTCTTCTTGTTTATATTCCTTTTCCCTCTCTGATTCATCTTGCAAATATCAGTCCAATTGGTATTCCTAAAGTATAGGTCTGATAACTTGACTCTACTGCTCAAGAAGCTTCAATGGCTTCCTAATGCCTCTAGATAAAGCAAATAGCCAGATAGTCAATGGAGAAGAAAAGTGACAAACAAATCAATTATCCACACTCCTACTTTACACAGCTTGATTAGGCACTTAACACCCTTCTCCACAAAAAGAATTTAAAACAAAGTCAGAGCAACTATCTAGTCACTGTCAAAACTTATAGTCCTTTAAGCTTGTTGAAACAGAGCTTAGCACCTACTTAGCAAAAAATAATTAGTTAAAATAGGGATCTACCAGGGGCTGAAATGAGCTACTCTCTACCTCTATTCTATGTCCTTATTAGCTGCTTGTGCATTTACAGCACTCTGTCTCCTTCCCCAGCAGGGTTATATCCCACCAACACCAAGGACTCACTTCATTCCAATTGCCCCTAATATGATTTTCAACACTTACCCTGGGTACAAAACAAACTAAAAACAAAAGAACAAAAAGCAACTCTAGATATACTTAGGCCCCATAGCAACTGGGTTCCACAGCCCCAACTAAATTGGGTGAATCACTTATGGCTTTCAAATATCCATATCAATGGTATCTTTCATTGTCATGAATAAATGGGAATCATCTGTACCCAGTTTTAATCTTCAGAGGAGCTGGGAAGCAGAGAAGGAATTAATAACAGAGTTAGTTGTTTCATGTTTTTATTAAAGTGAACTTTAGAAAATATGTCTCTGAAATCCAGTGTATAAGAGATGAGACAGTGTGAAAATCCTCTAGACAAATAGGAGTGAAGCAGAAGAAGGAATAGAGTGACAGAACAGTGACCATCTGCTCAAATTTAAAAAAATTCCTTCCTAATATCGGTGCTCTAGTCTGGTTCCAAGTACTAGTATCAGTAGGTACATGTCTTCGTTGCCTTCCCTGCTGTGAAAAGCAGAGAAGACTGCAAGGATATACTCACTCAGCTCTCTGGAACCCTTCATTATAGTCCCTGTGGTTCCTTCAGCTTGATCTCTGGAGACACTTCAGCGTGATCATTCTATCTTTTTCTTAGGACAAAGGTCCCTGAGATCCTGAGGTACATGCTAATGATCTTAATTCTTTAGGGTTATAGAACTATCCTCTTCCCTTCCAGGGCATAGCAACATTTCTGACTCTAAGAGTTTAGAGTTAGACCTCAAAATAGCCTTAGACTTTATTAGATCATGGTTATGTTATCAAAATGAAAATGGTTTAAAAGAAAAAGCCACATGCCCCAAAGCAGACACTATAAAAACGGACATTTGTAGCCCCAGAATAATTTTAAAAGGAATTTTCAAAGTGTAGGTTATCAAATTTGTAGATTACCCAAGCCCCAGATTTTTTTTCTTTAATTTTCCTGCTTCTTGGCTTTTGGAACTTTCTCCAATGGTAAACTGGGGAATGGAGAGAAGATAAAATGTATTATGTCTTAGCAAAATCAAGAAAGTAGTGTCTGTTTGCCAGCTAGAGCACGGAGTGAGAGGAATCCTGGGACACTAATGTGAGATAATAAAGTTTCATTTATGCAGATAGTTGGTAAAAGCATACTAATGAAGCAGATTCCCTGCTCCTTTCACCAGAACGTTATTGGAGTTGAAGAGATAGAAAAGGAGCTATGCTTATAACTTTAGACCAGTTCACGTGTAAATTTTTAGGTATTTTGGGAATATGCAAGTACTGAGTGTGGTATTTTTAATGGCCATAAATCGTAGTTGGCCTATCTGGTGTCAAAATTATTAGGTTGGTGAAATGCTGATGATAATAACTAAAGAAACATCTAGGGTTATCTTGTGAGTTCTAACACACACACACAATTTTCCCAGCATTTACTTTGTATTATGTTCCCAGCACGTAGAAATGAAAGTATGCCCAGTACCTGCCTTTAAGGAGCTTATACTACGCTAGAGGGATGAAATATGTTGACAAATTAACCATAATTCAAGTCAGATTATAAATGCTCCATAAAAAGGAGAGAGCAATATAAAATACTCTGAGGAATTATAGGTGGGATTTTGTACCCAGCCTTCCTTTTTCTTCACTCAAGGTAAGTAATCACAAGTTGATTGTGTGGCTGGGAAATGACTCATGATATTCTTACCATCACCTTTTGGGGTATTGTGTATATAAAGGAACAATACACAAGTTTTGCACCTGGACAAGCAGCACAAATTTATCTTTAAGATAAATTCATTTGGAGGAGGGGATGAGAGTAGAATTAATCTAAAGAGAAGAGGAACTAACCTCACTTGTAACCCCTAGGAAAGACGTCAACTGGTGGATTTCAATTTTCACCAGTAATTTTTTTTTAATAAAATATTTTTGCTTTTTTAATTTAGTCATCAACAGATGCAAACATTTCATTACATAAAGAAGAACTAATAACTAATTATTTTTGCCAATTAAATGCTAACCTCAGTGGTTTCTAAAGAGCAACAAGTCTTGTTGGTATTCTCTAGAGTTCGGAAAACTAGGAGAAAGCCCCATCCTACTTATGACTATGTATATTTAACATATGGATGAAGACAGTGCTTAACTCATTTCCAGCTAAAATTATTGTGATCTGTTCTTTGTCTTCCCTTCTTTCAGTGCAAATGATCTAGTGCTGACAGCATCTCTGATAAACAATTCACAGGGTTCTTATCATTACCCTTTGGGACTCTAATGTATGTCTAATGTATAGTACCCACAGAACATGAGTGCTTAACAAATGTTAACTATGGGGATAATGATGATGTGAAGGAAAGATTAAAAATAGAATACAGCCTTACCCATGTAGAAGCTTAATGAAAGAAGATATATCCCTCATTAAAACATTTTCCTGTCTCTTCTGAATCAGTCTTAATGCCTCCCACTGAGTTACACCCATTTGATTTTCCAAACTGAGCCTTAGGAAAATGAGAGAATTCTACCTTTGATCAGAAAACCTTAATATTACGCTAATCAAGTTGCTAATGATGTCTCCACCTAATATACTTCTACAAGTAATTTCTCTGATGCAAAGAACAGTTTTGAAATATCTATTTCTAAGAACTTACCTTTGCTCTTATTAGTGAAGATATGCATGTCTTTCTTTGATTTGGGACAGAAGCCAGTGACTTAGAGAAAGTTTTAGGGCTTTTCTTGACCAATTGAAGTGTCCACACATCTTGAATATATATATATAATGTATATTATATATATTATATATATAATGTATATTATATATATTATATAAATCATATAATAATATATATTATATATAATGTATATTATATACATTATATAAGTCATATAATAATATACATTATGTATAATGTATATTATGTATAATTATGATATATAAGCTTATAATAATGATATATATAATATATAAGCTTATAATAATAATGTATATATATAATTAAATCCTGGATTATCTAGAATAACAAAACCATAAATGCATGATGAGTATAAACTCTATCATAAAATGGGGGCAGCTAGGCAGACCAAAGGATAGAGTATCAGTCTGAGAGTCAGAAGGACTTTACATTAAATCTAGTTTTAAACACTTACTAGCTGTGTGACTTAGGAAAGTCACTTAACCTCTCTTTGCATGAGTTTCTTTATCTATAAAATGAAGATAATAATAGCATCCGTCTCCCAGGATGGTTTTGAGAATCAAATGAGATTATAATTGTAAAGTACTCAGTACAATATCTGGCACATAGTAAATGCTATATAAATGTTAGCAATCATCATCATCATCATCATTCATCATCATATCATCATCATTCATCATCATCATCATTTTGTCCTTTGGTAACTTTGAAAACTGGTTCCTACTTGGCCTCTTATTTTTTTCCAAAATTTCTACTAATAGCCCTAGATGATTTTTTTTCCTACTTGAACATTGTTCTACTTAGGACCACATAGTAGTAGGACAGTGGTTAAGGTTTTATGTAATAAGAAGTTCTATATACTCTAAGGCAGAGATTTTAACCCTGTTTATTTCAAGGACCCTTTGGCAGTCTGGCATCTACGGACCCCTTTTTGGAATAACATTTTTTAAATGATTGAAGGAAATGCTAAATTTAAGTTAGAGGTAAGTGAAAATAGAGATTTCTTTTTTCCCCATCTAAGTCCATGGACTCCTTGAAATCTATGGACCCTAGATAAAGAACCCCTGATATAGGGTAATAGATGAAGAAGGATGACAGAGAGCTCAGCATTGGTATGGTCACCTGCAGGGCTCAGAATATGAATGGTCAGTACAATCAGAGGTCATTGTAAAGACTATAGCTCAGTAGATAAGAGGATGGGGCCCAAGTTGCAGTTCATGTAAATTCAAATAACAGAGCAGAACTTAACTGGTTGGATAGGCCTTGGACAAAGACCTTTTCTATCTTTCCAGGATGTTTTTGGTTTAATGCTTCACTGAAGCAAATGCTTCCCTTTTAATGTAGAGGCAGTACTCTCAAGGTCCTAGAAGCTGAGTACAATGAAAGTTCGCATTGATGCATATGGAACCCAGAACATATGTTGGAAAAAGTCTGCATGTAGGGATGCATGTGCGCAAATGAGCCCATCGGGAGTTCACCACTGCTATCCCAGGTGCTTCACTTTGCAAATGAGCTCAGCAATATTCCCCTTGAAATTGGCTGTTACCCTGCACTTAACGAATGGTTGACAGTGTAATGGCCCGAGGCAAAGCCAAGGTAGGTTAACACACTGACAAAGCAGGCATTAACTATGATAACAACTGTTTTCATGGGGGATTATTGCTATTATAAACCTTATTCCATATCACAATGCCAGCAATATTTTTTTCTATTTCCTCCGTTTTTTAAGTTAAAGTTCTCATCTAGAATATGAATGAACACAAACTGGAAGAGATTTGAAGGCCAAGTGCCTCTAAACCCTTAACTTGTTTTGCCCACGGGAAAATCCACTGGCATTGCCTTTTCACCTGAGAGGATGCTGTTAGATGAATCAAGAGCTGAGTATATTAAATCATCCATCTAAATCTGATGAGCTGGATCAAGGCAATAAAAGGCAACTTCTAAGGTCCAGTTTTAAATAAGACCACACGAATTTCCCTCCAATTGGCCTCTTACTACTAGACCTAAAATCTTCACCCTTAGAGGGAATCTTCCACATTAGACTACAAAAGCTAGAGTTTTGTTTTTAAGTATAAATTAAAATTAATTGGGGGAGAAGGGAAAGGTCTTGGATAAGGCATCTAACTTCCTTTAACAAGATTAGCTGATTGCTGCTTTGGAAGGTATAGGGAATCTAGCTTTTTAAAGGAAGGAAACAACATATTTATAGGGAGAAGTAAAGGCTAGGAGGGAAAAGGGTATGGGAGAAGGGTATCATAATCAAAAGTCCAGGGTGGAAGAGAGAAGGGAAGACTGGAGCATTGACTGAAAAAGGCAGGTTTGAGTGGGATCTGGGCATGTGGGACCCACATAAGAGTGTAAAATTTGGAAGCATTGCCTGGATGATGGAGGCATCTGGGGTAAATGACTACATCTTAGAATGGGTAGTAAGTCAAAAAGGGTGCCAATGACAAACCACTGACTTTCCAATTATTCCTGAGGCCAGCCCAGGATCCAAAACATTGGAACTTAGTTTGATGAGAAAATATTTGCAGCCAAGAAATAGGCACAGCTGGTACCTCATGTGTTCACTGGCTGGAGGATGCTGAGTGGCTGGCACCTGCACAATGATTGACCTTTTCCTCTTGCCATCTTTTCCCAATCACTGCAGTATATTTTGGCTACTTTATCTCATCCCTTTTTTCCACCATTCCCTACAAATTTCCTTTGGCTGTATTCTCCTGCCTATTATGTCCTCATTCTGTTTCTTAGATATTTTATTTTTTCTTCCTATTTACTATTTTTATTTTACTATTTTGTCTATTTTTTTTATATTTAGCTCTGTTTCTCTACATACACGTCTCCCTTCATCTATCTCTATGTGTTTGTATCTCTCTTTGTCACCACTGGTCTCTATGCTTGTTTCTCCTTTCCTCAGTGCCTTTTCTCTCTGCCTCTGTTGTTTTGTCTGCCTCAATATCTGTCTTTATCTCTGTCTTTCTTTCTCTGTCTCTGTCTCTCTGTCTTTGTCTCTCTGTCTCTATCTCTCTGTGTCTTTCTCCATCTCTGTTCTCTGTCTCTCCATCTCTCTTTCTGCTTCTCTGTATCTCTGTCTATATCTCTCTCTTATCTCGCCTTCCCTTTCACAAATCACTTAGTTTCTTTGCTTGACTGACCATTTCACTCACAAATGTCTTTCTGCTGCCAGCTGGCATCTCCTCACCATTGACTGACAGCAAATTCCCTTTATTGGCTGCCGTCTTCTTACAGCAGCTAATAGGTTCTTTACTCTTTCCTTTGCTCTCTAATACCTAAGTTTTTATTTCAATAGCAACAGTAGGTTCCTGATGGATTCTAATGCATTTATATTGAGCTTAAGCTACTTTTTGGGAGGTAGGTTAAGGAAAGGGAGGTTTCTATGGACAGGGAAGAGAGAGCTCAGTAAATTTGTTGAAATTTCATTTTCCTCATGACCTTGACTCTAAATTCGCATAACCCCTATCTCATAGGAATAGGGGAAATCCTATAATGCATTCACAATGTCACAACAGGTTTAGTGTTATAGAGAAATTTGAGGATACTTTGAAGAAAAGGCCATGCTGAAATCCTGGCAACACTCACACTTGCCTGAATACCAGTTTTAAAGGTCCTTAGGGGAACTAAAAAATCTGTCTACAATACATAGAAATTGATGGATGCTACAGAAACAGTAGGAGAGGGGGAGAATCTAAGCAGGGTATATTAATGAACTCATTTCCAAACTCCAAGTTTTCCAAGAACCCATCAACACTTGCAGAAAGGTACAGTATAGAATGGATTGGATCTTAGGGTCTGATTTTATTCTAGGACTGTATTCTATCAGGATCACAATAGCCCAGAACTTCAAGAGGAACATAACTTGCTTGTGCTGTTGCTATCAATTGCCTTTCTTTTTTTTTTAATTTTTAGGCAATTGGGGTTAAGTGACTTGCCTAGGGTCACACAGCTACTAAGTGTCAAGTGTTTGGTCTGAGGCTGGATTTGAACTCAGGTCCTCCTGACTCCAGGGCCGGTGCTCTCTCCACTGTGCTGCCTCGCTGCCCCTATCAATTGCCTTTCTTTTGAAAGATCATTTCTGTGTAGTTTAAAATGTCCATATTCATTATCAAGACATTGGCCAACAGGCTGTGATTTTTTTTTCAGGAAGGATTCATAATACTATCTAGTAAAGTGTCAAGGGGATGAGATTTGTATTGATATTTGGAATATCATGGATCTTTTCAAATATTAATGTTACCATGAGATGTCTTACTCTTTCCTTCTCCCTCAGGTGGGGGAGGGGCCAAGCCTCCAGTCACACACTTAAGGCTCACCCTAAGTGTAGGCCTAGGCTCTAGAAGATGAGCCTTGGTGAGCCACTCCTCCTCCCCACTTACATTGATGAGAGTTGCTCAGAGACATTCTCCCAATTATTTTCTTGACATTGAACATATCTGTTCCCTTATAGAGTGTTAGTATACTCATTGATGCCTTCTTGAGGGAACACAGGCAATTCCTGGTTGGTTATCAGTGACTAGGTTGCACTTAGAACGATTGGATGGATTAGGATGGATGGGAGACCAGGCTTTGGTTAAAAGAGAGGAATGGAGGGCTCTCAGACCTTTTTGGCTTTTTTTACATTTTTCCCTGTCCCTTTCAGTAGTGTAGCAAAGGGGTGTGTGTGTGTGTGTATGTGTGTGTGTGTGTTGGGATGTGTCACATTTCTCTCTTCTTCCTTCCGAAGGAGCAATTACTGGTTCCTTAGCACAGAAGCTTGGGCCTGAAGCAGGCATGTGCTAGTCCATATGGCTTTTGAGGGGAGAGTTCCTTGGGGTAGGCCTTCAAGCCCAAGAGATGGCAGCTGCTAGGGCAATGATAGAGTTCCTGAAGGAGCATATGGAAGAAATAGATACGTGCTTAACCACTTGGCTTAGACAGGGAGTTAATGGGCAAAGTTTCTGGAGCCCAGGCTGTTGTTTTGAGGTGGAATTTTTATTTCCTACCATTATTATCCTAGAATCTAGCCTTCTGACAGAGAAATATTGCCTGGCCAGAGTAAGCCTAGAGCATTGCCTTGTAGTCAACTCCAAATCAGAATGTCCTGAAATCCAGATTTCTAGCAATAGAAAGGGAACTTTAAGTTTTTTTGGCCAGGATGATACCTAGCCTTTTATCCAGAGTAGGGAGATTTCTTGGGCAGTTCCAGCTGTTTGGGTAACTTCAACAATGGCCCTCTACTAGTAGGCCTTCTAGGAAAATGAAGGGGATTTCATCAAAGTGTAAAAATGTTGCCACAGGGGCAGCTAGGTGGAGCAGTGGATACAGCACCGGCCCTGGATTCAGGAGGACTTGAGTTCAAATCCAGCCTCAGACACATAACAGTTACTACCGATGTGACCTTGGGCAAGTCACTTAACCCCGCTGCCTCGCCAAAAAAAAAAAAAGTTGCCCCAGCAGCAATCCCAATTTAAATTCTTGTTCCAAAGGAACAATTGTGAGTACTTTATATTTTCTTTATGCTTATGGACTTTGTATAACTTGTGTTTTCTCTCTTAGTTTCTTGTACTCTATGAGTCCTTCAAGTCTTCTGCATTTTTTGTCTTTGTGCTTGAAAGAAAGGCTGTTTCTCTTGCTCTCTCTGTGTGTCTCTCTCTGTCTCTGTGTGTTACTATAAGCATAGATGCTAGAAACCTCTTTTAACCATGTCGGTGGAAAAGTAGATATGTTTGCTCTATTTGGAGATTTTCCCAAAATGACTCTGTGTGGAGGCAGTGAGGCAAAAGGAGAATATGGCCTTTTGGGGGATGGCCACTGAGATGAGATCCAGTCTACACTAGCTGAAACAGTTGAAAGACCTTGAAAGTGTTTTTATTTGTTTGTTTTTTGAAATTGTACTTGTGATTTCATTGATATAGGGAAACCCCAGTGTGGGACTTCCTCTCTTTACGTAGATCAATGCATCCTATGCAACATAAAATCTTAGAGAGATTCCTGGAGTACTGAGAAGTTAAGCACTTTACACAGAATCACTTAGGCTGTGTCAGAAGCAGGACTTGAACCCAGGCCTCTCCAACTATGAGAAGAGTTGTCTATCCACTATCATTATAGCACACTGCCTCCGAAGGGAGGGAAGGTAGAAAACAACCATTCATTAAATACTTATGTGCCAAGTACTTAGCTAAAAGCTTTACCAATGCTATCTCATTTGATCCTCATAACAGCCCTAGGAGATAGATGCATGTTACCTCTATTTTTTAGTTAGTGAAACTGAGGCAGACAGAAATTAAGTGACTTGCCCAGGGTCACACAGCTAAGAAGTATCTGGGGCCCAGTCTGGAATCAGGTCTTTCTCTTTCCAGGTGCAGCCCGGTACTCTATTTATCGCTCCACCTAACTGCCTATAAACCTTCCAAATCTTCAAAGTCAAAATACTACTATTCTCTTCCTCCTCCTCCTGCTGCTGTTGCTACTATTAGCACTACTTCTGCTACTACTACTACTACTACTACTACTACTACTACTACTACTACTACTACTTCTACTACTACTACCACCACCACTACTACTTCTACAACTACTACTACTATTCCTCCTCCTCCTCCTCCACCTACTATTACTATTACTGTTACTACTACTACTACCAATAGTAATAATAAACACCTTTCACTAGTATGGAATTTTATGATTTTAAAATACTATCACAATCCATCTCATTTAATCTTTACAACAACTGAAGGGTTGCTCTTAATTTATATATAGTATTTTCATCTACTTGTATCATCTTTGTGTTGGTTAAACAAATGTTGACTATAAATCTGAAGCAGGGATTCCCCAAATTAAGGAAATTTGTATTCTTAAACATGGTACTCAACTTACAGAACTCTTATCTCTCAAAAGTTGTTTAGATAGAAAATGGAAATATATTTAAAAAGGGTTTAGTTAAAATAATGGGAAATTGATCTAAGGGGTTATATTAAAGAAAACTAGAATTGTTTGTTGTTACTATTGCTAGGAAAACACTGCATCCTGAAAATCAATATGAGATACCACTTTCAGAGGCAGAATCTTAGATGCTATGAGTACTCATTCTCACCTAGTATGCAAACCTAACTTTTTTTTTTATATAAAGGATAATTATAGGTTTGTATACTTGCTGTAATTAACCCGTGAGGTCATCTAGTTCAACTCCCTCATTTTAAGCATGAAAAAATATGAGGACCAAAGTAGTTAACTGATGCATATTGTCATAAAAAGCAGCTATGTGGCACAGTGGATTGAATACCAGGCCTGGAGTCCAGAAAAGTCACTTTCCTTAGTTTAAATACAGACTCAGATATTTACTAGCTGTGTGACCCTATGCAAGTCACTTAACCCAGTTTACCTTGGCTCCCTCATTTATAAAATAATTTGGAGAAGAAAATGGCAAACCACTCCAGTATCTTCACCAAGAAAACCCCAAATGGAGTCAAAGAGTCAGAGAGAACTGAAAGTACTGAACAATAATAAAAAGAGTCACACAAACATCAGGTAAAACTGAGATTCATGTAATACACCATATCGGTTGAATAAATCAGAAATAGGGAAGCTACCTGAGGTACTTTTAGTCAATTTGCTAACCCAACTTCAATCATCCTGGGGTAATCAGAAGACTCAGAGATGGAGGGGAAATTAGAGACATCATAGAACTATCAATGTCAAGCTGGAAAAGATTTCAATGATTAGGAAGAAATTCATTCTAAAACTTAATCTTACAAAAGAAAAGACAGAGCAGAGGAAGCTGAGTAACGTATTCAAAGTCATACACCTCAGAAGTAACAAGAGCCAGGTTTAGATATGAAGGTCTTGAGATATAATGGGCTCCAGACTTGACCTGGGGGTCCTAATTAATGTATAATTAAGTAATTTTACAGCTTAAAAGCATTAAGAGGAAACTTAATAACAAGAAATTGGTCATTGGAAAAGACCCCACAACATACTTTTTGGATACTCTTTGGATCTACTCTTGGCATTCAGTCAATAGTAAGACCTGAATAACTGTAAGATTAGAGATCAGTGAAGCAATACATGCTTTGCAAAACACAAATATAGATACATGAGCTATTTTAATAATTTATTCATATAACTTATTTACATATACATATATATCTCCAATGAACATTTTCTACTTTAACCATATTCAATATAAAATGGTCATGTGTTTTTGGTTATATTGTATGTTCACCTTCATGGTGAAGATAAAAATTTAAAAAAATAATAATTTCTGCCTTGAGAAGTGTGACTTTATCAAGTCTATTAAAAAGGAGATATCAATCATTCAGGGTCCCCAAGTAGGACAGCTGTCTTATGTTATTTTGGCCTAGCTTGGAAACAGAGACAGCAGAAACCCAGCCCAGGGCTGTGAATGACCTACAACTATTTGGGAGTTAGAAAAACTGAATTATCTTTGCAGCCAAAATCCATTCCAGGACCATCTTTCCACTGTCTATGAGGAATCTCTCTCTCTCTCTCTCTCTCTCTCTCTCTCTCTCTCTCTCTCTCTCTCTCTCTCTCTCTCTCTCTCTCTCTCTCTGTCTCTGTCTCTGTCTCTCTCTCTCTCTCTCTCTCTCTCTCTCTCTCTGTCTCTCTCTGTCTCTCTGTCTCTCTCTCTCTCTCTCTCTTCTCTCTCTCTCTCTCTCTCTGTCTCTCTCCCTACCCTTAGCTTTGAGCTCTCTTAGCTCACAAAGGAATTAATGATAGGCAAACTGTCAATTTACAGAATTACCCTATGATCTATGATATAAACCTTCTGCAGATGACAATTGTACAAGCCCCAAATAGAAAATCAGTTAAGCAATGGGACAACTTTGCTAAACCTTCTGCTTTTTTTTTCTTTTTTGTTAGTTTTCTGAGCTCCCCTTTCTATCTTGTTCCTTTTCCCCCCCAAATCCAAAGTTCTTAGTATACACACATGTGTATATATGTATATATATATGTATATATGCCTGAATATTGTATATATATACACTATCTATACATATGCATATATATCTATGTACACAAAAATTAATGGTATTATGCATATATTACTACAAATATTTTTATGCAATATGCCTGCATTTCATTCAGATATATGTATACACACATATCATTAATACCATTTACATTACTAGATACATCATTAAAATAGATACATACATAGTCCACTGTGATTTCATTGCTATGGGCAATTCTTGATGAGTAAGCTTCTTTTATGAATGCAAGTATAACTAATAGTCTTAGAGAATTGCCTGAGCTATGAGAGGCTAAATGATTATCCCCATGGTCACAGTGTTAGTATATATCAGAGATAAAGCTTGAACCCAGGTCTTTTTAACATTAAGGTTGACTATATAGCCGCTATCCAACACTGCCTCTCATAATATACAGGTGCATGTGTATACACACATGATATAACATATAAACATACACATATGCATACAGAATGCAATGAGTACGAGCTCATACGTACACATGCATATATATAATTGAATATACATAGATAATCACAATAATCTGACAAATCTGTCATAAAATTAATGCATATGTATCTGTGTACCTATATATATGTATATATATATATATATAAATACACACAGTATGTGTATATATAAACATGTCCTATATTATTGTTTTTAATATTCACAGAACACACGTACTCCACCACTCAATTCTTTTTATTGTTTTCCCTAGCCAGATGTGTTCTCTTTCATATTCCTTAACACTCAGTCTAATGCTGAATCTGCATCAAATATTGGACACAATAAAGTTCTTGTACTTCACTATAGTTGTGTGCATACAATTTGTCTATACTATAAATTTGCCACAATAATAAACAACTTCATGGAAAGTGAAAACCAATGATCTTTCATTAAAACAAACACGGTATCTGAGCTTTCCTGGATCACCTCCTTCATATGGTTAATCCTTTCCTTTTCCTTTTCCTTTTCCTTTTCCTTTTCCTTTTCCTTTTCCTTTTCCTTTTCCTTTTCCTTTCCTTCCTGTCCTTTCCTGTCTTTTTCTTTCCTTTCCTTTCCTGTCCTTTCCTGTCTTTTTCTTTCCTTTCCTTTCCTTTCCTTTCCTTTCCTTTCCTTTCCTTTCCTTTCCTTTCCTTTCCTTTCCTTTCCTTTCCTTTCCTTTCCTTTCCTTTCCTTTCCTTTCCTTTCCTTTCCTTTCCTTTCCTTTCCTTCCTTTCCTTTCCTTTCCTTTCCTTTCCTTTCCTTCCTTTCCTTTCCTTTCCTTTCCTTTCCTTTCCTTTCCTTTCCTTTCCTTCCTTTCCTTTCCTTTCCTTTCCTTTCCTTTCCTGTCCTGTCCTTTCCTGTCCTGTCCTGTCCTGTCCTGTCCTGTCCTTTCCTGTCCTGTCCTTTCCTTTCCTTTCCTTTCCTGTCCTTTCCTGTCCTGTCCTTTCCTGTCCTGTCCTTTCCTGTCCTTTCCTTTCCTTTTCCACTGGGAATAAGAAACCAGATAGGCAATGATGATGATATACAAATGATTAGTCCCCCAGCTCCAGTCCCTTGACATTTTTATTTGCTGGCAAGGGTTATGGTCAGATTCAGGAGATGAAAAGATTTAAGGGAAAAGCCAAAATGACTTTGTATACCACTACTCTTCTCCTTTTTCTTGGCCAGGGTAAAGCATCTCATGGGCCTAAGTGAAAAGGTATCTTACATTTTCAGCATCTCTCCATATTATCTCTTCATATTCTTACTACTGACTTCACTTCCTCAGAAATGCCTGTTGTGAGGAGGTAGGAGGAGCAGAGGAACAGAAACTTGATGCTGGTACCTACTTTGTGGCACTAACACTTAACATTTCAATTAATTGATCAGAACTCATAACAGTTACCATAAGATTCTTCATTCTTCTACCTACACCATTGTGTCTCACCTTTAACTCTGTGTGATCCATTTATTCTTTCTTTCCATCAAAACATTTCCTACATGCTTTACTTAAATACTAGCATCCCCATCACCCATTAAAAAAGACATCAGGAAGATAAAGACTAGGTTTGTTGGATTGAATTACCTACTCTATTGGGTACCCTATAGACCTACTTGATCTTCTGAAACTGTGAACAAGAAATTCAGATTTGCACCATCTGTTATGGGATTTTTTTAAAAAATGTACACTTTTCCCTGGGAGGGAGATCAAGAAGCAACCAAAATATATGGTCAACTGGATCTGATTTTTTTTTTTTTGTCTTTGTCACATGAGAAGGCCAGATGGGGAAGGAGAGGTAAAATGACCATGGTGTGAACACAAAAGTCATTGGTAAAATATTCTTAAAGAAACAACTGAAGAATCATAAGCCACTGTCAGATTGTGTGTGGATGTGTGTGAATGTGATTTCATTAGCCAATTTCTACTAAGAAGAATGGACTTAGGCATAAGTTTGATTCAACTCACATTTATTAATGCCTACTACATGGAGTATTCCATAACTGAGTCTTGGAGATATAAAGACAAAATGACAAAAAAGAATAGCTCTTGTTCTCAGGGAGCTTACATTCTACTATGTGAAAGCTACATTAAATTCTAACTACATTATATTCTTGTACCAGCATTTTTCACAAGATTATTAGTTTGCTGTGGAATCTATACTCCAAAGAGAGACCTTCTTATCCTGCAATATAACCATCTCAGGGAAAAGCTTAGGAAATGATTGCCTAGTTTACTTGTACAGCATCTATCCAATTGACAAATACTTCAGTTTCCATAACATCTTCAAGTAGATATTAACTTTTCTTCAATTATATTCCATTTAAGGACATGGACTACATCTTTGATCTCTTTTTCCCCCCACTAGTACCAAAAACAATGTTTTGAGACTAAATGGTATGGAACATTTGTGTATTAACTAATTACTATCACCTTTGCAAAATATTTCCTCTTTTATGAGCAATTCTAATGACTAATATTAATGCTGTTGGATATATAATAAAACATATACATGTTTCCCCATTCTCAGTTGAGGGAGGAGGGATGAAGATTGTGCATTTGCTCAAATCTGGTAGCATATCCTTGGATAATCAGACAGTCTTGCTTTATTGTTTTTCTTTCTTACAAAAGTTTGTGAAGGGGGTATAGCAATAAATATCAGTGATGTCTAATAACAAACAATAATAATAGCAAACATTTATACAGTGCTTTAAGGGTTGCCATGAAATTTGTGTGTGTATGTATACATATATGCATATATATACATACATATACACACACACACATATATGTCTTATCCTTACAACAACCCTGGTGGGGGGTTAGATATTATTATTCCTATTTTGCAGATGAGGATATTGTAGTAGACAAAGCTTAAGTGACTTGGGTGGGGTCACATAGTGGTGAGGCTGGATCTGAACTCAGGTCAAGCTGATTCCAGGTGCAGTACTCTCTATATTATGTCATCTTGCTACCAATAAACAAAATTTCTTTATAAAAACATTTCTGTCTTCTGATCAGGTTACTAATTTTACGCCTCTCAATTCCTGGTAGATATTTAGAGAAGGAAGAGGCTAATTCATAGAGAACCAAGAAACAAGAAGAATTCCAAACTTGGATTATTTCTCATTAAAGGCCCTACTTATACTGATAAATCATATTAGGTATCTAAAGAAAGAAATCCGGTGATGGAACAAGGCATTTAAAATTCATCACCTTGCATCATCTGAATATGCCATGCACATTCAAGCATAAGTGTGTTCTGTCTGACATTCACTCAGTTGACAACCTAGGGAACTGTCTAAGAATTATTATTCATAGTGGTGAGTACCCTACATGTTGTGGTGACAATACAATGCAATGTAGCATCATCTCATTACAGGCACTGTAGTAATTATTGATGTTAAATACAAAGTAATTATTGCCAACATAATGATTAACGTTTATGGCACATTGTAGAAGGCCAAACTTGTTACATAAATGGTAAACCTCAATAATTCAGCTTTTTTAATAACAACTTGAGATTTAATCAACACACAGTAATTGCACCAAGTTTGAATTAAGCTCACATTGGAGATGCAATAATATCAAATGGGAGCTTCTTGTTTTTCCCTTAGCTAATATATAGAACAGATCAAGTGACCTCACTACTCAATGTAGTTCTGCTAAAATTCAATTCATGAGGAATTTACCAACTATAACATATTTAAATTACCACTCTATATGGATTTCATCAATAAGGCAGGGTATTAAACATATATATGTGTATATATATGCACATACATGCATATAAATATAGATAAATGAGAGATTGAGAAAGAGTGATTTAGTTACTAAGGTTCTCTTATGGAGGGGATTTATTTCATCACAAAGAATTCACTACACTAATAAAAATTTTTTTAAATACACTTTTTATTCAAATTCATGATAAATAGCTTTCTAGATTCAAAAGCAGTGTTAAGGTTAAACCAATTTGCCACCTATAATTCTTTTTTAAATTTTTTTTGGTTATTTTTTTTGTAATTATTTAAACTAAAATATAATAACACAGGGATTTCCATTGTGAGTTAGATTCATGTTCCAGATTGCTCAGAAATCTATTTTGGACAATGTTTCTATTTGGATGTGTTGTGGAAGGGCCGGTTCATCAATAGATATTAATATATGTTCACTTCAAAGATGAGCTATTATCTCCAAACAAATAGGTTCAAGAAGTATTTAGATAAATTCACAGACATTAAATCCTGAAGGAAAAATATTTGTTTTTAGTTTTCACCACATTTAATAACTGAATAATTAGGGTAATTAGTATCCATGTTTGCGGTCTGTCCTTTAAATTTAAGGAGTGCCCCTGCATTCTCTTATGTGTAGATTCAATGAATAAAGTTACTTTTAAACCTATTAATAATGTGAATTTTAAAAAATAATTTAGTTATACTCCATTGTAGCCCTTCTCAGTCTGAGTTGAACTAATATGAAGGATCCCTCATTCCTCTGATCCTGTGAGTTGTCTTGAACCTCTTGGGTTTTGCAATATCTATTGTGAATTGTGATAAACATGTTATCACAGAATAATAAGTATAATCATACCATAACTTTGTGAAAAAGCAAAATAATGTGATGAGTTTTTTTTTTGTTTTCAATGTAATTCCTAGTGGTGCCCATCACCTTACATTGTTTGTTTTATTTTATCATATTTAATTTGGGGGTTATAAAGCAAACATTGTACCAATGTCTTCAAGAGAGGAGCTGACTATGACTACTAGGTTCTCCATCAATAGCTTCGAGGACATCACTCCAAATTCATGTTTTGGATTAATTTTCTTTACATACATTATCTTATAAAAAAACAGTCCCCTTTGCAGAAATGCATATCTCTTGATATATTCCTGAAGTATATCCCTGTTAACTTGACATTTCATTACTGGAATGTTTTGCTAACTTCTGTAAACTGAAGGATTTCAATGTGTAAACTTATTCAAGATCATTTAAATAAAGTCAAATAAGACTAGTTCAAGCTTTGATCTCTATACATATCTTCATTAGACAAATGTTTATGCCTAACCATTTTATTTGAATCTTTAAATTCTTTTCAATGGTCAAACTAATCCCCTCTCCATACCCCTTTTCCATACTTTCCCCTACCCCAATAAAATCCATAATTATTTGCTGCTTAAGTTATTTATGGCACAGCCTTTTTCAAAGGCCTTTGGAAAGACTGAATTGATTAACCTACCAATTTTTCATATTGTTTATTTCCTTAGAGAACTACAAAAATATTGGCTTAATGTTATTTTACCTTGTTGAAACATTGTTCCCTTTCCTCCATTCATATTTAATCCATTGATCCTATTCTATTTAAGATTCCATGAGCTTGCCCAATATGGAAGTAAGTCTCATCAATCTATTATTAAATTATTTCACTCTGGAAGCCCTCTAATGAATGGAAAGAATGTAAGTGACCAGTTGGTAGTTTACCTGACATCCAACAAAGTGGTCACTCAAAATAATAGAGACAAATGGCCAAAACGGGAAGAAAATATTGTAGAAGTGGCGATGGTGGGAATTATCTCTTGGAAAGAATATATTATTGAAGTACCTAGCACTTTGAGATGAAGTCAAACATTGAAAAGAACAACCAAAAATCAAACAAGGAAGGAGAAATGAACATCATGCAATGAGGAGGGTAAAATGCAAAGAAATGCAATGGAGTAATATAGGATTTAAGTAAAACAGAGCAGAATATAAACTGAGGAACTGAAGAAAAAAGGAAAGTGGAAGAATAACACTGTGGAATATAAATAGATCTATGAGAACGGATGGAAAAAAGTATATTGAAATAAAACCAAATAAATTGAGAAGGGGTAAGACACTTAGATATAAGATACACCAAAACTAGTCAACAAAAGGAAGAGCAAATTTGAGTGGAATGCAGAAGAGCAATGTAGAAGGCTTTGAAGATTAATGAGGAAGGACCAAGGAGGCTGGAAGAGATTCGAGAGGACACAGAATAAAAGAATGGCAACAGAAAGAGAAAAAAATCACAAGTTCCTTCTATCTTCACTGTACTTTCATCAATTATATATCTATGACAAAATTAAAGGGGATGTGATGATAGATGAGTAGTTTATTTTATTTCTTTTTAACTAAGTTTCATCTGCTGGACATAAGTTAGCAATAATAACCCAAAAATATCTACATAAAATATATTATGTGCAAGGCCTTGTAGTAGTTACTATAGGTAATACAAAGACAAGTAAGAAATGGTCCTTGCACTGAAGAGTTTGTAGTTGAGTAGTTGTGAAGGATTAACAACTACTTTCTGGTCAACAAGTCTGCTATTGCATCACTTAATGTTGGACACTGATGTGCAAAAGAACTGAAATCTTGGTCACAGTGGATTTATGTCCTTTGTTTTTTGGTGAAATAACGTCACATGTAACTCATCTGGTTCTTAGAAGAGTCCTTATTTGAAGTATGTAACATTCTTTGATATAACAAAAACTCAATAAATGTTCATTATAGAAGAAGAAAAAGGAGAAGAAGATGAAGAAGAAAAAGGAGGAGTAGGAGGAGGAGAAGAAGAAGAAGAGAAGGAGGAGGAAATGCAGAGAGAAGACAAGGATGAAGATGACAACAACCTATTCTTAAAAGACCCATTTAATTACATCTATTTCAAAATTGCATGAGACTTGACTGTTAGAATTTCCCATAAGACAGAAGGATAGATACAAAAATATAGGGAGACAGATGTAGATATACATACAGCTTATCATCATTATCTTCTGATCTATAGATCATAAATTTAAATTCCTTGAGTCCTGGGACTGTGCCATTTTGGCATCTTTGTGTCCCCAACATTGAGCAATAGGGAAATCTCATAATGAGTAATGAATTAATATTTATTGAATTATAATTCTATTTTTGCTTCTGCATTACGTTCCTTAACTCCTCCTCCTTAGTCTACCTATTCTATCTCAAGTATACTTAATTCATGACCTCTTTGTGAATTGCCCTACTCATCCATTTGTATCTTATGTTAAGCCATGTATCATGCAGGGAATCTTTCCCTTACATCAAAGATCATTTTTTTTTACTCAGTTTACAGTTTACATGCAAACTAATCAAATACTTCCCACTCATCCAAATAGCTACCTAAACCACATTGTCTCCATGAAGCCTTATTTGATTAAGACAAGGCAAGCACAATGCTAATACATAGTCCAAGATAGGATTTTGTTCTAACTGACCAGCTATCTGTATAGTGGCAAGACTAGTGCTACATGCAGATAAGCACTTAAACTTCCATCAAAATAAATTTTAAAACATTCATTTTATAGCATTCACTAATATATTGTAATCAAATTCCTTGTTGTATGATATGCTTTCACATCCCTTCTTTAGAAAAAATGAACAGTGTAAAGACCACAAACATGTTCTGCTATTAGTCACTATGCATAAACCTTCCAATTTGCCTCCATCTTTCTTCTACTCTCTCCTTCCCCCAACCTACTTTTCTGTGATGAAGGCAGTATTTATGGCTGAGCCAGTGCTGAGTAAGATGCAGTGATTATGGCTGAGTTTTATCACAGCTGTATTACTTAGCTGCAAGGTGAAGCTCTGTGCTAAAATGGCTCATGAATCCCTGAAATTGACTATCCGTCACCTTTATAATCTTGATAGAAAGGCAGGTCAGATGAGGCTTGACAACTTCTCATGCAAACAAGAGCACAAAGGCAATGTACCTTCTCTTTAAGGTACTAATGTTTCTGGAAGGGCAAGTATGCAAACATGAGAAGGAGGAGAGTGGAGAGCTACAGGTTTGGATCTTGGTTCTATTTGGCAGTATGATAGTCAAAACAACATGGACAAAGCCAAATGGGGATGGACCTCTGTGAACACAATTTTTCATGACAGTGTTGGTATTTCCTGTCAGACAGTAGGCTGT
This sequence comes from Phascolarctos cinereus, assembly GCF_003287225.1. Classification (NCBI taxonomy): domain Eukaryota; kingdom Metazoa; phylum Chordata; class Mammalia; order Diprotodontia; family Phascolarctidae; genus Phascolarctos; species Phascolarctos cinereus. Next base: position 107,989,299 of record NW_027556098.1, read on the forward strand.
TAAAACTTTGAATACTTCAGATTTCAGTAAGAATAATAGCTGTTATTAAACAGAAGTGTAATGTCAAAGTAGATTATATATTACCATATTTGAGTCTCACAACAACCTGGAGAGTTAGGTACTACAGATGTCATTCCCATTTTACAGATGAAGAAACTGAAGCTTAGAGAGGGTAAGGGATTTGCCTAGGTCACACAGCTACTATCTGAGCTTCAGCGTTTGGTGTCATTTGTCTTGAAATTAGAATTTAAAACATCATAAAACATAGTAAAAATCATAGAGCTTTAATATTTTAAGAAATCTCAGGGATTTAATCTCATCTTCTATACAAAGAATTCCCATTTAAAACATGAATGTATGTATGTATATATGTATGCACAAATATAAAAATATACTTTATATATGCACATATTTATACACATGCACACACACATATACAATCATGATATGTATTGTCTATCTATATATGTATATGTTTCTGCATATGTATTTATATATACTTGCATATACACATACATAGAAACATTAAATCTATCTTCTATCTATACATTGAAGAAAGAAATGGCAAACCACTCCAGTATCTTTGCCAAGAAAACCCTATGGACTTTTGACCCTGGGGCCATGTCGAGTTGGACACAACTCAGCAACAACAAAGCTATATATCTATGCATATCTATGTATATGTATTTATACATACATGCATTTACATGCATATACATACACACATTTCTTTCTCTCTCTTTCTCATCTAGACCCTAGCTTCTATCTAAAAATCACCCTTTTGCTTCTGATGCTATTTTCTAGTGACAGTGAGTTGGTTACCTCTGAATCCAGTCCATTTCATTGTTGGGAAAGTTTTATTATTCTTCCTTATACATTAAGTCAAAATCCTTCTTCCTATAATTTCCATGAGGGGTCTTAGAGGCATTATTATTCTCTAAAGTTTGCCTCCATCCATTTAGGTTCTGTGTGTTCCTCTTTCTTAAGCATTATTTACAGTTATTTTCTCAATTTATGAGGTATGTGCATGGTATTTCTGCATGTGCATCATGGGGCGTTACCATTCAATGTTTAGGATGAAATGCTATCAAAACATTTTATAGCCTCCTGCCTGAAACTGTATAAAAGTCCCAGAAGGAGATATTGCTACATGCCTTAGGAGGTTTTCAGAAGACCAAACAACACTAGAGATTACATGTTCTTCTTCATCTTTCAGCACCCACGGTCTTCCCCTGTGCCCAGATAAGACACTTGTCACCTTTCCCCTTGACTATATTTTCTGGGAAGTCACTACTAGCCTGAGGAGCACATAGTTATTCAACGTAGACAAATCTTATTGAATCTCCTTCTCTGCCAAAACACTTTAGTCTTTTACGACAGATGTTAATCTTTCCATCTCAGTCCTTCAAACAGCTCAACCATTACAACTCAAGTCTATTTTGCATTTCTCTGCTATTCCAAGTCCAAAGATCCATCAAAGAACTAATTCTGCTAATTGAGCTTTCAGAAAATCCTCCAGTGACTAAGTATATCACACTGGGCTTCATTTTCCCAGAGGTCTAAATATCTAAGTCCACTAAATGACTGAGCTCCTAATTCCTTTAAAAATCAACATTGTCCAGTGGATCTTAGAGCATCAGGCCCATTGGTTCTGAATGTAAGCATTGGCCTTTCACATTTCTTTTTAATAAGATGTTTTGCTTGTATTCTCTATAATTACTCTGTGTTTGCATGTATGTGTGTGTGTGCACACATGCACGGTATTAGCTGTCCACAGAATTCATTTGTTTCCTATTAATGAAACCTCTACATCGCTAACAAAGCAGAACATAAAAAAAAGGTAAATAACACCCCCTAGAAACAATTTGTTTCTTATTACGTGTGTTCTTGTTAAACAATATCTCAGGGAATTTTTTACCCAGCAAGAAAGAGGAGGAGGCTACAAATATAATTAGCTAAGTCAAGAGGAAATAATAATTATAGTCACAGTACAGTCAAATAGATACCCCACCTGTGGTCCAACAAGGAAAAAAAAGTATGGCAGATTTCTGCTTGCAGAAAGTCAAGCAAATGGTCCAATAAATGAGGTTTGCATTTCCAGGCCAAACAGAACACTCCATTATTTAAAGAACAATGGTCATTCCTAGCCCTTGCACATTATGCCCCAAGAGCCTTCCAATAATTTATCATACTTTCTGCCCCTGAGCATATGCAGATACATCCAATTCATCCCAATTCAAGAACATGCATTATCAATCTACTGTGTGCATAGCACTGCATTAGGCAATAGGGGAGACACAAAATTTAGATAATACATGATCCTGCACACTTGATATTTAGTTCTGATGAGGATGTCACACAGCCACAGCTAACTATGCTATAAGATAATACATGGTGGAAGTATTAAAGGATGAAACTTAGTAGGGAAAGCACTAGCCTTGGAGTCAGAAAGACCTGGGTTTAAGTTCTGCTTCTGGAATGTACTAGTTGTATAATCATGGTCAATACTAGACTGCTTAGTGGCTTTAGGAGACTCTCTAAGACTCTAAGTTACAGATGAATTGATAAGCCAGATTGGTAGAGGTAGGTTTCCATTTCCCCATCAGCAGCTCCTTGTACCAATGGAATGATAGGTCTGAATCAAACCTCCTGCCTCTAGCCTCCCCCACAAAAAAAAAAAATTATGCATTAGAGAAATAGACAACAAAGTGTCATGTGAGAACCCAGAGGAAGAAAGGAAAGGTCACTATGAAGCAGGAGAATCAGTCTCCTGGAGGAGCTGACATTTCAATAGGTCTTTAAAGGAAGGATAGAGATTTAACAGGTAAAGTGGAGGAAGTAATGATGTTCATTGACTTACAAACACATGATATATACAGTGGCTCTGGGCCTGAAGCCTGATAACAGATATTTTATTCAGAAGAAAAAGGAAGCCATGTTGCTTACTGGATAGAGTACTGGACTTTGAGTCAGAAAGAAATAGGTTTAAATACTTCCTTAGACATTTGCTAGCTTTGTGACTCTGGGGAAGTCACTTAAAAGGTTTGTGCCTTAGTTTTTTCATTGAGGAAGTTGGACTAAGTGGCTTCCAAGTTCTCTTCCTGAATCTATGGTCCTATGAACCTACAAAGAATTGAAATGGAACTGAACCTGTGTGTTTTTTTTTCCATCTTCCATAGGCAATGGGACAAGATGAATAATATATCAATGGATCCACTGCATCAAGTCTCTAGTTGATACTACATGGAGGATGGAACCTTTATAATTATGGACAGTTGATATTTGGATTTGTTTGAGATGCTTCACTGCCAGAAGAAAGAGAAGATGAGGAATTCTGGACCCATCCTCATACCTCTGATGATGACCCTGATATTTGCATGACCCTGGGCAAGTCATTTATCTTCCCTTTGTCTCAGTTTTCTCATCTATAAAATAAAGGGATTAAACTTAGTCTCTTACAGGTCTGAATCTATGATTTTATAACCCTATGACTTAGAAACCACAGTGATCTCTACTTATTCCAAGAACCAATACTTTATAAAGCTCTAGCAAGTACCGGAGGAGTCTAGGGGAAGAGACTCATAGTATCTTGACCCTTCTCAGTACCTCTCAGATCTATTTTGGCTCTGGGTATTGTCTAATGGTCCCACTTTTCCATTTGTATATCCTCTCTCCATGCCTCAATGTTACAGTAAAGTCCTGGTCCAGACAATGTTCAGTTACTTCCATCACTGGACCATTTTATAAAATTTAAAATGTAAGCTTCACAGAAAACTGTGGCACCAGTATTTATTTCCTCAAAGTACAAGAAATATTCCACTTTAAGATACCTCAAGGTCACGTGACATATCATTGATGAACTCATTAGAAAGAAGCCATAGTGCCATTCATCTACAAGCCCTCACTTTATGATCCTGACAAATTCAAGTTTGATGTGAAATAAAATTGATTTTCCTGGTATACCATCACTATTGTCCCAGGGGCAGGAAGGTTCTACAGACCCTTCTCCTTAGATCTGCTGCTTTTGTGAGACCTCTTCCCATTCACCTCCATCTCCAACAAAAGCTGTATAATTCCTATCTTGGGGGCACACATTCCTTCTCATTATTCAATTAATTTGTTTGTCAAGTACTTATTATGTACCAGAAAAGGTGCTAGGAATTTTCAATGTAAAGACAAAAGTCTCTGCCTTTGAAAAACTAATATTCAATTGGAGGAGCTAACAAGCTTGTAAAGAAGACTACACACACAAAAAAAATAAATCCAAGGGAAATAGGCACTAGCACTCTGGGGCTGGGGATGTGTGGATCAAGAAAGGCTTCCTGTTGAAGGTTGTTCTTGAGGAAAGTCTCAGAAGAAACTAAGGATTCTAAGAGGCAGAAGTGGTGTGGGAGTGCATACCCTACATGGGACAGTGAGTGCAAAGACTTGGAGACAAGACCGAGAGTGTCATGTGTGAGGAACAAAAGGAAGGTTTGTTTACTTGATCATACAGTGTGCAGAAAGTACTGCATAATAAGGTTCTAAAAGTTGCGAAAAGGAAAATCAAATAGAGAAGTTTATAGTCTTTATTCTAGAGGAAATAGGGTATATCTTCTCCCCCAAACACATCTACCCTTCACAGATTTGTTGTTCCTCTCTGATACATATCAGACATACATATATCACATATATGTATATATAATATATATCATATATATGTATATACATCATAGAGAAAGAGAGCTATAGATATAGAAAGATGGATTTATAGATCTCTATATATACATCTTGTGTGTCTTTCATTTTGGAAGAGGACCAATGACATAACAGGGTAATGTCTTAAGTTGCTCATGAATCGCATTTAAGTGAGGCAGAGCTGTGTAAAGTTATCAGCCTCACTCTGTCTTTCAGAATCATTGAAGTCTAGTGGCAAGACAAAAGTCAAGATGACTGGTGATAGCCCTGGATGCAGTGGATGACCTTGACATCTTAGATGTTTGACCAAGCCCTAAGCCTCCACAGCTCCTGTTTCAGCCACCTTCATAGCCATTTGGAACGAATTGTTCTCATATGCCTGTTCCACCAGGGGAAGTTTTCCCATGCTTAGGGTAGATACTCTTGTAATTCACCAATGAGTTTGAGGCCCACTAGTTACCCTCAACCTGGTTTAGCCCATCTATATCCCCCTTCCAGCCCCCAAAAGGGGGTATTCTCCCTTTATTTGCCAGCTTCCCTGATACCTCCTCTTCCTGTTTTCAGTGAATTTCAAAAAGTTACTAAAAATCTGGTTAATAAAATCCCATTTCACAAAGCCTAAAACTATTATAGAAATGCTACCATGGTTTTTTAGTTATAAAATGTGGAAACCTATTATTTTACTTTGAGCAGCGATCACTCTTTTGACATATTCTAACTCCTATGAGTGGCTAATGGCCAGGTCAAACAGAAATATTATAGAAAATCAGTCTCTGCCAGGCCAATTTGTACATAATCATGTAAAAGAATGCCCTTTCTACCTTTCTCCTAAAAAGTTCTCCATATAAGGAAGAGACTTTTGATTGACTGAAGAGTCTACCCAAGTTCACTTCCTCGGTGCTCAAGTGCTCTGATTTGCATTGTCTTGGTTAGTGTGGTTGTAAATGAATATTAAGCATTCATATATTTCCATGGTACAGATCTGCATTCAAGCTGTGCAACTTGTTAGACTTTGGTCAAGTAATTTAGCCTTTTTGGGAATCAGTTTCTTCCTCTGTAAAAGGAGAGGTTGAACTAGATAGCCTTTGAGGTCCCTTTCAGTTCAGAATGGCCCACCCACTCAACACCACCACCCTTTTCACCCTGATATTTATTGAACTTTGGAAAGGCTTTCTTTTATGGAACATGCAGAAGTTTGCTGGATCAAGCTCTAACAACCACCCAGAGCCAATGGTAAGATTTTCAGTGTGAGAATTTATAATTCAGAAATCAGCAAATGCTGGAAATCAGGATTTGATTCATTGATTGCCTAGACCTAAGAAAGTGACACAGAAAATGGTAATAATGCAGATTAAACTTAAAAATATGCTATTCTTACAATTTTTTTCCTCTGGAGAACCAGTTGTTAAACATTTTTACACCCCTATAAACATGATATGGGGCAGCAGTATTTTCTGCTATTGCGTATCCATGGTTCAACCATGCAAGGATCAACTTGGAGCATAGAGACAACTCCTTTAAGGAGGAGGGATCATCTGCAAAATATTTAGGATGTCTCAGGGACAAGGATTGTTGATAATATTTCTGGGGGAGTGGATCCATAAGGAAACAACTTTTTGCTCAGCCATTTTCTCTCAGAAAAGAGAAGCATTTCATGGCAATTATTTGTCTTGATCTTTTTTTAACATATAGATAACTTCAACATGCCTCCACAAGTTCTTACATCAACAGACAGCAGAGATGAATTTCAGAGGCCAGGGATGGTCAGGTTCTACTTTAACCAAATATATATTTTCAGCAGTAACTGAAATCCTTGATATTCATGTCCATATGTTGAGGCTACACCTGCATTAGGAAAAGTATAATTTATGTGGTGCATATTAAAGCCTCCTGGGTCATTTTACTGAATATAAGCAGTTGACTTCAGGGAGCTAATAAAGCATTAATAAGTACTGCACAGTTGAAGGTGTGATTATTCTCTTTACTTGTATAAACAGATAAAACTGTCGTCTATCAATCTATCCACATATATACATACATGTACACCTATAAATGTACAGGTGTATATGCATAGCTATATGCATGTATATGCCTGTGTGAATACAGGTGTAGACACATATTTGCACATGTGTACATACATGTGTATTCATACATAATGGATGGTACATATGCACAAAATATTTCCTCACTTCTGCAATAGAACAGACATCACTAACATCCTCTTTCCCAGGAATGTAGTACTCCAGTGCCCTAAGTCTTCATGCCCTAAGTGTGGCTTACTGTAAGATATGAAACCAGGTAGACTCCACTTTCATGTAGCTATTTTTTTTTTACACTAGCTATGTGATTTAACAGATACAGTGAATTCCTAGATGAAGAAACTGCCTTCTAGCTATGCAGATGGGCATGTGCTCTGTAACTTGTCCTCTGAGCTGCCTGAGGTACTAACAGATTAAGGGACTTGCCCAGCATCATGTGGTCAATGTGTATTGCCTCAGACAAACTGAGACCTTGGAAAAACCTCAGTTTAGAAAGGCCAACATCACTCCCTGCTTCCTGGGACATTGCCAATCCTCCTGATTTTTGCCTTGTCTTGCCACTGGACTTCAATGACTCTGGAGGAGAAAGTGCAGCTGATGACTTTGAGCAGCTCTGCCTCAATTCATGCAATCCACACAAGCCAAGAATCGCCCACACAGTGTCAATAGTCCTTTTAGAGAACAAAGGACAAGTGGTGATGGAAGAGACAGGCTTCAACAACTAGGTTTTTGATGGAATGTAATGTCCTTTAGGGCAGAGTCATTTTGTTTGGTTTTATTTCTTTTGTGGAATTTCTAGTACATCGTACAGGCCTGGCACGTAATGAGCCCTTAATAAATTACAGTCGATTGACTGAGTCTTTGAGTTCTGAGAGACATCATGGGCCTGTGTATAGAGCAATGGATGTGGAGTCAGGGAGGGCTGGGTTCGAATGCTAGTAAGTACCAAGTACTTAACCTGTTGTGTGATCTAAGAAGAGTCACTTAACCACCCTAGGCCTTAGTTTCATGTATAAAATAAGAGGATTGACTTTAATGTACCTTCCAACTCTAAATCTATGATCCTAGGACTTATATAATAAGCATTCTAACTACTACTCCACATTGTTGGCTCTGTTTTAGGTTGAACTGTAATAAATATCTTTTGTTATCCCTATAAGCTTCCCATGTGATGGAGGAGTTTTCATGGTTGATGATTTCCTGGAAGAGATTAGGGATAGGTCTACACCAGTCTTTCAGATTATCCATTTTGACTAAAATGGTTGGTCATTTAATTCAAACTGACTTTGCAATAAAACTCAGCATAAGAATAGAGGAGGTAGAGAAATATGTTCTATTTTTATTTTTTTTCCTGTGACTGTGTTTCACTGCGTAAAGTTCAAAAACATTTCCAACTCTGGTACTCAGTCATCAGGAATCTAGGTATTTCCTATTTTAGAGACCAGGTATGAAGATAGACTTTAGACCTCAGTCTTTATCTCTCTCATAGAGGCCTGAGGGGAGATTTAAAAGCATACCCTCTCATATTTCGCTGCCATTTTTAACCAGTCTATAACAATGGGATATGAAATGCCAACTGTTTGATTCCTCAAACCACACTATAGAAGTTAAGAAGGATGTGGTTTATAGGTCTCCTATTAGAGCGATGCAAAAACTTCAATAACAAAGAAACCATAATCATGCTATTAAAGGCAATTAATAATTCACTTGGTTCCTATTTAACTTGCCAAGGCTATCTCCTTCTAAGAGATGCAGCTGCAGAGGTGAAACAAAGCATTAACAGGTGTTGCAGGATCATGGAGGTGATCTCACATTAGCCACATGGTAAATGTGCTGGAAACCACAGCAAATACCCTGTAACTCACTGGGCCACTAGTGCATCAAGTCATTATGTTAAATGAAGTTATTATTTTGGTTAAATAAATTTCAAGTCATTATTATAACCATATTAATTAAGGTTTATGGTGTAATGAAATAGGCCCATTGTTACTTACACCTGTTACATAAGTAGAAAACTGAATAATGCAGTCAGATTCCAGAATAAATGATTGGAAAATAAAGGCATTATAGTTGATGTGTTCTTATTGTGAATGAGATCATTTTGATCCTAGCTACCCTGGTTTATTTTTAGCACTTTCATACCCAAACCCTTTCCAAGGTCCAGTGATTGAAGAGAGCTGGGTGCTTCTCTTGGGAGGTCTGCTACACTCTGCAATCTTATAAGGCCATAAGACCTGGAAAGGACCTGGGAGGTCATCGAGTCGGTAGATGAGGAAACTGAGGCCCAGAACGGATATGTGACTTCACCAGAGTCATAAAGGAAAGACTTATCATAGGATCCTCTAACTCCAAATCTAATGACTTTTAACATTTACTAGGGGGCAGCTAGGTGGTGCAGTAGATAGACAGCCAGTCCTAGAATCAGGAAGACCTGAGCTTAAATCTGGCCTGAGACTCTTACTAGGTGTGTGACCCTGGGCAAGTCACTTAACCCTGTTTAACTCAGTTTCCTCATCTCTAAAATGAGCTGGAGAAGGAAATGGCAAACCACTCCAGTATCTTTGCCAAGAAAACCCCAAACAGCATCATGAAAAGTCAGACACGACTGAAATGACCGAACAACAGGAGTTTCACAAAGTTACATTATTGCTTTCACAAATGTTTGCTTTCCTATTCCTAATTTGTGAGGCATACCTGACAGTGCTGCCCTTGAAATTGGGAAGACTAGGTTTCAAATATCCTGCCTCTGCCACGCAATAACTGATCCTGGAAAAGTCATATAATGTCTATGTGCCTCAAGCAACTCCCTAGAATTTTTCTGGTAAGACGTAGGATGATTCCATCTCTGATACTTGTCTTACAATAGTCACTACTGGAATTCAGTGTATGCTCCATGGGATAGTCTTTGCAAGCTCAGCCCACGGATATTCTCCAATGCAACTCATGCTCCACTTGAAATCCACAAGTCCCTTTATATTCTTCCATTTAAATAGGATTGTAGGATCATAGATTAAAAGTTAAAAGGGAATTTAGAGGCCATCAATACAACCCCTTCATTTTGCAGATGAACAAACTGAGACTCAAAGATATTAAATGACTTGTCCAAGGTCGTACAGCTAGGAAGCAGGAGACTCATGATTTGAACTCAGTTTCTTTGACCCTAAATCAAGCATCCTTTTCCTATAGCAAGGCTGTGAAAAACCGGCCATTTTTACTTTTAGAAAGATTACATGCTTTGCCATAATTAGATGTGAGAGACAGGCTATAAGAAGAAAGTAAATAAAGCAGTTGTTGAATAAATGACTTTAAGCTGACATTTTGATCCTGAAGGTCAAAGCATGTGTTTGAAAATTTAAGTCAGAGCTTTCAGCTAATTGTCATAGACTATGGTGAGCAGCTGTTCTCCATCTCCAAATGAGGAGAAGACTGAGGAAATGAGGCTTAAACTGAAACGAATGGCATTTAGCATCCATAGAAAGAAGACCTTCCCCCAGGAGTCAATAGGTGTGATTGGAAGAAGGAAGATAGTTCAAAATTTGCATTAAACTGTTGGAAGACAACTGTAATCAGGAAATACCAGGGAGAAAAACTCTCATTTCCAACTTAAATGAATAAACAAAAGTCACTGAAACTATTAACATATGACTATATGTGTATACGCATATGTGTGCATGTGTGCATATATACAGACTCCCACAAATACATACACACATATGTGCATGCATACCTCTGTGTATATATGCATACATACATATGTACACAATACATATATGTACACACGGGCATTTAGATACATACATGTAGGTATGTACAAACATATACACACATATATACATGTATATGTATATATACATATACACTCCATAAATATATATACACACTCACATACACACACATACATATGTATATATACATATACACCCTATAAATATACACACATATACATATGTGCACACACATATACACCCCACAAATGTATGTGCACACACATATACATGTATATGTATATATACATATACACCCCATAAATATATACATATATGTATATATACATATATATATGTATATATGTATGTATATATGTATATACACATATATACCCCATTAATACACACACACACACATACACACATGCATACATATATATCCCTTAGCTTTGCTAAAAAAGAGCTCAGGGTTATTACCATCTTATCAAATATTCCATTAAGACTAACAGCCCTGGAAGAGAACCATCATTTACCAAAGTTTCCTCCAAGCTCTAGGAATCCGTTTTTGTCAGTGTCATGCTGGATCAGGATTCAATACAGAAAAGAAATGAAGTCAGAACCTGGTTAATATATAATTAGCAATAAAAGGAGTTGGGGGGCATCTGAATAATACATCACATAGGCAGAGAAGAAGAGAGTCTAGAAAATGAAGAGAGGACATAGTCTAAAGATAAATCAGATAGAAAGGATAAGAACTATAAGAGAAAGATGACATAAAGAAGAATGGGTTGTGTCTTATATTGGGATCAATTCCTTTTCTAAAAGAGTCCATATGTTAATACCTACACCATCTGTGATTGAATCAGGAGGCTGAATAATCCCTGTTTTGTAAATAAAGAAATTGAGGCAGAGCATGGTGAAGATACTGATTATGGGTCTTTCAAGGGATTTAGTTACATACCTGGGAGATCCTCCTAATTCTGGGTTATGGTCATTTAGCCACAATGCTTCTGCCCTAATCACAAATGGAGGGAGAGAAAAGAGAAAACACACACACACGCGCACACACACACACATATTTATAGAGCCATGGTACACCTAAATTTTACTGTGATGAGCCCTGGCATTTCATCTTTCCAATCATAAGAATTGCCATTCCTGCATCTTTCAAACTTAATATAGGAGTGAGTCTAGTAGGCTTTTCGGATATATCCCTATTTTTGAGAGAAAACTAAGGAGTGAGTTTCTTCTTCTACTCTCCTACAAATGCCTTTCCCCCCTAATTCTATCCTTACTCCTCTGACTCATCATTGGCAGTGGGAATACATCAGCAGGGCAAGGAATATGTATTTTCCCCTAGTAGAATGTAAGTAGTTTGAAGGCAGTGACTGTTTTAGATTTTACTTTATATTCCTAGCACTTAGCATAGTGCCTGGGACAAAGTATGTGCTTGTTGATCGATTTTATTTTCCTCCTATATGGCAGCGATAGGTATGAATTATGCATGGACCAGGTGTCTCAGCACACCTGGGTATATTCAACCCATGCTGTAAACACACCTAGGCTGGCAGCCCCTCAGTACACATAATGAAAGGTTGTACACCAAGGCCAATAAGTCTGGCAACGCAGAGCTTACCCACAGCTCTGCCACCATTCTCAGGGATGGATGCTAGCCATCACTCCAGGCTCTCTGACAACACCATGATCTCCCTGACAGCAGAGACTCTGATGGGCCAGTAAGGGAAGGAAGGACAGAACAAATACGAAAGACCCAAGCCCCTTATAAAATGCCTCACCACCCCCACCCCACAAGCAACCAAAAGCCAATGCCAATTTTAAACCTTAGCTGATGGTATTTTCTAGCAGGCAAAACTTAGCTGATGGTAGGCAAACCTTAGCTAACGGCTTTTTCTAGCAAAAAGGTAACTGGGCATTTATCCATTGGCCTGTGTTGTAACCTAATATATTCTGTACCTTTGTACAGTGGAGATAGGGCAACAACAGCTGACTGCCAAACCCTGAAACTTTGCCTAAATACCTGGGGTCATGCAAATTTTGCCAGGCATACTTAGCAGAGTATAGGTGATCCAGCCAGTATACATTGATGCCCAAAGATTTAGAAAAGAGGATCAAGGTAGTATGTTCATAGATCTACTGTCACTTTGAAGCAAATAAACACACACATAGTATCTTGGATAATGCCAATTTCCCTGTGAGGAGAGGGTACTTAGAGATAGTTATATTGTTTGAATGAATGCTGCTTCAGGAGTAATGCTTTAAATACCTTACTTTAAGTTTTATCTGTTTCAATATACATTTTTGGCCATGATCATGTGGGACTATGTTTTATTTGACTATGCATATTTGTTAAATGGGCTTTGTCTTTGTTTCTTCCCCACTAGGAGAGGGAAGGGAAAGAAAAAAAAATTATTTTTAATCGAAAAAAATAGTAAGTTTGACTTAATTTACAATCAAACAATTTATGAAGCTTTTCATATATCTACCAAACTATGTCATGTTCCATATTTATGATCATGAAAATTTGGCAAATATAGTATTTCAGTATTAAATCTAAAGAAATTAGATATTATTTTATTAGTCATGGAGGGTTTTTTTTTGTTTTTATATGTTTTATTGATCAGTTGTTAACTAGGTTACAACATTCAGTTGAATGGACAATTCATTAAGATATTCCAGGAGCTATATATTTATATGTATATGTATATATATATATATATATATATACACAATATTAGAATATAATATTAAATACATAATATATGCATGCATTTACATGTGTATGCATGTATATATAGAGACGAAGGGGAAACATGGTGTAGTGGATAAAGAACTGTATTTACAGTAAGGAAGACCTGAGTTCAAGTTCTGTTTCTGACATACACTGGTTATATGACTCTGGGCAAATCACTTAAACTTTCTGTGTCCTGAGAAGCTTTGAAATGCTATAGAGTTGTTGAGAAGGTGCTTATCTACATTTGGAGTGGGAGTCTCTCACTGGTAATTCCCTACAGATATAAAATCATAGACAGGACCCAAATTCTCTCTGTCTCTCTGTCTCTTACTCTGTCTGTCTCTGCCTCTGTTTCTCTCTCTTTCTCTGTGTCCCTCTATCTCTCTCTGTCTCTCCATCTATTGGCTTCACATATATCTAAATATTTATAAAAAAAATTTTTAGTAGTAGCAAAGACCTACAAACAAAATAGATGCCAATCAATTGGAGAATGTCAAAACATGTGACACATTAATGCAATGTGATATTATTGTGTTAAAAGAAGTGATAAATATGAACAATACAGAGAAGTATAAGAAGACTTATATGAACTGATGCAAATTGCAATAAAAAGTTCAGAAAACACTATACACAATGACTATAATTATGTAAATGTAAAGACAAATAAAATAGAATGCTTTGGAACTGTTATAACCAGACTTGGTCCCAAAGAAGAGATATTGAAATATTTCTCAGGACTCAGTACTCTACTAAGCCAATAACAGAGAAAACATAGCTATTGCTTAAGAAACCAACTATCTCCTCTGGTGTATTTGAATGTGGGTGAGACTCTCTCATTGTCCTGGGCATTCTATTTTGCCCATTGTAGGCTTTAAGAATGTCATACCGAACGAGTTTTTCCATTTGCCAGTGCTGCCTAGGGACATTACACCATTCTGTTCATATCGCTCTACAGGCTAAAGTGTGTATGCAAACAAGGAGAGCTAGTTTAAAGATGTTCTGGTGACTGGGGAGGGAAGCATCAAGACTGAGCTCAAAGAAGCAGTGTTTTAACTGCTCCCAGGTATGGAAAATAATAGCAAGTCAACTCTGGTTCTGGGCTGGCCTCAAAGATATGGAGAACCTACTAACACAGTGGGAATTTAGCCTATGGCCCACTCCAGAATTCCCATGAGTACTTCAAAAACACTGGGTAGAGACAGCATACCTAGAAATGGTGAGAGTGAACTTAAACTGCAGGGTGAAGCACTTAGGATAGGGCTATTTGGGGACTAATTGGAATCAATAGTCTCCCAACTAAAAAGGGTTTCTTGCAATAGACATGGCCTAAATCCATATCCTGGAGGGTTCCAGAATCAACCTAGGTTTCAGGAATATGAGTCAACAGGGAATGTGAAATAGGAAGCTGCACATCCAAGTGATTTCCATTTCAACTGCTGCCGGAATGAAATTTCCTAGACTTTTGCCATATATTTTTGACTTACTGTGCAGACTTACCAATTTGTTCTTCTTAGTCTGCTGGTAGTGGTAGATTGTTAACAACTACCAGCCCCTACAAAGAAACCAATAACACCTCTGTAAACACAGACAGAAGCATCAAATTATATACCTCAACAGAACTGCTCAGACATCCTCATATTTTCAAGCAATTTTTGTATGGAAGTAAATTGCCTTTTCAGCTAATGTTTTGCCAATCCTTGACTTTCACACTTTGTGTGACTGCAAGAATCCAGTCTCACAAGTTTAAAAGATTTATTAAGGTAGGACTGAAACATCTGATTGAGGCTTTTATTAGTGATTTCAAATCTGAGATGTATGTGAATGTGGATAGAAGAGCTCAAACCAGATGTTTTGATCCTTCCTTAAATCTTTTGAATTTGATAAGAGATTGAATATATGTATGTATATATATATATGTATACACACATTATATATATATAATATTGATATATGTAGATATATATCTGTATCTACACCTAGATCTCTATTTTTCTATTGAGTTTCCTTCTTTCTTTCTCTTTCTTCCTTTTTCCTTCCTTTCTCTTTCTCTTTCTTTCTTTTCCTTTCTTTCCTTCTTTCTTTCTTTCTTCTTTCTTTCTTTCTTTCTTTCTTTCTTTCTCTTTCTTTCTTTCTTTCTTTCTTTCTTTCTTTCTCTCTTCCTCTCTTCCTCTCTCTCTCCCTCTCCCATTTCTTTCTCTTTCTTTTTTTCCATCTTAAAATGGACTCTTCATTAAAGTATCCAAGTCCCATTTACTCTATAAACCTTTTTTATGATTCTATGAATATGTGTGTATCCACACAGACACATACATACAGATGTCTATACTATACTTTTGCAAAGGTAAGAGACTATTTCAAGTAATAGAAGAGCTTGATAGATTTACCTCAAAGAATATTTTAATGGTAACTTCAGTGTCCCTATCAATTAATGAACTTTCTTTGTGATAGTTTTGGCTGTGATGTGTTGACCCCTGTGAAATTGTGCATGTCCTAATTTCTAGTTTAAGAAACACTGTATTAGAGTGGTGAAGAGAACTCAGGATCATCATCTAAATTATCAGAAGCTAGTGTTCACATTTACTATTATCATCATCATCATTATTATTAGGCTATTGTTTTTGGTCTCTGCTGAAATTGTACCACTCCTGGGGACATACCCATCTAGCCTCTCCTCATATTTAAAGGAAGAATATTGAGAAGAGTGAGGCATTTTAAATGAATTGCCTCCCCTCTTATGACCACTTCTTTCACATTAGAGATGGACTTAGAAGTCATGAAGATGTGACATGTAGATACAAATGCTATCTTCAACAATGCCCAATTTGCTCCAGTTACAGTTGCTCTCCAAGTTTCCACAGTGCAAGCTCAATGTTGCTCACCAAGTCCTCCTGGATTCCTTATTTTCTGACCTTGGGTGCTTTTTGTTGCACCATACCCTGGCAAAGCTACTTTCCACCTCCCTGATGCTATCAGTATTCTTTGATGTTTTAGTAGCATTCACAATATCCCCTGTGATGTCTACACTACTAACATAATTATATCCAGTCATATTCTTATCAACATACACATCCTCTTCCATCAAACTTGCACAAGGTTTGTTGGGGTGTGAAGGAGAAGGTTCCTCCAACATTTCAATAATCAATTGTGGAATATTTTCCAATGGTTTCTTCTAAAGATTGTAAA
This sequence comes from Phascolarctos cinereus, assembly GCF_003287225.1. Classification (NCBI taxonomy): domain Eukaryota; kingdom Metazoa; phylum Chordata; class Mammalia; order Diprotodontia; family Phascolarctidae; genus Phascolarctos; species Phascolarctos cinereus. The sequence continues at coordinate 108,005,657 of NW_027556098.1, forward strand.
TCCTTCATCTTCTTCAGAAGAGTGCCATTGTTTTTCTGAGGTCATCTTCACTGCAAACTGAAAACAGAATTCTAGACTCCAACAGTTTAAAATTTCATGTTCTGAAATATGCTTCTGAAAAACCACCTTCTGAAAAGCATCATAGAAAGTAGGTTGACTCAATGGGGATAATAATGTGGAATAGAAAGATGGTAACTATGTCAGGATGACAGATTTAGAGCTCAAAAGGACCTGAGACTAGCTCTAATCTAGTCCAATCCCTTCATTTTAGAGAAGAAGAAACTGAGGCTTAGAGAAATTATTTCTCTTTCACTTCAGAGAAGAGCCTTGCCTAAGGTCATACAGCGGATACATATAGGAATTGGAATTTGAATCCAACTCTTTGTCTCTAAATTCAGTACTTATTCCTCTACTCCACCATGCAGTCACTTCTTGTACCCTAATACAGTTTCCATGGGATGAACTCTAAATTGTCTAACAATGAATATCTTATAGCTAATGAGTCTTTGACATTGTACACAGATGCCCTTAGGCTCCACTGAGAAATAGATAGTGGTACCCCCTTCTTCAATATTGAAAATCTCTCCTTGACACACTTTTCTTTGCTGTTGGATGTCTGCTACTCAGCAATTCTTTCTCAGGTTCTCCTCACTGTCACCCCACAAATTGTTTTGTTCTGTTTTTTGTTTTTTTTACTTATCTATCCCTGTTCTGTTATCGTATTTCCTCTTTGCTTTTCATCTTGTCTGTTCCATCTCTTGTGACTTTTCCCATTCTTCTGAGTTTCTGCATGAAAAAAATGACTTCTTTGTATCATCAGCCACCCAAAGCTGATGTCACTAAATCAGGCATAATCTTCAGGTGTTCATATCTACTTGGCTATGCTTGTTTATTGTTGAGTATTTGGCAGCTAGCTTTGTGTGTGTGTGTGTGTGTGTGTGTGCTATTGTTGTTTTTCTTTTCCTTTTATGGTTCTAGAAGACAACACATTCAATGGAGAAGTACGCCCTTAAGGCAATATCTATATACGAACTACTATGATTACTGTTGTTATTGCTGTTGCTGATGCTGTTGTCATAGCTGTTATCTAGGGGAGATGAAGTGCTTTGATAGCCTGTCAAAAAATTGTCAAATACTGTTATTTAGAGCTCAGTGCCTTGTATACAGTAAAAACTCAAGTATTTTTAAATAAATTAATCTGAATATTGAACCAAGACACCTAGTATCAGTAAGGAAGATGGTTCTGATTTCCTAAAAGTTGTTATAATTTATTACATTTTGTAAGGAGAGGTATAATAGTAATAGGTAGCATTTATATAGGTTTGCAAAGCACTTTACAGATTTTATCTTCATAACAATCTTGGGAATTAGGTGCTATTATTATCCTCATTTTACAGGTGTGACATAGGCTGAGAGGGGCTAAATACCTTGACCAGGATCACACAGCCCGTAAGTGTCAGAGGAAGGATTTGAACTTGTCTCACTGATGCCAAGTCCAGCTCTCTAGATACTATACTACCCAGCTGTACAAGAAAGGTAGGGTTTCTGGGCTTAGATTTCTGGGAGTATCAAAGTGCAGAACATATTCTATAAAATATATATAACGGTCTGCTCAAAACTTCAGCAGGGCAGTTTTGCTTTTGAAATTATTTTCAGTGATACAAATATAAAATCATAATGTTCACCAAATATTCATTGTGCTCCTACTGCTATGGACATTGTCTCTAAGATAGTTTGTTTTATTATGAGTGTTTCACATAGTGAAATGGATAGACAACATCCCTTGAAACCATGAAGACCTTGGTTCCAAGTCCAACTTTGACACATACTGGCTGTGTGACCTTGGGTGTGGTAGATTCTGTAAGATCGTACGTGGTTTTTTTTATTTCTTTTTAGGCAATTGGGATTAAGTGACTTGCCCAGGGCCACACAGCTAATAAGTGCAAGTGTTTGGTCTGAGACTGGATTTGAACTCAGGTCATTCTGACTTCAAGGCTGGTGCTCTATCCAGGGCACCACATAGCTACCCTTTAAGATCATATGTTTTGGAGAAGGTGTAATTGAATAATTACAGATTTTTTTGAAAGTTATGTTCACAACTTACTACAGTATTTTATTTCTCTCTGTGTTTTTTGTTATTATGGAATTTTGAGGAGATGGTAGATGGGAATGGTTATAAAAAACAAAAACTAATTTTTACTAGCAAGATAATTTTAGGCATTTAACATAAATTCCTATTGGCATTATAAATTTGACTATAGCATATTATTTGACAAGCTGGTAGATAAGATATATTTTTTAAAAAAGTATTCTAAGCACTTTTAGGTTTTAGATTTTCTGAAAACCCCTTAGTTTGCAGAAATATGAAGTGAGAAATTGAGAAAGGGAATGAGAGGAAACACCATTGCTATATCTCACTCTTACCTTCTTTTCTAGTCTAAGTTCAGAGTACTCCTTTCCCTAAACTTGTCCCACCTCCCCCCCAAAAAAAACCTGACTCATTAATTGTTCCTCTTTCATGACATTTCATGACATTCATGACCTTTCTTTCCTAGTGTGGTTCCACATGTGAGGAATGCATTAACTCCTCACATCTCCTTCACTCAAGTTCTAACATCCTTCAAAGCACAGCTTAGGTATCAGCTGCTACACACGAACTTTCCTGATTCCCCTGTTAACACTCTTTAGCTTGAAATGATCTTCTTTGACATTGTTTACAATTTGTGTCTATGTCTAAGTGTATGCTGCATTGGCTGAATAGAATAAAAGCTGCTTGAGGTCAGGAGCTGATTTATCTTGAAGGAGGCCTGTCTCCAGGAACAATGACCCGGGTTCAAATCCTGACTCTTGTCACCTATTAGCTGTGTGGAGAAAGTTAATTAATCTCAATTACCAAATCTATAAAATGGGGGAGGCGGTTGAACTAAATATTCTCTTAAGTACTTCTCACCTCTAAATCTCTGATCCTATGGTCCTTGGCACCACTTGCATCTAGTATTATGTCTTACACATAAATAATTACTTAATAAATGTCTTTGTTGCTCTTGTTGTACTGATATAATGCAATGCCAGCTCTCTTTAGATATAGGTTTGTAGTATGAGAAACCATCCCCCAGCCTAGCTGGCAATCTGTTAGGGAAAGTTGATGACTTTGACCAGAGAGGGACAGTGGCTCAGTTCACTGAAGCAAAACCTTGAATGCTTTTCAAAAAGTCAAATAAGTAAACGGAATTCTTTCAAGGTTATCATCAACTTTGGCAAGTAGATTTCTTTGTGACAGAAGACACATGGCAATGAGAGTGCAATGGCATATACATTTACAAAACTGTTAATCCAAGATGAATGTAAAGGTATTTGTCATAGATGTCATAGCTTCTCAGTGGTTTTTTTTTTTCCATAAAACATTTTTTTTTTCAGAAACAAAGACAAATATTCTGGGAAAGATTGAACATCCTTTCCACTAGCAAAGATGGAGGAGATGTTAGTTTGTTTCTCAAGGGCATAAAGATTGGCAGACCTTTCTCGAGAGAAAGGCAGTCTCTTTAGATCTATGTCAAATCCCACTGGACCCTATAAATAAGAACCTCAAAGAAAAGATCCTTGGTACTGGAGCTCATGAGCGTGCACATACACACACACCACACGCACACACATTCAGAGTGAGCTGCTCTTTGTCACCCAAATCAATAGGTCCCCCCCAAAATGAGATGAGGATGGGGGAGGAGAAACTTTCATGTTGAGGTGTAAAAACATTCCAGGACCAAAAAAAAATGGCAGATCATCTGGAGAGCACAAAACCCCCAAATCAATCATGGGGAAGTTGCTGGGGTGACTGTTCTACATTCTGACAGGTTTTAATTAGTCCCTCAATATAGCAACACTTTTCTTTTTTTTAGAAGCACATATTTTAAATGCAAGACAATAACTACACTGGGCATCACTGCTCACCAAAGCTCAGGCTGTGAACGTCACGATCCATTAGTTAAAGGATGCATCTAAGCAGCCTGAAATTTATTAAATCCAAGTGACAGTTTTTCCTGATCACCTTGCTCCAGGCCTCCCAAGGGCAGGCATCGACTGGTTCAAATAGTACCTCAATCTAGTCTCCAAACAGCTCTGTCTAAATTCTAAGTCTATGAACTATTAACTGGAACTGTTTGAGCTTATAATTCTTAGTTCAGCTCCTCCAAAGAATTTTCTAATATTTTGTTCAAGCTGGTGATTGTGGTGCCTCAGAAGATACTATAAGAAGTGGAGATGCTTAATCACACGTGAACCAAACCTACAGAGACTGGTGATGGAAGGCTAGTGGAAGAAAACAGGAAGTTCAAGATGGAAAGGACATTAAAGTGAGAAATCCAGCCTTAAAGAATGTATCCCTTTGGAGGACATATCTATTTATCTACTTATATCATTTTTTAATCATATGGACTATATTTGGAACAAACCTTGGAAGTAATTAGTGTGACTGAGCCCTCTTCTCTCTGATCTCCTATGACACTTGCAGTTACTACCGTGCAATTTAGTCTAGCATATTCTGCCCCAGGAAGCTCCAGGAAGCCCTGAACTCTGCAGTCTTGTGTCATAGATGTATTTGAGCTAGGTTGTGCTGGCTTTAAAGAGATGATTTTTAAATTTTCAGTGTGAGCACTTGCACCTTGGAAATTGGTAAACACTACAAAACAGGGTTTGATTTATTACTTTGTTGGTTGTCTAGATTTAATTAAGTGATGGAGAAAATGTTAATAGTGCAGGTTAAACTTAAAAATGTCATGCATACATTCTCCCCCTTAGGGAGCTAGCTGTTAAATGTTTACCAGTATATCCCAAGTCTGGAGGGGGGGAAGAGGGGGACGACACATCCTGATTTTCCCAAATAGAGTTTCCCACTGTTTCCAAATAGATGGGGTTTGTGTCATATCTGCCTTTATTTTTTAAGTGCTGAACACAGATTCCTGCATACTTCCTGAAAGCTAGTTGAGTTGAAATGAATTATCTCTGGAATCATGGAACCTGGGTTCAAACTTTGCCTCTGGTATTTATTACCTGTATGACTTTGGGCATGCCATTTCACCTTTATAGGCCTCAATTTCCAGCTTTAAATCTATGATCCCGGATAAACAGTCCTGTATCTTTAATGTGCATATTGCTTCCCCAATTAGGTGGAAAGAAACAAACATTGATTAAGTGCCTACTATTTGCCAGTCACTTTCTGAATATTTCACTTGATTTTACAGTTACAATGGAAGTTCTGTGAGTTCAGGGACATGGGTTATACTTCTTTTATTTCCTCCATAAGATTTAGTTTAATAGGAATAGCTTAATAAGTTCTCAGGCTTTTTATTACTGATTAGTCAAAAGAAAGCAATACCCATAACTATTACACTAACCTGGCCCTCCATCCCTCCAAAAAGCCATTCTCCACCCACCTCTCAAATCTGCTTTCATTGGATCATAGCTTCAAATCTGAAAGGGACATTAGGAGTCATTTGCTTAATTCTCTCATGTTATAACAGAAGAAACAGGCCTAGAGAGGTTAAATGTCTTGTCCAGGGTCACACAGAAAGTGATAGTTGTGGGGTTTGAACACAGGCTTTCCTAGCCAAATCCACTATTTTTTTTTGCCCTTGTTATGCCCACCTTTTATAAATACTTTGTGAAATTTGTATTACCACTGTTAATTTTGTTCATTTTATGATCACTAATCTCTTTATAAGGAAGACAAGGAAAGTATTGATCATAAAAATGTATTTAACATCTATTTAACTCAAAAGAAATTTAGGAAGAGCTCATATCATTTTTTAAATATGATAAATTTGGCTAACTCTTTTAATACATGCTAATCCACCCTACAGTAAAATCCTACTCTGATACCTAATGTGGCATGGATTCCATGACAGGAAAAACATATTTTGATAGGTAACACCAGCTGGAAAAGGATCCTAAGTTTCTAGATATGATCGAGCTAAATCTGAATAGATTGAGAATAAATTTTTTTTTGTCTTTGCTCCTGTCTCTATGGAATTTGCCACCATGACACAGATGCCTTTTCAATCTGTAGTTTCCCTAAACACCTAGGGCCTTCTTCCCCTGGAGCATCTCTCTACAAGCTTATCACCACATCCCAATGATAAATTCTTTCAGGATCCTCCATTTTATGAATGGACATAGGAGGCCATGCTTGATTCCCTTTCCAGCTGTATTTTTTGACTTGATTAATTTTGTTCCAATGAACCCAAGCAGGTGGCCTCTTCCCCATACCCCCACTGTGTCCCTTTTTGGGTACTTTTTATGGGTTGTCTTTCCTATTAAAATGTAAGTTAAGGTTATGGACTCTTTGTTTTTATTTGCATTTGTATACAAATTAATTAGCACAATGCCTGACAAAAAGTATTTAGCAAATGCTCATTGCCTGCCCATTGCCTGGCTATTGCAACTCTTAAAATCATCATATAAGTTACTGATTCTTGAAATATTCAAGTATTAAACTATTGATGAAAGAATGGAGAGACCACCTGTCTTAGATCCTTACCAACTGTTTGACCCTGGGCAAGTCCCTTCCCTTTTCTCAGCTTTACTTTCCTCAGTTATAAAATCAAGTTAATAATTGCACTTCCCTTTTAGGATTGTTATGAGGAAAATGAGATGATAAATGTAAAGTTCTTTGTCACTTGAAAGTGATATATAAATGTTGGCTATTATTGTTAGTACATACCTCTCCTATTGTATAATAACATGGACTTTATTCAGTACAAAATCTAACTTTTTGTTTCTTTTCTTTTACTGAAGAGGTAGCTAGCTGATTCTGTTGTAAAGTATAAAATATTTATGTCAATTTTCTTCATGCCTCTTCTTTTGTTGATCTCAGTCTTCCTAGGCTGTTTTATTTTTTTACTGTACTTTTCCCCATATTTTACTCCACCTCAAATTTTTATCTCAATAACTAGTACCAACACTGTTTTTCACTTACTGAGACAAACTAGTAAGGACAATTTAGTGTATATGTGCTACCAATTAAATTATTTGCTTGGCCAACCAAGAAAATACAGGTAGGGTTGGGCAGTGCTATACAAGCACCTTGAGGGTAACCTCTATTTCTTTGTTTTTTTTGCATATCTAATACTTAGCACAGTGTCTTCTCTAGGTGAAGAGCTCCCCATCCCAATACAGATAGGAACATGTTTTAAAATTTGCAGTATTAGATCAGAAGTTCTTTAACTTTTCTTTTTTATCTCAGGACTCAAGCTCTTAATTATTGAGCACCACCCTCTATCCCCAATGAACTTTTGATATTTGCCATGTTAAAAATTAAATGAGATTTTATTATTATGAAAATGGTTGTGATTTAATAGCATGCCCCAAAAGTTTTCAAAGACCTCCTCAGGTAATTGAATCAAACTTGGAGAACTGCTGTCTTTAATTTCTGGGACACTGAGATGTTAAGTGACCTGCCCAGGGTTACACAGAGGTGGGATTTGATGTGTCAGAGGTGGGATTTGAAGGTAGGTCTTCTTCTCCATCCACTATGACAAGCTATCTCTTGCATATACTTGGAAGGCCCTTAATAAATGTGTACTGAATCGAATTGTTCTTAGCTATACATACATACATACATACATATATATAAGCTCCTGTTTTTCCTCAGATGAGCCACAAAAAAGTTTACTTGATTATAGACAGCTAGGTGGTGCAGTGGATAGACATTAGACTTGGAGTGAGGTAGATATGGGTTCAAATTTGACCTAAGATACCATCTATATGACCCTGGGCAAATCACAACCTCTGTCTGCTTCAGCTTAGGTTAAGTAGACTTTCCAGGTTCTACATTCTACCTGTTATAAAGGATTTAACATTAAGAGGATCTCTGAGTCTGAATATCTTTGAGTTAGTCTTATGGCAGAGTTCCTGAAGTCTTGGGCAAATAGAAATTGAAAGAGTAAGATCATATCAATTGGGGAATGGCTAAACAAGTCTTGGCACATGGATATAATGAAATATCCTTGTACTGTAAGAAATGATGAATACAAGGAATTCAAGAGAAGCATGAAGAGATTTAGATGAATTGATGCAAAATGAAGTAAGCAGAGCCAAGAAAGCAATATAAACAAAAACTACAAAATGCAAATAGAAAGAACAACCACTACCAAATTACTGAAAATGAATGATGTGAATTATAGAGAAGAAGTCTGGCTTCAAACAAGGGATATGAGAATGTATCTTCTATGTCTCCTCTTTAGAGCTGCAAGATCTTCATATGTGTAGAACATTACATACAATGACATTTTTTTTGAACTATTGGTTTGGTTGATATTTTTCTCTTCCTCTTTTTCTTTTTCTGTCTTTATTGTATTATCTATCTGTTTGGGAAGGGGGAAGTAAAAGAATATAGAAGGATATCTAGGTAGTGTCAAAAAAAAAGACATCAATAAAATCTATAAAAAATAAAGATTTTGGGCAGTGACATCTATTTACCACCAGTCAGTGTAGTGGCGAGAATGTTAGCTATACCTGGAGGGAAGGCATGGCTTCAAATTCTAACTCTGACACTTCTAATTTGTGTGAGCCTCTCTGAGCCTCACTTTGTAAACAGAAAAAATAAGGGGCTAGGGTATGAGGTACCTTCTTGATCTAAACCTAGGTTCCTATGATCTTCACCATATGGGATTCGAGGGTTTTCAAAGTGGGTTTTCATGTTGAGTCTCTTATTTCCAAAAGCAAAGCCTATACATATATTGAGAAAAGAATAGGTTTATCAGATTTTACCCTTGGAACCTATTTGAGCATAGCTATGATATAACTGCAGCAGCTTGCAGAATTGGTTGAATTTGGTAGATTTCCCAAGTCACCAATATAAATATTAATTTTCATCCATCAATCCAGTGCCAATTAATTTGACTTAATGATCTGTAATTTTCCATTGGTGTGGCATCTACCTGATGCTAAATATTGACTGGATTTTTTTTTTACTTTTCAGAAACTAATGAAGAAAATAGTCAATTAGCTCCTGTTTTTTTCTCAGATGAACCACAAAAAAGTTTACTTGATTATAAACAGCAAGGTGATGCAGTGGATAGACATTAGACTTGGAGTGAGATAGACATGGGTTCAAATTTGGCCTAAGATACCATCTAAATAACCCTGGGCAAGTCACGACCTCTGTCTGCTTCAGTTTCCTCAACTGTAAAATGGAATAATAACATCGCTTACCTCCCAGAGTAGTTGTAAGGATCAACGAGATAATAAGTGTAAAGTGCTTAGCACAGTCCCTGGCACATAGAAGAAGAGCCATTGTTATTGTTACAGTTATATTCAACTCTTCATAATCCCATTTGGGGTTTTCTTGGCAAAGATATTGAAGCATTTGCCGTTTTCTTCTCCAGATCATTTTACAGATGAGGAAACAGAGGTTAATAGCATTAAATGACTTACCCAGGATCATACAGCTAGTAAGTGTCTGAGTCTGGATTTGAACTCATGAGGATGAGTCTTCCTGACTCCAACCAGATGCTCTATCCACTGTGTCACCTAACTGCCCAGAAGGCACCATATAAATGCTTATTCCTTTCTTTTACCTCTACTGTTTCCTGTTGTGGCTGAATCAAGCTACTTGCATATGTGTGAAGCAGGTACAACCTAAAAACACCAATATTGCTAATGTTAGGTTAAGAAAAAAAAAGGTTAGAAGTAGCTTTAGGATTATTAAACAATCAATCAACTAGCATTTATTAAGTACCATATTAAGCTAAGGACTGAGGAATAAACAAAAAATCAGACAGTCTACACTATCAAAGAACTTATATTCTTCTTGGGGAATACAGCATATTCTTAGATAAATATGTGATACATACAAAACAAAAATACAATAAAAGGAGGAAGAGCAAACAATTTGAGAAACCAGGAAGGTTCCCTGAAGGAGGGGTCTCTGTAACTGCTATTTAAAAGCAGCTGGGAGTTTTAGGAGATGCAGATAAGTAGAAAGAGTCTTCCCAGTATGAGAGACAACCTCTACAAAGACACGGAGATGGGAAGTGTAATGTATTTGGGAAAAGGCAAGCAGAAGCATTGGACTAGTGCATAGGGTACAATAATCTGTCTAGAAAGACAGCTTTGACTCAGGTTGTGAAGTGCTTTAAGTCAAAAAAAAGAGAGGATCCTAAAGTGTCCTAAATGTAATGGAGAACAACAGGGGAATGACATAGCTAGAATATCAGAAATCGTGGGAAAATTTACATCAGGAATTACTTCGCTGGATGTCAAAATTCTCTCGTGAAGAAGCTGTTCAAAGAACAAATGCAAAGTACTATTTTATATAGATGTCAATTTCCAGAATAATACTGCAGTTATGTTAATAATATGACTCTTAACCCTCTCAAGTTTTGTAGCACCTATTCACTGATAAGAGATGGGGTTAATAGTATATTGGATGACAGTAACAGGTCGGAGCGATTAAAATGAAAAAAAAAGAAAGAAAGAAAGGTGCATCCTCAGATAAACAAGGCCAATATATTTATGAAAGCTCTAGTTCAATATCAAATTCAATTAAATATTTATTGTGCAACTACTGTGTGTACTCACAGATAAAGGCCCTTTGACACTCTTGACTGCAAAGTGCCTTGCTTGTATCTCCCATGGACTTGAGGTGAAGGCATGCCATGAATGGGGAAAAAGCTACATCTGGAGAAGTAAGTTGTAACTCTTTCAGTCAGGATTTCGTCCTTTCGAAGAAGAAAGAACTAAGTAATAAGTCTTGAGCCATGTACAATGCTTTCCTTTTCACATTGATGAATCAGCCAGGAAGGGCTTGGCATGAGGGACTGTTGGCCACCTGGGAATGTTTTGATTAGAGCAAAATTCACTTCAGCAGGAGCCTGGACATTTAAAATGCCAAGATTAAAAACAAAACAAAACAGAAAAAAAGTCTCCTACAGTTTTGGCCAGCAGACCTAATCACACATTCTTTTGAAATGCAATTCCATGAAAGTGAGCTCAGTTAGCAATAGCATGGAAGTATCCTACTTGCTAGAGCCCTTCTGCCAAGTGGTGGATGAATATTCATACTGGGTTATTTTAATCATGCTTTTCTTGACGTGACATAATTCTACATAATTTATTTTTCCTTCTTAGCTTAAAAAAGGGGGTGGGGGCACTCTCTTCCTTGACTGTCAAGTCAGAAAGTTCCTTCAGGTGTTTTTGTTTTTGCTGGTTCCCTCTCCAGTCTCTGACATGAAACAGGACATAGAATGGTGCAGAGAGGTTACTATGCTGACATGGTACCCCTGGAAACTGATGAGCATCCTTGAACTAGTCAGAAAAATGTAATGGTCTAGAACAGTTAACTACCCAGCAAAGGTCACGGGATCAGAGATCTGGATGGAAGAATCTGTTGAGAACATCTATCGAAATTGCTTTCATTCTGAAACCCATTTCTTAAAGATGAGGAAGTGAGGCCCACATCAGTAGCAGAGGTTAGATGCAAACCCAGGTCATCTAACTACAAATCCATGTTTCTTTCCACTGTACCACACTGTTTCTCTAGGAATTTGGAAACAAAATTAGACAAAAATTTATCAAGTTCCTTCCATATGTAAAGCGCAGTAGGATTATAGGATCATGCATGGATTCAGAACTAATAGAAGCCTTAGAAACAATGGAGTCCAAGCCCTTTGTAGATGAAGAAGCCAGGCTCAGAGAGGTTAAGTGACAAGCCCAGGGTAATACTGTCAGTGTCTGATGGAGGATGCAAAACTCAGGTCATCTTGAAACAAAATCTAACATGTTATTCATTGTATTCTATAAGATATAAGAAGATAGGAAGAAAGGAAGAGATGAAAGGAGGGGAGGGAGAAAGAAAAGAAGGGAGGAAAAAAGAAAGAAGAAAGAAAAAGAAAGACATGGAAAGAAAAGAAGGAAAAGAAATGCAGTAAGGAAAGAAGGAAGAAAAAAGAAAGAAGGAAGAAAAATAAGAAAGCAAGGAAGGAAAAAAGAAAGAAAGAAAAGAAAGGAAGAGAGGAAAGGAAGAACCTTTTGCTTTCAAGGAGTTAATATTTTGTGGCCAGAGGACATTGCATGCACACATATATGTAAATAAAACTCCATGTTGTTGAATCATGTCCAATTCTTAATGATCCCATTTGGGGTTCTCTGGGCAAATACTAGAGTTATTGGCCATTTCCTTCTCCAGCTCATTTTTCAGATGAGGAAACTGAGGCAAAAAGGATTAAGTGACTTTCCCAAGATCACACAGCTGGTATCTGAGGCTGGATTTGAACTCAGGTCTTCCTGACTCTAAGGTCTAGGCTCAGCACTCTATCCATTGCACCCACTAGCTGCTCATTAAAAACAACAACAATAACAAAAAACAAAACAAAACAATACCTATATACAAAGTCATATAAGCTAATTTCAAGAAAGAGATCTTGATAAGGATCAGGGAACAAGGGGGGATCATAGGAGATAGCATCTTAGCTGTTTCACACAGATTCAGGAGAAAGTGGTGGTGAGGGGGTTTATTCCAAACCTTAAGGACTGCCTGTGAAAAGGAAGATTCTGAGCATGAAATATAGAGGTCAATACTTGTCTGTGCTTGGGTACAACAGGTGAAGAGTCAGGATGTGGAGAGGAGACTATTGTTCTGCTTGTCCCCCCATCTAAGATTCTAGGTAGTATTCTCTGTCCTTCCATTTCATGCATATGAAAATCATATTTTTGTTTTTAAAAGAGCACCCCCAAATATGAATGTAATCTGTCTTGAGGAGTGACCAATCTTACTCTGTCAGTAAAAGCAGCTCCCAGTGGTGAGTCTTGAATGCAATATAAATCCACTCTGCCACCTTTGGTATTGATCTTCTAACAACAGGAAGGGAGAGAGGGCAGAGGGGTAGGGGGAATGAAATCACTGTTGATCTAGCTTCTCTTTTTTCCTGGGCCCTCTGTGACTCTTCATCCAATTGGCATCTTGCAGTCAATTCACATCATTTTTACTCTTAGCAAGAGCAACAATGAAAAGCTTCCACATAAAGGGGAAAAAATAAGAAGGGAAAGAGAAAAGGCAGAAAGGGAAGCCTTTGCAAAGGAGACCTCTATTTAGCTTTAATTAAGAAGTGGATGTATTCTAACATATAGTCATATGCCCCAGTGACAGGCTGGAACAGGCAGTTAGGAATCACTAATTGCAGCCCGTTGTCTGAATGCTGTTTCTCTGTCTTCCCTAGAACATCAGCTCTCCATTTCAGTCCTGCTCTGACAGGCTGTTTGCAAAAATGAAATGCTCTAAGGATTCTAAACCAAAAGTGTTTCAGAAGCTGCTGCTCTCTTCACTTGACTGTCATGGTGAATTGAATAAAAGTCAACCGAAGTAAAATCCACTTTGACGGTCTTTTCTAAATGGAGACTAATTACTTCAAAACAAAAGTAAACTTTCTTTCCTTCAATAGATGCTAGTTTTGCTGTTTCAAAAAAATGTCTTAATGTGTCTTTGCCAACTCCATCATGCTTTCCATTTTGACTTATTTCCAGGATCTGCGACCAGTGTGGGGATGTTTACACAACACCTGGTGATGACCTGAGATTCTATAGGAGACAGGGATGCTTTTGTTTTGGTGGTTTGTTGTTGTTGTTGTTGTCGTTGGTGGTGGTGGTGGTGGGGTGTGTGTGTGTGTGTGTGTGTGTGTGTGTGTGTGTGTGTGTGTGTTAGGGGATAAGAAGGAATTTTAAAAGTCTTCCATTTGGAGAAAGCTACTCATGAATAAAAATACTTCAGAGTAAAAAAAATCTTGTGTTTGTAGAGAGTTTGACAGCTTACAAAGTACTTTCACATATATGATTAGCTCATTCAATACTCACTGAACCATCCTGTGAGGTAGGTAGTGTGGCTATTATCTGTAGATATGTCTGGAGTATTTTGTCTCATTCTGCAAACTATAATTCAGAATGGACGCTGACAAGCTGAATCACATCTTAATGCAGGCAGCACATCAGGATGGTGAGAGGACTTGAAACTATGCCATATGAGGACTGGTTAAAAGAAGTAGAATATTTTGCCTTCAAAAGAAATTATATTTTCCATTTTGAAATATCTGAAGGGCTATCATGAGAAAAAAGGATTACCCTTAATCTGCATGGCCCAGGAAAGCAGAATTAGGCCCAGTGGGTAGAAATTACATAGGATGATGGGATTGGGAGTTATCAGAAGCTTTAAAGAACATCTAATTCCACTCCTTCATTTTACACAGGAGTAAACTGAGTCCCAGAAAGTTGAAGTATCTTACTTGCTCAAGGTCACACAGACAGGAAATGGAAGAGCTGAGATTCAAAACTAGGTTTTCTGAATCAAAATCCAAGATGTGTTCCATTACACCTTACTGCCTCTTATGGAGGCAGATTTTGGCTCAATGTAAGAAGCAGATGGCAAACTGAGTAACCGGATGACTACTACCCACTTCTAATGATTCATGTGGGCACAAATGATACTCCTAGAAGGAAAAAAAAAACCTTAGAAAACATTGCCAAACATTATGAAATCTTAGGCAAGAAATCCTCAGCACTGGTGATTCCATTGTTATCTAAGGCAAAGATTCAAAAGAGAAAGGCAAAGTAGAAAGTTAATACTTAGATAAAAATATAAGTTCTGAGAATAGTATTTGCTTTTCATTCCTTGACAAAATATGGAGCATGGCTAACACAGGCTAGTGAGAATGCATTTGTCTATAATCTTACAAAGGAAAACAAAAGGATTTTTAACTGAAAATGAAGGGGAAACTAGAAGAGATCACATATGTACATCAAGTTTGATGGTACAGATATAATGTAGGAATAACAGCACTAGGGCAAGGAAGAAATCCATGCGACACAAAATCCAAGAACGGAGCCAGTAATAAAAACCATGGTTTAAAGTGTCTTTAAACAAATGCTCAAAGTATGGGTTACAATCTGTATGATCCTAACGTAAGGTAAATTTGACTATGTAAGTATCCATGAGATGTAGTGGGATGAAAACAATGATTAGACTATGTCTCTGAAAGGATATAACTTACTCAAAAGTAATAGGATAGTTAAAAGGGGTTTGGCACACAAAGTAGCAATTTCTGTTTATTCATATACACATGGATACATATGCACACACCTGGATATATGCATGTATACATGTATATATATATGTGTGTGTATATATGTGTACATATAGGTGTGTATATATATGCACACATATATGTATATGTGTGTATGTGTGTATATGTATGTATGTATGTGTATGTATGTATGTATGTGTGTGTGTGTATGTATGTATGTACGCATGTATTAACAATGTGCATTTACTCATAAATATCTGGAAAACCAAAGTGGAAAAGCGTGGTACAAAGCATTCGAGTGAAGCTCAGTGAAATCAGAAACAAAAGCTATTGTCTTCAGAGTATACTATTGGCCACCTGGAGAGAAAGAGGAAATAGATGAGGAGCTCATGAAATAGATCACAGAGTCTGGAAAAGAGGCATGATATATTAATGTCAGGTGAAGTCAATTACTGTACATCTACAGGAGCTCTCTCATTCTTTTTACTAACCTGAGCAAATGATAAATTTTGACTTGCCCTAAAAATAATTCTGGACAGCTATGTGGTGCAGTGGATAGAGTATCAGCCTTGGAATCAGGAAGATCTGAGTTCAAATCTGGCCTAAGAGACTTACCAGCTATGTGATCCTGGGCAAGTCACTTAACCCTATTTGTCTCAGTTTTCTCATCTGTAAAGTGAGATGGAGAAGGAAATGGTAAACCACTCTAGTATCTTTCCCAAGAAAACCTCAAATGAGGTCACGAGGGATTGGACATGACTAAACAACAACAACAGGCAATTTTATCCTTGAAAAGGTGGAAGAATCAACAAGCAGAGATATATCCTGGATCTAATTCTCATTTAGAAGAAGGAAGTGATTTCTGAGGTAAAATGATTGGAAGGAACTTGGAAAGGAAGTTACCATTGTATCTTCAAATTTGTGATAGAGGAGAGAGAGTCTGGGAATGGTCTGACATGCATCCTAGACTTTTGGTGAGCAAATGCCAAAAGCTTCAGGTAAAGGATAATCAGTGAGGGTCCCATAACCTGAAAGTCTATAAGTGAAGTCATTCCAAGAGGTATGGAAAGCCCTCAAAAATGAAATTCTGACAACAGAATGGAAAACAGTTCTAATGAGGAAGAAAAAAGGATTGTTGTCTAAAGTGACCTGTGTGGCTGGATACACAGGGAGCTTACCAACCCATATAAAAAGACCTCAGAAGATGGAATCAAGGGCAGGTAATAGAAAATGCATACAAAACGTGATGTGGTCCTGCAAGGATAGTGCCAGAAATGATAAAGCTCAGAATGAGTGGAGGCTGGCAAGAAAAGCAAGGATAATAATTTTTTTAAAAAACCCAATCTTGGGGAAAATAGGAGAAACAAAGAATGGATAGACTTACTGCTTGAATTGGATGAGATAATGATAATTGATGATGGAGAGACAGCAAAGTTGTTCAACTTCTATTTTGTTTCTTTTTCTCTGTCACAGATAATAAACTTTGGATTAGAAAGTATAAGGGGAAAATGGCTAATGAGGAATGGATTGCCAAGATAAGTGATGAGAAAATAAAAGAACACCAAGCCACTTTTGATGAGTTCAACTCACCTGAGCTGGGTGAATTGTATACAAAGAAGGGTCTTTTAAAAAACTGGCAAGTATTATTACCAAGTCACTGTTAGGGAACTTAGAGAATGAGAAGGGATTATACAGATAGAGAAAAATAAATGTCACTTTTTTCCAAAAAAGAAATAGAATTGGGTCTGCAAACTACAAACCAGTGAACTTGAATTCAATTCTTGGCAAAATTCTAGAACACATTATTAAGGGATAATTAGTGAACATTTAGAAATACAGCAGTGATCCCAAAGAACCAGCATAATATCATCCAGAATAAGTTACAACAGACTAACATTTCCTTTTTTTGGCATATCTGAACTAGTATATTAGATAACACTCTACATATATTTTGCATAGATTTTATCAAAGCATTTGATAAAGTTTCTCATGCCATTTTTTTGTGGAAAAGATGGAGATACATGAACTAGAGAAATGGTACAAAGAAAATTCAGAATTTGTTGAATATCCGTACCATTGAGTAGTCACCAGTGGCTCAAAGTCAACTTCTAAAAATGCCTTTCCTAGAGAGTTCCAGAGATTGATGTGTTTGGCCTCATGCTGTTGTTGTTGTTGTTGTTGTTGTTGTTGTTATTATTATTATTATTATTATTATTTAATACCCTGGTTACCGGCACAGATGGTGTTCTTGTCAAATTTGCAGCTGAAATAAAACTGGGACATATAGCTAGCACAATAGACAGCAGAATCAGGAGTCAAATAGATCTTGTCAGAACACTAAGTCAAATCAATATGATAGAATTAATTAGTGACAAATATAAAGTTTTACATGAGTTTAAAAAACCCTCTACATGAGTTACAAAATGTCGTGATGGTGGTGGGGGAAGAAGCAGTTAAACAACAGTTCATCTAAAAAAAAGATTTGAGATTTTTTAGTTTATTGCAGACTCAACATGAATTGACAATGTGATATGGCAGCCAAAAAAGCTAAGCATTCTTGAGTTGCATTAGTGAATTATAATTGTAGAAGAGCAGGGAGACAATAGTCTCATTGGATTATGCACTAGTCATATCACATCTATATTATTGGATTTAGTTTTTGGGTACCACATTTTAGGAGGGACATTGATAGACTGGAGAGTGTCCAAGGGAGGTGAATAGTATGTGAAAGGCTTTCAGTTCATGGTATTTGAAGACTGAAGGAATCAGAAACGTTTTGTGTGAAAAAGGGAATTTTACGAAGGACATTGGAATGGCTGTCATATGGAATAATAATAATAATAATAATAATAATAACAACAACAACATCTAGTGTTTATATAGTGCCTACTCTCTGCCAGACGTTGTGCTAAGAGCTTTAAATTATTATCTTATGTGATTCTTACAACAACTCTGGTAGGTAGGTGCTATTACTATCATCCCCATTTTACAGTCAGAGAAAGTGAGGCAAAAGGAATTTAAGTGACTTGTCCAGGGTCACTCAGTTAATAAATATTTAAGACCAGATTTAAATCCAGGTCTTCCTGATTCCAGGCCTAGCACTCTAGCCAGTGCTCCACTTAGCTGCAACTAGATTTATTCTTCTTGGCAGTAGAGGGCAGAACCAGAAATAATGTGTGGGAAACCGCAGAGCAGAATTTAGGCTTGATGTAAGGGGTAAAATATCCTAATAGGACAATGCAAGAATGGAATAGGCTTCAAGAGACTGTGGGTTCCATATCACTGGTGACCTTCCAGTAAAAAACTGACCATTTGTTACTTATGTCATAAAGTACATCTTTGTTTACACACTACGGACTAGGAGACTTCTGGGATTCTTGCCAATCCTAAAATTCTGTCATTCTGGAAACTTCCTAACAATGAGAAATCCCAAGATGTACTTAGCTGCCTTTCAAAGTGGGGAGTTCCCAGACACTGACAGTGTTTAAGCAGAAACTAAATGACCACAAAGAGGGAGGTTTAGAAGGGATCCAGTCTTTAGGTAGTTCAAATCTCTTCCAAACTTCAGATTCTATTATTAATTTCTATTCTTAATCCTATCATTAATGGAGATTCAGAAATGTTATGTCATTAACTAAGATAACGGAGCAAGTAAATTTATTTCAAAATTGAGATTCAATCCCAGTTCTTTAACATTTCAAATCTACAATTCTTAATGCTAAATCATTTTGTGTCTATGTTAAGATACGACTTAATTGGGCAATGCCTCTCCTTCCAGTCCATCATCTCCTCCCTTTCACTTTACAATACTGCACAAGGTTCTCTCTCCTTTCTGTTGTTATTATCTACAGCAGTGATGGCCACTTAAACTGACTATTTGAGAATAGGTCATAGCCTTTTGTGTAATGTGAAACGTTCCAAGAAGTCTCATCTGAGATGCCTAGCTCACTCTGAATCAGGATTTGCATTTCACAAAGAAAATTTCTATAATCACTCTGGTAAGTGGAATCCATTTTCCCTCATGAACTGGAAATGTTCAATTCTTAATAGCTTCCCCAGGGTTTTACTTCTTACTATGAAGCCTTTAGTGATTTTTATCATTGTTTAGGAACAGTAAACTATCACAATTTATGCTTATAAGTATAGGAATCTTTAAGTGTTCTTCAGTCAAGCTATTCCGTAGCCTGGTTTTGATATTCCTTAAGGTAGAAAATTTTGTTTTCCTACAACTTGAGTACAAAACAATGCTAAATTAGTTTATAAGCCTGGTAAATATTGGCATAAGCATTCCATAAACTTTTAAAACACAATAGCACTAGCTTGAGTTATAGAATTGACTTCACATTTCTCTTTTGCATTTTTGCTCTTAAAATATGACAGTGAGTCTGAAGAGGACAAGGGCCAATCTCTATTTCTGCCAGATACTTATTATCCATCAATAGAATATATGTCAATTTGTCCCTTGTTTAAGTAAAATCTCTCAAATCGTCTTCAAAATCTTGAAGCTCCACTTTGGCTCACAACAAATCTTTAGTGTTTATTGGGTTACACCCCTTTAGCTGAGCCAGGCACAAAAGCATTGGCACACAGGAAACAAAGCAGATAATATCTGCTTTAAAATGTAGATTTATTCAAAAATCAATTTAAAAGATTTTTAATGTCCATGTTGGAGCTCAGAATGATCACAATGGAAAGAAAATTGAATTTATAAAACAATGACTTTGGTTCGAACCCCAGCTCTATCATTCAGTACCTGTGTGACTGTGAGCTAGTCATGTCACTTCACTGGGCCTCAGTTTCCTCATTTATAACATGAGGGGATTGGATCAGATGAAGAGACTAGGTCTTTTTGAACTCTAAGTCTGCTATCCTATGGACTTTTAATATGATTGCTTGTTTTCAGATATGATATGAAAGATTAGTCATAGAATGTTCTCTGTCCTTTATTTCACATAGGCATGTGAAATAGACAACAATTAGACATTATCAAGATGTTCATTTGCCTGTGAGACAAGGAAAACAGAGTTTTATGCTTCCTTAAAAAAAAACTGATTTGTTAAAAAAATTTTTTTTTGCTCTCACTGTCATGTTTTGATTGTTCTAAAATGATCTTCCAAATTTGTAATGTGTTCATAATTCTGGTCTGAGGATACGTTGAAAGTGATGTAGTCAGGGCCACCCTCAAGCATAGGTAGAGAAGGTCATCTATGTGGCATCATGTCAAGGCATTGTAAGAATAAGGATTCTTCTACACCCCCAAACTTTGCCTTCATGATACCGAAAATGTCAGAATTAGAGTTTAGCTTAATGTTTTCATTTCCATAAAATACAAATAGCTATGAATTGAGCAACGCTAAATCACTTTTACTAAATCACCTCTATTTTGCTTTCATGAAGATCTGTTTTTTCTTTTATCTCCTCTCAATCCATCAATTCTATTACCTCTCTTTTGCTGCAACTGATTTCCTTCGTGGTCTGGAGATTCTATGCTCAGGTGTGTGAATCCTAGCCTCGTGACTACCCTAGATACCCTCTGTCCTGCTGCTATGCCAATGCTCTGTCCTGGGCCATGTGCACCATCTTCACTGCTTTCTCCATGTAAGCTCCCAGCTTACAGAGTATAGCAGAAGAAAGTAACAGAAGTGTGGAGACTGCCCCATTACAATGTCAAGCAATTTGATTTCTTTTTAGCTCTTGCTGCAACTCAATAATCCTTTGATACATCTCATTGATTCCCTTGATTGCTCTTCACGGTGATGATTCCAACCCCACCCTTGCTCCATAACTCTCAGATGACGGCCTTACTTACTTTCCTGACACAACTGAGGCAGTCAGTGAAGGCTCTCTCATATTTTCTCCTCCCTAACTCAAAAACATCACCTCTAAATTGATTTTCTCCTGCTTCTTTCCAGTCTCAGAAGAGATAGTACTTCCCCAAAGTGACGCAGGGTGCTTTCATTCCCATTACCTCTTTCTTCCTCTTGGACTTTGACCCATTATCTGTTTTCTTTCTAAAATATTAATTCCTTCCCTTTCTACTGGCAACCCACAATGCCCACTCCACCCCTGGTGGGGATGTGTACAGAGAGGGACAGACAACCTGTATATGATATTGCCGTCCTTTCCTATCGGCCTGTTTCTATCCTTCCATTTACTTTCAAATCTTTTGAATCTGTAATCAATATTCTATATCCCAATTCATTCAGCCTTCTGAAATCTAAATCCTGTTGTTACCCCTCTTTTTAACTTGTATTCTCAATAGTCATCAACAACCTCATTGTTGCTAAATCCATTCTTCATTTCTTGGTCCCTCCCTGAGAACTCCTTTGTGACGGGTCTTTTTGTTTTACATTGGTAAATATCAAGTGAGTTGTATTTGGACAACAAATACCATAGGTATTCATGGGAGTGAAACGGGCATGTAGACCAGAACAGTTTTGAAAAGTTTCATTAGGGAAGGTTTCAGATTTTTCTGAAATACGAATATAATTTGGGTAGGGACCCAGAACACAGACAGCACTTGGCAACATCTTACACAACTCCTTTGTTCTTTAAATTCCTCTTTCATAACTCAGGCTTTCAGTGCTTCATATCTGGATTATTGATCTCTTTGGCTCCAGTTTCCTCCCTTTCCCTCCTTGTGCCCACCCATCTTGTATACCACCGACAGAGTAATCATCCTTTGTCTCCTCTCTTTTTGTTCTCATGGTTTATAAATTATATTCATATTTCAAAAAAAAATCATCACCTCTCCTTTGCAAAGCCTTTC
Organism: Phascolarctos cinereus; assembly: GCF_003287225.1. NCBI lineage: Eukaryota > Metazoa > Chordata > Mammalia > Diprotodontia > Phascolarctidae > Phascolarctos > Phascolarctos cinereus. The sequence continues at coordinate 108,027,491 of NW_027556098.1, forward strand.
AAAACTGCTCCAATCTATATTCCAAGCAGAAAATGCTTCCAGTATAGGAGAACAGTATTGTTTGAGGACCTGCCTGGACAAGTTCTGAACAGCTATTCACTTGGTTAGTGACAGAGTGATGGATTTTATTTTATTTTTTAACCGAAGCAACTCTCAAAGAACATCTACTTGATTATAAAGGGATTGCAACATGCCTTGGAAGAGAGAGCATCTGCACCACTGAAAATAGAATAATCCTATGTATTTTGTTTTATAATTTAAAACTACGATGCCGAGGAGAGGTCTGTAGGCTTTACTAGACTGCCAAAGGGGTCCATGCCAAAATAAAACTAAGAACCTCTGGACCATATCACCTCTAAGCCTCCTTTTAACCTTAAATCCCATGTTCTTAAGCCTCTGCTCTTTGGTGCCTTCTTTCAGGTGAACTTGCTCATGTGCCCAGATTGTCTGGGCAGGTTTCAGAAATTTAGTTAAGTTCTAGGCTAATGAGTTACTTAGTTCTAAACTTGGTTAGGCCACCTAACCCAGCAAAGATCGCCACCCCCCAAATTTGCTTATCTCAATGGGAATATATATTTCAGATGCTTCTAGTAAGGCACAGTTGTGCTGGAGTCAGCTTATACCAACAGCTCAGGAGACTGATTATTAAATTTTTAGTGTGAGCATTTACACCTCAGAAATCAGCAATCACCACAAATCTCGACTTGATTTATGGTTTTCTTGATTGTCTACGCATAAGAAAGTGTTAATAATGTAGATTAGACTTAAAATCATGAGGGCATGTTTGTTTGTTTGTTTGTTTCCCAGAGAGCTTGGTCATTAAAACCTTACCAGCTCATCACTTATTTCTCTATAAAAAGAACTGGAGCTCTGTTCTCCTGCAAGAATGCAGGAGAAGGCTAAGCGAATGAAGTCACAGCAGTTTGGAAGGCTGCTGCTTGGTTATAGGTTAATAATAATGATAACAACAACAACAACAATGATCACGATAAGCATTTATATAGTACTTTAAGGTTTGCAAAGTGCTTTATATCCATTATCTGCTCTGAGCCTCACAATACCCTTGTTCCTAGGATATTTAATGAATAGATTTCAAAAGCTTTTTTGTTTATCCTCACCCCAATTTAGAAATCTCTTCTACAACATCCTAGACAGTTGTCTTCCAGCTTCCACTCAAATATTTCCACTGACCAGGTACTCAATATAATTTTAAATCCTTTTAATTAGTGCCATAACTTTCTAAAAATAAACACATCCCTGATATGAATTGAGGACTAACCATATTCTAAGTAAATCACTTTTTTGTGGAGTTTGTGTAGCATCACCTTCTTAAAGGTGCATTACCAAATCAAAGGGAGCCTAGAAGGAAAGACTTTTACTTATAACTTTTACTTTTACAAAGTAGTGGTTTTGTTGTTCAGTCATATCTGACTCTGTGACCTCATTGGAGTTTTCTTCTCAAATATACTGGAGTGCTTTGCCATTTCATTCTACAGCTAATTTTATCAATGAGGAAACTGAGGCAAACAGAATTAAGTGACTTGTCCAGGGTCACACAACTAGTAAGTACTTGAGGTGGATTTGAACTCAGATCAGCACTTTATCCACTGAGCCACCTAGCCATCTGCAGTAGTGGCACAACTGGTTTAATGATAGACTTTATGTCTTCTCTGTACTTCTTACAGAATACAGCTCAAAAAAACCTAGAACTTGTCTGTGATTTTTAGAATGGAAGAAGATCCTAGGATATCGTCCTTCTAGCAGAACCCCAACATGACACTGTTTAGCCTGGGCCTTAGTAGCCTGAGTCCTAATCTCCCTCCCTCCTACTTCTCCACCATATTCTTCCTCCAGGAGATATTCACTGCCTAGTTGCTTTCTTTTCCCACAAGAAAAAAAAAATCTTTAATGTTTTATGCTTTCCTGAATGGTGGGCAGTACAAACAATTTGGTTCCTCCTTATTCCCTCATCTATTCTCTCCAGCTCCACATCTCTCCCCCTCCACCCACTGTTTGGCAACTCCTCCATAATGGGAGCTATGATGCCAAAAATCAAACTGCAAGTGACTGATTGAAGGTGCAAGCATGCAAGGAAAAAAAACTGTCTCAAGAGGCACAATTAAAACATATGCATGTATATACAAAGAAATAAATGATTTTCTTGTCCCTCTCCCTTCCTTTTCAACAAGTAACAAAACAGGAGAAAGTACCTCTCTGCTAGAGTGCCTCTAAAATTGTCAATTAATATTCATTGAGCTCTGACCATCTAGGATTTCTTCCTTTCGAAATGTTTAAATATATCATTCAGTTTTGCCTCTATCCATATATGGTTCAGGGAGGATCTCTTGGTCCTTTCAACTTTCCCAGCTCCAGATACACACAGGGGGCTTTTCTCTGAATGAAAAGGTTGCCTCTGCACATGCTTGCTTATGTGGGTATAGCTTTGTACAATTATAACAATGAAAGGCTTTGTGAACGTGGCTGATTAGGTGTGAGCCCTGAGTATCAGCTCTGTTACCTGTTAATTCCTCATCTCTTCTGCAAGTGTGTGTGCAGATGTGTGTGTGTGTGTGTGTATGTGTGTGTGTGCGAAGAAAAAAAAAGATAAAGAAATAGGAAATTACAATTTTACAGCCTGTCCTTACTTTTGCTCTGATTTGCTTTTCAGAGGCTGAGCTTAAACAGAAAGTTTCAGTGTCGTCTTTGCAGAAAAAGGATCTTACCTAAGGGAAGAAAGACTCTGAGGCAGAACTGCCAGCCTCTTTTGTCTGCTGTTTGAGAGTCAGAGCCTGGGGAATCACTTTGCCTTTCAAAAGTTGACAATAGGAATGCTGCCATCGAGGGATCCTTCTCTTTTTCTCTGACAGTAATAGCTGAGTAGTGATGTCAAGGAAAGGGTTGGGGGAGGATAGGATGTGGGCTTGATGAAGGGAGGTGAGACTCCAGTCAGGCTCATTTGGGAAACCCCTTCAGCTTATATGGAAGAAAGACATCTATGGCCAATAAGATAGATCTTCAAGACTTGGAGAATGCTACTAATATCCTATCCATTGCCATGGAAACACCAAAAATGCACCAATCTAATTTAATAGTTTATTTTTTCAATAAACATTTACAAAGAGCTTAGCTTACTATCTTCAAGATGCTGACTTGGTGCTAGGGGGAGAGGTAGAAGGCTACAGAAATGTCTATGTTATCCTCAGAGGAGGTTGTAATGAGGAGACTAGACATGTGAATAACTCAGAATTCTGTGTGTATTAGAGTTAAGGCCTTTAAGAGAAACACAAAGTACTGTGAGAATTCAGAGGAAAAGGGAAGGTCTGGCTAAGGAAATGAAAGAATCTATGATGCAGGAATAATTAGCCTGATTTTGTGTCACGGACCCCTTTGCTAGTCTGGTGAAGCCTAAGAGCTCTCCTCAGAAGGATGTTATAAATGCATAAAATAAAACACATAGAATCACAAAAGGAAACCAATTATATTGAAACAGTTATTAAAATAATAAAAATAGAAAGTTCACAGAGCCCATGTTAAGGACCTCTGTGTAATGCCTGGTATGGATCTTTATCCTCAAGTCTTTCAACAACTGGTGATATTTAATGCCCACCTTTAGGTTCTGGGAATATTATTCCATAGATAGGAGAGATATGAAGACTTTTGAGCTGAAGTGGCTCAGCATATGTTTAGCCACTTGGGCTTTGAACTCTGGTTTTAACAATGGAGTCCCTGTCTTAGTAAATTGCCTAATGACCAGCATCTTTGCATGTAAAAGCCCTCTTTGGAATTAAATGATTCCCACTAAGCCCTAGTCCTTGTGGCTGGGATCCTATTAATTGCTGTCAACTCACCCTGTTGCAGAATGCCCAGACCTCTTTCTATGGTCTGTTGCTAGATACTAGTAGACACAGATTTCTTCATCTGGAGTCTGTGAACTACTTTATTTTATTTTATCTATATCTATATCTATATCTATATCTATATCTATATCTATATCTATATCTATATCTATATCTATATCTATATCTATATCTATATCTATATCTATATCTATATCATCTATATCTATCTATATCTATATCTATATATCTATATATATGTGTGTGTGTATATATACATATATGTGTGTGTGTGTATATATACACACACAAAAACACACATATATACATATATAATATATTTGCATATATACATATATATAATTGTATTTCAAATTAGTTTGTTTCCTTTGTAATCATATATGTTTTATTTATGCATTAAAAAAAAAGTCTGAGAGAGAAGGTAGTCCAAAGACTTTACCAGATTGCCAATGAGATCCATGAAGCATAAAAAAATGTTAAGGACCCGTGTATTAGAACACTCCCTCACATTGCACAAACCTATTCAAGTTTGTCCTTATTGTTCATAACTAAGTTTCGTGTATTATTTGCGATTTGGGTTCAAATCCTACCTCTAAGGCTTAGGTGTCTTTGGGCACTTAATCTCCCTAGGTTACATTTTTCCTTATCTGCAAAATGATGATGTCTGCAGTATCTAGAGAACTAACTTTAGAATTATGGTCTTATCATTTTATGTTTGTACTCCCTAGTTCCTCTCATCTTGCCATTGGCTAAGAACATGGATCTAACAGAAGCCCTTATAGAGGAATTGAAAGGATGAATAGATTATTGAGAGATATAAGGGTATATGTATGTGTGTGTGTATATATATATATATACATACAAAATATACATATACATATAGATATAAATAGATATGTATGTATATATATGATATAGATATGAGGAATAATATTTTAGGTAGGGGGAATTGAATGGGGAAAGTTGTGAAGAATATTGGGATCACTGGTGTGACATGTTAGAAAAAACTCTGGGGATGATTTATCTGTCAGACTGTGTATAGAGTACTGAACTCTGAATTGGGATGTCCTTGATTCGAATCCTGTTTCTGAAACATATGTTCTGTGTGTGACCCTGAGAAAGTCATTCAATCTTTCAACGTTCTAGGAAACTCCCTGGTAATTTTCAAAGAAATTGCTCATCTGAATTGGTAGAGGGAGTTTTTTCCTGAGATCTTCCTGCATCAATTAAATCCACAATCCATTAGCAGATTTGGGGGATAGCTTAGAAGTGGCAGAGGCTGGAGGCAGAGAGATTAGTCAGGAGGTTAATATAGTATCATCGACAAGAAGGACTAGAGGTTCTGTACTAGGATGAAGGCAGTAGGAGTAGGAAAGAGAAGGAAGAGGAAAGATTGTAGAGATAGAATTGACAAGATTTGGTAAATGACTGGATAGGAAAAGAGGAGGAAAAAGAAGGAAGGAGTTTTGAGACAGGGCAAAAGGTGGGTGGGAAGAAATAGAAATAGGTAAGTCAGGAGAAAAGGGGGAATGATAGTATCTTTGATTCTTAAAATATCAACTTGGAAATATCAGCAGAATATCTAAATTCAATTCACCAAATAATCATTTAGCTGAAAGGTATAATGTTAGGAAATTGTAATCCAAAAGGAGCAATGACAAATTTGTTGCCTTCAAAAAACTTACTTTGATTCCATAGGAAAATATCTAACAGGTAGCTAGAAAGTAGGGTTAAAAATAGGAAGATAAGTCATATTTGAAGATCTAGATTAGGAATGATACAGATAGAGATGTTAGTAGACAGTCTGGAAATTGATAAGAGAACTAAGAGAGAAGAAAAAGGAAGGTGAGGACAGAACCTTACTAAAATATTTTCCTTTTAGTAATAAGAGGAGAAGCAAGGTCATCAAAGAAGGCATGAAAGGTCTGAGATGTAGGAGAACTGTGAGAGTTCAGTGCCTTTTATAAGGCAAAGAAGTTTTAAGATAGGAGAGTAAACAGTGTTCCAGCAAAGTCAAAGAATTTAAAAGCTGAGAAAAAGGCATTAGATATAGTGATCCTTGGAGACTTTAAAAAGAGAACAGTTTCTTTAAAGCAGGAGGAAGAGAAGCCAGATCTTATTAACATAGTGGGACCTGGAGGAGTAACTAGGCATTATCCTGTGTCCCTGTGACTCCACTAACTAGGCCCTTTGCAACACCAGACACTTGATGTTCTCCTGACCATCTGTGAAATTTCCCAAAGAGCTTAACTCTTTGACAAAGTCTGAACTTTCTCATCGATCCCACATTTAGTATTATTTGAATTATGGCATCAGAGCTATGGACTTAGTTGTTGTTGTGTTGTTTGACCTTGAAAGGGGAGCTCTGTAAGGAAAACGGGCAGCTAGGTGGTACAGTAGATAGATCACTGGAGGGCCTAGAGTGAGGAAATCTGCCTATAATGAGCATCAAGGTACCTACCAATGAAGAGTGAAACATAACAGAATATATACCTCAAGGAGGTCTCGAAAGAAAGGGTGATTTGCTTTACATTGGTGCTAGTCAGGGGATGGAGAAGAGTTAAGAGAGCCATATGTGGTGAAGAGGGAGCTCCACATAGAGACAGGGGACACCTGGATTCCAATCTCACCTGAGATTTCTAGCAGTGTGCAACTATGGTCAAATTGCTTACCTCTCTAAACCTCAATTTCCTCATCTATAAAATTGTGAATAATGGTATCTGTGGTGTTAACAACTGCACAGGATTGTTATTAGGATAAAAGGAGATATGAGAAGAGACGCGATAGGAGACATTAAGGACAGAGACTCCCCAAGATGCCATGAGACTACTCTAAGGGAGGCTGCCATAGGTGGGGAAAGGAGCAAATCTTGGCTCAACTTTGCTAGGCTGGGCTGGTTTAGGGAAGAGCTAACCAGTGACTGCATCCAATTTTAACTAACTGTTCTTGCTACCTGCATGCTAAGGTCAGTTGTATATATCTACTCAAGGAGTACAAGTGCTGTTAATACTGTCAGTGATGTGTCTCCCGGAGCAGTCTCAGTCATCTCAGTATAGTTCTGACTCTGATCCTGATGGCTAGGGCTGGAAGCAATAGTTCCTCCAAATTCTAGGCCACTGCCCATATTTACTATAGTCTAGAAATGGTTCTACTGTCCAGTTTAAATTAAAAAGAATCCATACTATGGGATCTCATAGTTATGTATTGGAAAAGATAAAAAAGAAAACTATTTAACTTCAAGTCTATTCTTTCTTTTCCTAGGTTGTTCCTGTACATCAGTGTACTTCAATGATGTTGAAAGGGTATTAGGAGCCAAAAGAATAAGAAAATGAATTAGGTTTATTCTATCATCTTACCACACCTGTAATTATTTCCATGTTAATATATTCTACTTTATGCCTAAGGGAAACACCCACCCACTCATTACTCTAGTTCTGGTCTCTGGTATACATAGGAACACAGGATTCTACACTGAGTCCTGCCTGTGATTCCTCCATGAATACTCTAATTCATTCTCTCTTTCACACACCTCTACTGATTTGCATCACTAATGGGAATAATGAGATCTCTGGATTCAGCACTTTCCCCCTCTGTATCTTTATAATCACATATTATTACAATAATGAGAGCATAATGCTCAGTTGCTTAGAGTAGTATACTAATGAGGTCAAGGTTAAAGGTTCAGTTCCTCTACAAACTAGTTAGCATCTCATAGAGAATTTCTATTTCATGGCTACAGACTTGTACCCTTAACTCAGGGCAGCTGCTTCACAACTAATTAAAAGAAGGCTTGAGTGTGAGTACAGATGAATCACTGCAAATCTGTTATCACTTCCAGGCAAAGGAAACTCAGCAAATCTTATTAGTGAGGGCCAATAGTAACTACTTTTTTTTTTCCATGAGGACAACATATACTAGTGAAATGTCAGTGGAGCTATAGGAGTTACTGTAGAGATCCTAAAAGGTACTTTTGCTGTTAGGATTGAACACAGGACTTCTATCTTAATTCCATGGAGCAATTTAGTATATTATCTATATACTTCAATTAAATTCTTGTACTATTAGTAGCTGGGGAAGCTAGGTGGTACGGTGGATAGAGTGCCGGGTCTTGAGTCAGGAAGACTCATTTTCCTGAGTTTAAATCTGGCCTCAGACACTTATTAGCTATGTGACCCTGGGAAAGTCACTTAAACCCATTTTCCTCAGTTTCCTCATCTGTAAAGTAAGCTAGAGAAGGAAATGGCAAACCATTCCAGTATCTTTGCCAAGAAAACCACAAATGGGGGTCACAAGGAGTTGGACACAGATGAACTATTAGCAGTACTACTAGTGCCACTGTACTACTGCTTTGAAATCTTGATTCCTTTACAAAATTAATTTTATATAAGGTAGAAAATAATGGGAAATTAAGAAGGAAGAAATGAATTGCAAATGTGGACCAACAAAATTTAATCAAAGAGCAAAGCATAGTTTTGGAAGAATAACAAAACAATAGTTGGCCCAAACTCAGTCTTAGAAGAACAAAGTAAGGTTATACTGATGGATAGAACTTGAAATATGAAATTTCCATCATACTGAGAGGGATAAAAGACCTAAAAACACTAAAAAAAAACTGAATGACTTTCTAAAAGGATCACAAATTGGAAAACATGTTGGAAATCCTTGTCCCCAACTCTTTCTGTTTTATTTTTAAGTTGGGAAATCAGGAAAGGCCTCATATAGAAAGTGGTGCTCAAGTTGAACCTCAAATAATATTACATATTCTGAGAGATAGAGAGGAGAAGGAGGGAATTTATATTAGGCATGGGGGACAGCCAGTGTGAATGAAAGAATAGTCTACCTAGCACATTAAGTGGACACTTTACGGGACATTTATAGGAGGAATCTATCCTAGGCTTTAAAGAGAGTTTTTGTAAAGACATGGCGACAGAAGATGGAAGGTTGTGTCCATCTAAGATAGGTAGGTATAGTAGGGATAGGGGATTTCAAGTACCTGAACCTATTTCTCTGTCTCTCTCTCTGTCTCTCTCTGTCTCTGTCTCTGTCTGTCTGTCTGTCTGTCTGTCTCTCTCTCTCTGCAAAATGCAAATCAATCGATAAATTAAATTCATTGGAAAATCTTAACCGATTAGCTATCTATCATTTGAGAAGGCCCAGGGAGCCTGACCCCAAGGGAATAAGAGATAAAGAATTCAGAAAAAGACGGGTAGGTACTGTTCTATTCCCATTCCTAGATAGGAGATATGGTGACTAAATAGCACAACACTCTCTCCAGATAAGGAAGACCAGGATGCAGAGCCTGAGAGGGTCCTGGGGAAAGGTAATATGAGAGTATTTGGCTTGGGAAGTCAAACAATCATGGATTTAGAGTTATCAAGAACCTTAAATGACCTCTAATCTAACACCTTCATTTTACAGATGAGAAAAGTGAGACTCAGAAAGGTTAAAATGACTTGATCGGGGTCTCTGAGCTATTATGTCAGAAGCAGGATTTCAACCGTAGTCTTTCTGAATCTGAATCCCATACTCTTCACACCACAAAGTTAATGGCACATTCAGGTTAGGCAACCCCAAAACTGGAAGGGAATATTCAAATGGAAGCAACATCAAAGGGCCAGCAGTGGAGAGATGAAGATAGACTCTAAAAATATCCATTTTTGGTGAAGTTTAGGGAATGTGAAAAAACCATGAACAGTTTCATAGACAAAGAAGAACAGAAAGGAGATTGGATTTGAGATCATGAAACTCTGTTATATATAGGTCAAGAGGGATAGCTTTTTTGTTTTAAATAGAAATTATAAAATTTCTAAAATATAATTTAAAATTTACATGATACTACAAAGACTACCTTGTTTCTCCATATCTCCTTCTCAACTCTTCTTCTCTCTTGTCTTTATTCTGCCAATACATTCTTAACACTTCCTTCAATTGAACCTAATTAGAAACTCTGCAATGAAGCTATATCAGCCTATGTAAAGTATTAGGTATATGGCATAGACAGGGTGAAGAAAACTTTTTTTAGGGTGGGGCTCAGTCAGTTAGGTAGAGACTGAAGTAAAGCATCTTTTCCACAGGAACGGGGAGACTACTAAATTGAATAGCCTATAATTGACATGTGGATTGATGGAACTTTTAAATACTTAAATGCTTCAAGTGTGGAGAACTAGGGCATAGCACAACATAGTGAATAAATGCCATTTTATGGAATCTGCATGCCAATGAAGGGCATATTTACAGCAATTGCCTAGAATAGAATAGATGGGTGGAGAAAGGAGAGGTTTTGTGGGACACCGCAATGCTTCTTTCCAATGACCTCCCAAGGAAAGACAGGACTAGTACTTACATATACAAAAAGAAAAGAGCTTGCCCGTTTAGGAATGTGATTTTTGTGCCACTTAAATAATGAATATGGTAGCTACTGCTTTTGGAAGACCTGTCCTTCCTGTGCCATGCTGTGGCCTCTTCTTGACATCTGGTTATGATTGGATGAGCCCCACCATTGGACTCCATCCCCAGGCATCGCTAGCTTAAATCTCAGAACATTTAGCACATCATCAGCTTCCTCTTGCTTTTTCTATTTTTAAAAAGCTTTTATATTACAACAACAAAATAGATCTATTGAACATCAAAGAGGAATAACCATAGGCAGTCACTCATAGGAGGTGCTGAAATAATAATAATAATAATAATAATAATAATAATAATAATAATAATAATAAAATAATAATAATGGACACTTATGCAAAGCTTACTATATGCCAGGCACTGTGCTAAGGGCTTTACAATTATTATCACATTTGATGCTCACAACAACCCTGGGGATCAGTAGGTGCTATTATTATCACCATTTTACAGATGAGGAAACTGAGGTCTTGACTTGTTCACACAGCTAGTAAGTCTCTGAGGTCAAATTTGAATTCAAGTCTTCCTGATTCAAGGCCAGGTAGTTAATTCACTGGACCACCTACCTACCCCATTTAGCAAAGGGTTAGAAGAAATAGAACACATCAGCAAAATGGGTGCATTCTGCCACTTGATTTCATCTGATAGGAATTATTGATTAATCCTGGGTTCCTAATATGCTCTGAATCATTTAAGAGTCAGAAACTTTGCAGTGGGCAGCCTTACTTCCTGGACTTGTAGGCTAAAAAAACCCCTCCAAAGGAAGATACTTAACTGCTCACAGTAACATTGTGCAAGAGCTGGAAGAAACCTCAGGGACTATGTAGTTCAACTGACCTTTCCTTATGGAAACAGAGGCCCACAGAATTAAGTGATTGGCCTAAGCTTGCACAGGTATCAGCTACTTTAACAATATCAAAGCAAATTATCACATGTTCCTCCTTAATAGACTTCCCTAAGGACCCCAGGCACATCTCTTCCAGGCATATCTTTCCCCTTTTCTTCACAGAACAGCAAAGGTGTTTAAAAAAAAAAAAAAGGTTCATTCCTTGTCTTTAAATTTTCTCTTGATTTAAAGCTAACCCAAATTGACAAAAAAAAAATGGAAATTTTGCCCTTCAGGGTAGGTGAAATAACTTACTTGGTAGCTACTAACAATTCTCTAATGACTCCTTCCTAAGGAATGTTTGATTAACATGCAACAGATTTATTTAACTAAAATGTTAGTTGGTTCCATGGAAAGAGCACTGACTGCAATCAGAGGCACTGGGTTCAAATCCTGCCTTTGGAACTTGCTAAGTATATAAATTTGGACAATTTACTAAACTTCTCTGAGCTTCAGTTTCTTCTTCTGTTAAATAAGGGTGTTGGACTAGATGTCCTAGATGTAGATATAGGGAGCTGGACGGGAGCTCAGGTGCTAGTCATAGGGTAGGAAGTAACCCTATGACTTAGCAACCTGTCTTTCTACTAAATAATATAGCTTAACTCACTTCTCTAATTGCAGTTCTTTCCCCTTATATCAGTTCTCTGACTGGATCCATTCCTTAATGTACGCAGGCTTCTGGCTATATCTCTGAGCCTGGTCTGATGGAAGGAAGATGGGGAAAGGAAATAGGGAAGAAGGGAGGGAGGAGAGAGGGAGGGAGGAAGGGAAGAAGGGAGGGAGGGAGGGAAAAAGGAAGGAAAGAAGGAGGGAGGAGAGAGAGAGGAAGGAAGGAAGGGAGGGAGGGAGGAAGGAAGGAAGGAGGAAAGAAGGGAGGGAGGAAGGAGGGGAGAGAGGAAGGAAGGAAAGAGGGAAAGAGGGAGGGAGAGAGGGAGGAAGGAAGGAAGGGAGGGAAAGAAGAGAGGAAGGAAGGGAGGGAGGGAGGGAAGGAAGGAAGGAGGGAAGGAAAGGAGGAAGGGAGGGAGGGAAGGAAGAAAGGAAGAGAAGAAGGGAGGGAGGAAGGAAGGAAGAAAGGAGGGAAGGAAGGAGTGAGGAAGGAAGTTAGGAAGAAAAAAAAAACATTTATTAAGTACCTATATGTTCTAGAGATTGAGCTAAGTGCTTTAAAATATTATCTCATTTGATCCTAACAAAATCTCGGGAGATGGTTACAATTATTATTATGCCCATTTTACTAATGAGGAGAATGAGGCAAAAAGAATGTAAGTGACTTGTCCAGGTTCACCCTGTTAGCAAATGTCTGAGGCTAGATTTGAGTTCGTCTTCCTGATTCCACGGTTGGCAAACATTCTCTCTAGCTCCAGCTCTGTGTTTCTGTGTCTCTCTCTATCTCTCTGTCCCACTTGCTACCACAGTTGAGAAAGACCTGGATATTTCTGCTTTTCTGTTTCCTTTCCCTCAGTCACCTTGGGGAGATTTCCCCTATATGTGTTCTCAAAGGTCTTGTGCTCTTTAAAGGCTTCTGAACCTTTTAATCATCTTTTGAAAATAACATGATATCCAATACTCACAATTTTATTTCATCTGAGGGAGGCTGGGACCATGGTCCCACTCTGCGATGGCAGCTAAAATTCAGGCTCTTGGTTCTGCAGCTGCCTAGCTGTGTGGCCCTAACAAAGTCATTTAAACTCTCTTACCTTGTTTTCTCACCCATAAACAGGGATAATACTACCTATTATAGCTACTCAAAGGCAGGATTATGAAGATGGCACGAGAAATCTCACAACAATAACAGCAATAATAAAAAACCCTGTCATGTTATTTATAGAGGTCAATAGTCTCCAAGTAGGGATCAGGGCCTGGCCTCAGGAAATACTATCTCCCCTTCTTCTCATTCCTCAATTTTGGGACTTTTCTTCAAAACCATCACACCTGACCTGATTCCTTAATATTTCTCCCCTCCACTGACCCCTCTTTCCTTTCTTCAAGCTCCTAATCTCTTCAGTCTCTCTACCCAGCAGTTATAACCTAACCACTACCAGAACACCCAGAGCAGGAAGGTGTCTCTCTTCTGCAGTTCATTCTCCACATAGCTCCAAAGTGATTTTGTTTTTCTAAAGTGTGTCTCTGACCATGTTACTCCTTTATTCAGTAACTACAATAGCTCCAATGACTCTAGGATCAAATATTATTTCATCTTTAGCTCATTCTTATTAAATTTCTATTTTTGTTTGTTTTTTTATCAGGTATATAATTTAGATATAAATAAATAAATGTATACCAGAGGTAAGTGTGCAGTTTTCAGGGAAGGGGGCTGATGGGATAAAGACAACTAATGGTAAAGGGAACATCCTCTTTCTGGAACTTGGAGAATTTTATAGGGGTGCTGACAGGTTGATTTGCATAAAGTCCTGAAGACAGCATGTGTCTGAAGCAGGAATTAAACCCAGACCTTCCTGATTGTGTGGACAGCCCTCATTCCACTACACCATGCTTCCTTTCCACTTAAGGTAAAACAAGTTGAAACACTGAAAAAAAAAATTAAGCACTATCCAACTATACTACCCTTATCCAAATATGCGATTTCAATTTGTTGTTTCTAATTCTCTTGGTAGGTCTCTGCAGACTGGGAACTTGAAAAAAATTTTCTAAAAGTACAGAAAAGATTAGCACTAATCTAGACATGCTGTCTTCTGTCACTGCTGTGGCCAAGAGAATGGATGTGTGCAATCATAAGTCAGAGGTAGAAATGCAGCTTTGATTCTAGAATGGATCAAAGCTAACTGGGTCATAAGAGGATGAAAAGTGAAGTGGGATAATCTCTGTTTCCCTGGGAAATTGTGATGGAAAAAAATAAGACCACATATAGAGACACCGTCATAGCTGTTGAAATAATCTCCTTAATATACAGGAGTATCTATGTCACTTTCATGCTGAAGAACTTGTGATGGCTCCCTATTGCCCACAGGATAAAATAACTCTTTAACCTGACATAATGCTAACTAAGCCCTTTATAATGTGGCTCCAACTTGCCTTTCCAGCCTTTCAATCCCTTTCGCACACTCTACAATCCTGGGACAAACAAAACTTCTAGTCATTTCCCAGTTTTAGCTCCTCTTATTTAGCATCCGTGCATCTGAGCAGACTGTTCTTCATGCTTGAAATATGCTCCCTTCTCATCACTATCTGTCTAAATCCATCTATTTGAGACCCAGAGTTCCCCCTGGGGCTAATAGTGATCTTTTCCTCCTCAAATTGTCTTCGAATATTTCTTCTGGGTCTTTGTTCTTACTATATTTTACTTTCTATCATATTTATGCCCCTCCCCCCTTCTCTGTATCTCTCTCTCTCTCTCTCTCTCTCTCTCTCTCTCTCTCTCTCTCTCTCTCTCCTCTGTCATTTTTGCTTTCACTACTGAAGTAGCATAATAGTGTGTAGTAGTAATGGTAATGTAGTAGTAATAGTAGTGGTGATGGTGGTGGCAGTGGTGATGGTTTTCTGTTTATTTCTATTTGAACGGCCATATGATTTCAATGGTACAGGGAACTCCCAGTGAGGAAACTCCCTTTACCATTGGAGAATAGCTTCTGTTCTCAAATTTATAGTCTTAGAACATTGCCTGGGATACTGAGATGTTAAGAGACATTTTCAGGGTCACTCAGCCAGTATGTGTCAGAGGCAGGAAAATAAGCCAAGGCTAGTTTTCTATCCACTAGACTGAGATGCTTCTTGTCACAGTTATATGGGAGACAAACAAAAATATAGATATACCATCACTCTGATTATGTCTTCCATATCCAGTATAGGCATTAAAGTTACACAGGTGAATTAAACACATAAGATAGCTTATGAACAAAGCTCTCTCTTGTGTGTCTGCAACATAAACATATAAACATATGCACCAGAACAGTGTTCTTGTATGACTTCATTACATGAATCCACATACAAATCAAATGAAGATATGAATTGTGTACAAGAATTAAAGTTGAGTTTTTTCATGCAAAAGCCACATAACACAGACACCTCCCCTCATACACACACACACACACACACACACACACACACACACACACAAAATGTGCTTTTCAAGCATATTAGTGTTTGTCCCATCAATTAATGACTAAACATCCATTAAGCAATATGCTAAATGCTGTGGATACAAATACAAAGAAAGATAATCTCTACCCTTTGAGAGCTTACTGTGTAATGGGAGGAAACAATACATTAAAGGAATGTGAAAATTGAGTAGGGGAGAAAGCACAATGGAAAAGTTAAAAGAAGTCTAACATCAGTTAAGCTGGTAGGTAACAGGAAGAAGACTGTGCTGGGTTCCCTCCTTAAATGCAGGTCCTGGAGCACATGGACCTATCTTCCAGTCAGAGCAATCAGAGGGGCAGAGGGTACTGATGATACCTGAGTACCTGGGTTGATTTTAGGATAATGTGATTTCCCAAATGATGAGTTTCCTAAGGAAGAAAGGCATGATGGAAAAGAGAGACATGAATTTCTTTTCATTACATATGCAAACAAACATATATGCAATATCCACATTTATTTCTGGGTTGTATGTGTATGGGTGAGGGGGAATGTGTTTCTTTTGTGTGTGTGTGTATGTGTGTGTGTGTGTGTACAGGCATGTACATACATACATACATACATACATACATACATACATACATACATACGTACGTACGTACATACATACATACACACAGAGGGAGAGCCCAATGAGTAACCTCCTCTATTAATATAGACCTATATCTTCCCTGAAATTTCTATTCTTGGGGGTTACCTGGGGAGCATGAGTGGTTAAGTGACTGGTCCAGGGTTATACAGACAGTATGTGCCAGAAGTGAGAATTAAACCTAGATCTTCCTGACTAGAAACTAGTTCTCTATTCTCAATATCAGACTTCATGACTTATGGATAATGGGTTCTTTTTATCCCACTCCTCAGTCATGTGAGTTATATAATCTGTCATACATAGTCACCCAATACGTCATTGTCACATATTCCCAGGGGGTTTCTGCTTCTATGCACACACAGCTTTCTGCCTCTTAAGCATTTCCACTTTCCATAAATTCACAATTAATACTAATTCTGATCCTGAAAATAAGCTGCAAACCCAATCGTCTTAAAAAGGCTGTTCATTAATGAGGAGATTTAGCCTGCTTTTCTTCCCCCTCACTCTCCCTTCTTTCCTTTCATTTTGTGAGAAATTGTAAAACAGCTTTGCCTAGTGAGAGCTGTACTATGACTGTTTATGCATGAGGACATTTTGGCACCTAATTAGTGTGGAAATACAAGGAAAAGTAGAGCCTAATCACTCCTCTCATTCATATGCTCTTCACTCACTCATTCTAAAATCACATACTAATATATTACCTACACACATTAGCTTACATTTACTCTGATTCAATGCCCTGCCACTTTTTTTTGTCGTCTAGCCCTCTTTATTACACTCCTATAAAGAATATGTGTATAGCATTGTCTGAGGTTCACACTAATTTACAATCTTCTTTAAATGCATATAAGCCGAACGCCATCCTTTAGTCTCCTCACAAGAACCTCCCATTCATCCTCTCCTGCCCTCATGTACTCACTGCCCTTCTTTACACATAAATAAGATTGATTTGACACAAAAAGGGGTGTGATTGCCTCGGTGATTCTACCAGGTAACTCCTTGATACCACTGAAGCAAGAATCAAAAACATGAATGCCATTTGAGGACAGGGCAGGAGTATGATCAGCATGCTATTTCCAATTGCATCTTGAGCAGGCTAATGACGGTGATAAAAACCAAAAGGAAAGAAAAGAGGGAGAAAGAGGTGGGGAAGACAGGAAGGGATGAGTAAGAGGAGAGAACCAAGTAGGGTGACAGGGAAGGGCAGGGAAAGACATACAGACAGGGAGAGGCAGAGAGAGACTGTGAGAGTTAGAGAGGCAGAGAAAGACGGATGGAAAGACATAGGTAGGGAGACAGACAAAGACAGAGACAGAGGAAAAGATGCAAAGAGAAGTGATGACAGAGAAATAGACAAAAGCAAGGGGGCAGAATAGGAGAAAGAGGGAAAAAGAGACGGAAACAAAGAGGCAGAAAGAGAAGTACAGACAGATGGGAAGGAGGGATGACAGGAGACAGAGACAGGGAAAGAGATACAGATACGAGAGAGAGAGAGAGAAGAGAGAGAGAGAGAGAGAGAGAGAGAGAGAGAGAGAGAGAGAGGAGGAAGGCAAAGGGGAAGGGGAGGAAGGAAAAGGAAGGAAGAAGAAAGAAGAGGAAGAAGAAGAAGAGAAGAAGAAGAGGAAGAAGATGAAGAAGAGGAAGAAGATGAAGAAGAAGAAGAAGAAGAAGAAGAAGGAGGAGGAGGAGGAGGAGGAAAAGGGGAGAAAGAAAGAGATGGAGAGGGAGAAGGAGGGAATTCTGAGAGCATGCAGTCATTACTGTGGGCTACTATCTGTATGTTAAATACTATCTGGTGAAGTAACTGTCTGGTTAGTTTCTGAATTGCTTTTTTCAAGGCAAAAATTAAGCAACAGATATGAATTATGGAATTTTCTAAGTATGGGACAATGGCCTGACCCATATGACACTTGCTTCCTCTGCAATGATCCTTTCCTCGTCTATCAAATCCATGACAATCTTTGATGCCACATTTCCAACCTTTCCTGCTTGACATGAATAGAGTAGCAGAATGACTAGTATTCATTCTATTACCATTCTACTAAATGGTGATAAGCTCTCGGATACCTGAACAGGAAAAAAAGAAAGCAGATGTCATTCGCTGATAATCACTTTCACAGAACAGGGAACCTAGCTGACATTTACTTAGCACTCTATAGTTTGCAAGAAGTATGGCATACATAATCTCCTTTGATCCTCACAGCAACCCTTTGAGATAGGCATTATCTGGTCCATTTTACAAATAACAAAACCAAGGTCCCAAAAGTTTAAAGCACTTACCCAGGGTCATGCTTCTCATTAATAGGGGAATTAGGATTCAAAACCATATCTCTTCCAATTCCAAATCCATTGCTCTTTTCCCCATCCTACACTGTTCACTCTACATCATAGTATGACTTTATTTATTACTATTCCTCATTTTGGTTGTCCATCTCTTTTTCTTTTATATTCTTATTCTTCCCTCTAAGTTCAGTGTATTTCTAATTGTTGATTCTTCCTACATAGGATAAGCAAATAAAGAGAGGACAGTCCTTATTCTCTGCAATGCATATAAACAATTAGACAAAAATTTAAACTAATCATGACAATAATACCCATGAAAACAGATAGTGACAATTATTTTTGTTCTTTTCTTATCTTTCTTACTTTTTTCCTAATATTTGATCCTGTCTACCCTGTCATAGTAAAAATGCCAGCTTCTAGAAAAACAACTGCTAGGGGCTGCGTGGGGTCAAAATGATGAGCTATGATTTCATGGACCTTACATATCACTCATGTGACTAGGGCTCTTCTATTTTTGAGGAGGTCCCTGCTGGCAATCTTCAGTCACAAGTCCTCTGTCCCTGAGTTTCCTGGAGACTGCAGCATCTTTCAGTGTGACAATTACAGGTCCTCACTGGAATAGGGTAGCACTGAGGAGTACCATTGCAGTGGGCTTTCCTAGAATTTAGTGGCAGAGCAGATTTCCTCCTTTGCTTTTGGAGAATGGGAAGACTTTTGAGTTTTCTTTCTATATCTTCTGCAACTAGCCTTCCATTTATAAGTATTCTAAGATGAGGGAGTAGTGCCAGGATTACGTATACAATCATTTCTGGTACAAAACAGACATATAATAAATACTTGTTGATTGATTCCCTCCCCTCAACAATGTGATGTAAAAAGTATATATTGAGCCCTTTATAACCTTACACTAGTCACATGAATAATGACTTAATGCAGCAGATAGAATGCAGGAGCTGAAATCAAGAAAAACTGAGTTTAAACTTGTGTCGGACACTTGCTAGCCCTGTGACCCTGGGCAAGTCACTTAACCTTTCTCAGCCTTTTTCCTAACTATAAAGTGAATAAAATAATAGCACTTAATTCAGGTGGTTGTATGAGGATCAAATTAGGTACCACATATAAAGTGTTTTGCAAACCTTAAAGTGGTATACAAATTGTATATAATAGTATTTCGATATTAATATCTGATCTAATTAAATTTCAAGCTTTCAAGTTTTATAAGGTTATGAAAAAGCAGGAAGACAGCAACAGGATATCAAGGTGCTTAGTGGTTGGCCCATTCTTCATCATAGCTTACCTTGTATATGTATATATTGAGGCATTAAGACTTTTAATATGACAAACCAGAAAGGCAAAACATACATGCCTAAAAGCAAATATTTTCCAAGGTGTTTTTCATCACTTTCCTAAGAATGCTTCTTGGGTTAAACAAAACAAGAGGTCTAATCCATTATTTAAAATGTAAAATGCTCCTTCTGGAAATCATATTTGAATTAGAAATCAACAAAGGAAAAAAAAAAACAAAAGCACAGCACTTCTTTGCTTGGTGCAATCCCTACCTGCAGTACAACATTGTCTCTTTACAGTAAATCTGGGGGGGGGGTGGAGGATGGAAAATGGACATGGGGTTTTTATTAACCAATAGCTGGAAAGAAAAAAAAAACAAAAATGCTGACCAATTTTAAATCCCTTTTGGCTATTCACTTACTGTTTCCCTGTATCAAAGACAGAGCAAAATATCATAGAGAGCACAAAGTATTTTCTAAGCTATCAATTTAGATCACACAGGGTGTGTGTCCATTTTAGGAAAAACTTCATTATGGCTGATGGTCATCACAGGCAGACACAGGCTCATTTACCCTGTGCCATTACTTCAGTTCATTGAGTACAGGACTTGGTTTCTAGAGCCCAACGTAAGTGATATTGCTTTGTGTTTATATAGTGCTTGCCATCCTGTGAATTAAAAGCTGTTCTATTAAATGTTTCTCCTAATAACCTTGTGAGATGGGCCTCATTTGAAAGATGAAGAGAATAAGGTAGAAAGGCAAACTTCTAAGGTGATTTTTACAGAATCTGAATTAGAACTCAAGCCATCAAAATGATTTGTTGTCAAGAATAATGCCTTTCATCCCTGCTTTTGGTGAGGCTGAGGTTGAGGCTAAGACTGGTAGATCACTTAAGTTTGGAAGTTCTGAGTTGAAATAGGGCTAGAGTCCTCACTAAATTCAAAACAATATGGTGAACCCTCAGGAACAAAGGGCCAATAGTTGCCCCGAGGAAAGGTGGACTGGACCAAGTTGGAAGTAGAGAGCAGGTAAAAGCTTCCATACTAATCAGTAATGGAATTTGGGATCCCATTGTGGCTGCTTGGGCAAGACAGAGAGTTAGTAAAAAAAATTAACTATTATCCCCATATGTCACTCAGAAGTTTATTTTTTTGTCTCTTGGTACAATTTTACTCTGAATCTGTAATTAGGAATCAGATAGAGTAAAAGGAGGTAGAAGGAAAGAAAAAAGGAAGAAACAAAAGAGAAGGGCAAAGAGGTCAGATTGTATTACAAGAGAAGACAGTTACTAGTTTCCTTAGTTTAATTAGAAATGTTTATTGAAAACCTATTATGTGTAAGGTATGGGAGAGGATATAAATATAAATAAGACCTGATTCTTGTCCTCTCAGAAAGAAGATGATTTTTGTTATTGTTTTGTCTTTTTTAGTCATGTCTGACTGTTTGTGACTCCATTTGGAATATTCTTTGGCAAAGACATGGGAGTGGTTTGCCATTTCCTTCTCCAGCTCATTTTACAGATGAGGAAACTGAGGAAAACAGGGTGAAGTGATTTGACCAGGGTCACACAGCTAGTAAGTGTCTGAGGCCACATCTGAACTCAGGAAGATGAGTCTTCCTGATCTCAGACCCAGCGTTCTTTCCATTGTGCTACCTAGCTGCCCCAAAGGAAATCATACTTACACACCGATGCTAGGGAAGATAGACTACAGGGGAGAATTTGTCGTTGCAGATGGAGAATGTAATTAGCTCTCTCAAGGGCTAGAAGAGGAAAAGATGAAAGACACCTTTAAGAGAGAATCATTCTTGAAATGAAATATTTTTGTAAGAGAAAACATGACAAATGTGAGAAATTCTGAAAAACGTGGGATGACTACTGTGAACTGATACAGAATAAAGAAAGCAAAACCAGGCAAAGAACATTCACAATAAGTACAATTATGTCACTGAAGACAATTGTAAAAAGACAGCAGAATTCAGATTATGTGAGATGTGCAATCTTGGCTCCTGAAAGACTTGATGATGAAATAATGTTTTTCATATTTGAAAGGAGGTGACTGGATCATGGATGTTGAGCTGTAAAGGACCTCAGAGATTAGCCAGTCAATTCCCCCATTTTATGAAGGAAAAAGTTGAGACCCATGAAGGTGAATTGAATTGATCAAAGTCACATAAGTAATAAGCATCTGATTCAGAATTTAAACACAAGTCCTCTGACTTCAGAGCCAGTGTAAGATGGCAGATTGCAGGCGAAGATCATTGTACATGACATCAATGGCCATCATCATAACAGTTTGCTATGCCACCTCCTTTTTTTGTTATAAAACAAGGTTCTTTTTCTACATAGTCATATAACTCTTGGACTATACTATGATTATAGAGGTGTTATATAAAAAAAATTGTTCAATGACTTTCATACCAGCATTATTTGTAAATATGTCTGTGTGTCTACAGTCTCTTTCATCTCTCTCCCTAACTAGCTATAACTGGAAGCAGTGCAAATGCCCCAAAATAGGTCACTTTCATAAAACCACTTGAAGGAGAAAATGTGCTGTAGATAGGGATAGTACAAAGCTGAGAATTCTTGTGGATTGCTTTTTTGTTTTGTTGGTTTCTAATCCAAATATGAGGTTTCAACAATAGGAAAATGGGCAAGTTGTGGTACGTTAATGAAATGAAATATTATAATTCAGTTAAAAGCCAAAAGTAGGAAGAGAATAAGAAAATATTGAAATACTTTTACAAATTCGTGCCGATTTGTTGAAAGTAGAACTCAAAGAACACTGAAAACACTAGCTATAACCAGATAAGAGGAAAATGAATAGAATTAATAGAAAAATAACAAATCTTGATGAGGTTTAGTGCATGAATGGAAAGTTAGAAAATCTTATGGGATAAACTTCATTCATTTAGATGTAAACAATAATAAAGTTTAATTGATTGTATTGATATTTAATGATGAATATAAATTTTTCATAGAAACATTTTAAGAGAGAAGTTTCTATGGAGTAGTTATTGGGAAGGAACAATGATGTCAAGAAACAAAAAGTGTCAATAAAACTGAAGTGAAAAGAAGAGATTCTTCTTTGTGATCTAGCAAGGACATCTAAGAATAGAAAACCTGTCTTTGAGCAAGCAATCAGGACCAAGAACCGCAACCTTTGCTCGGAAAAGGATTGATTTCTGGAACCAATTTTAACATTCCTGGTTTTAAAGATTCAGTTCAGTTATTTTCTTTAATTGGCAAATCTTTCTGGACCACAAGGAACAGAACTACATAGACTTATGCCTCTGTCATTAGTATCTGTTTTAAAGCACTTCCACACTCCACATTTCCTTGGCAGTGTGTAATGTTTGGGAGTAATGTATAGGTGAAATTAAAATTATACTCCGAGAAACTCTATCTCTAGCCAATTTTCTTCACTATGTATAAGACACAGGAGAAATCAGACACAAAGGAGAAAAAATATGGTGTTTACAAAAAATGTAAAATACCTACCGAAGAGAGGTCTAATCCTCACTCTTCTTATTTCCCAGCTATTTCTGGTGTTGATATTTCTCTTGATGTCCAAAAATAACTCAGTTCAAAAAGTAGAGATTAAAAAAAAAACCTATGATCATCCTCTTATATAAGAGAATCACATTAAGAGACTGAAAGATAAAACTTGCCTCAGGAACTCACCCTCAGCATCTTAACTCAATCCTTATCCATTTATTGATCATCAATTATGTGAAATATACAACCTTAGCCCCCATGTAGACTTGCCTAATTTGGAAGGAGATGATTTAGAATTATCACCACTGGGGATGGAGCTGGGAGGTGTGTCTGGATGGCAGCTATTTTTTTCTTTCATAAGCTACAATCAGTGCTTACTGGATCAATACATAGTCGAAAATGTCAAACCTAGTAAGAAAATGACGTCTAAGGGCTTCTCACTGGACTCCTACAAGCATTTTGCTCATGATGACATGGGGATTGCCTGACAGAGAAATCATTTAATTAAAGAAAAAGCTACTATATCTTAGACACTTATTAAGCCCCAAAGTGATTCGAAAGAAGTAAAACAAACAAACTGTGCCCTTGAGGAGCTTAGAGTCTAGGTAGAGTACATAGAAGG
Source organism: Phascolarctos cinereus (assembly GCF_003287225.1). Lineage (NCBI taxonomy): Eukaryota > Metazoa > Chordata > Mammalia > Diprotodontia > Phascolarctidae > Phascolarctos > Phascolarctos cinereus. The sequence goes on from NW_027556098.1 coordinate 108,051,007, forward strand.
AGTTCTTCACTGGGAGTTCTCTATATCTATGAAACCATAGTCAATCAATCAACTGACACTTATTTAATGTCTACTATGTGCTGGGCACTGTGTTAACCAGTCTCTGGTGCCAGGAGAGATTTATTGGAAGGCTCCTATTGAGCCTTATACTGTACTATATTAGATAAGTCCCTTCTCCTCAGTTTAAAGTCTTAGAGCATTGCTTAAGATAACAAGAAGTTAAGTGACTTATCCAGTATCACACAATCCACATGTAGCAAAAAAGGGACATAAATCCAAGTCTTCTTTGATCATGAGATTAATTCTGAATCCACTATGCTCTGCGGAGTCAATATACATGTGTGTGTTGCTGCTGCTTCTGTTGTTCAGCTGTCTCTGATTCTTAGTGACCCCTTTTAGGCTTTCTTGGCAAAGATCCTAGAGTGTTTTTTTCATTTCCTTCTCCAGCTCATTTCACAGATGAGGAAAATGAGGCAAACAAGGTTAAGTGACTTGCTTAAGGTTACACATTTAGTAAGCATCTGAGGCCAGATTCAAACTCAGGAAGATGAGTTTTCCTGACTGCTGGCCCAGCACTCTATCTACTGTGCCACTTAGCTGTGTAGGTATGAGCACATATACTGAGGTTTACTTGTAGGAAGAGGGAATGAATGTATATAGCCTCTACTACACTAAATAACAGAGAATCAAAAATAAGAAAAAGTACCCTGAAAGTATTAACCTAGAGTGAGTCTTGAGCTATACCTTGAAAGAAGTAAAGGATTTAAGGATTTACTTTGGTGGAAATATGAGAGAGAGACAGACAGACAGACAGACAGATGGACAGACACAGAGAGAGAGGTAAAGGAAGAAGGACCCCACATAAGTAAAAACACAGAAGCAGGCAGGAATGGGAACATAAATATGGACAGACTGCCCAAGAATCAGAAGTCATGCTAGGGAGATGTGGATGATAAAGTTGTGTAGGTAAGATAGACAATATGTGGAGGTTCTTCAACCCAAAGATTCAGCATTTGAGCTTTGCCTCAGGCAATAAATAGAGGGCAGATCTTTGAACAGAAACATGGTATGATAATGTTACTTTAGGAAGTATCGAACAAATGGGCTGGTGGCAAGATGAGTTGGGAGGCTGGTCCAGTAATATAGGTGGGAAGTGATGCCAGGAAATGGAGCAGAAAGGCACAATTTTGCCCTGCTTTCATTTAGTTTCCTAACAGTCAAAAGCTCCCTTTCTTTTTTTCCCTTAGACCTCCTTCTAGAACAGCAGAGGGTTTATGGAATCTTATCCTCTGGTCCCCAGTGATGTTTTTTGTTCTGATCCTTATTACTTGGCTGATCTTTAGTCCCTCTATAGAACATTTCCAGGCCCTATTTCGGATAAGTGGCTGGGCTGAGTTTAGCCTTCGTGGGGCAAGATCATCATACCTGGATTTAAGAGAGGCAAACTCTTCAAAGCTTAGATAAGCACTTTTGTTTTGAACAAATGTTCAAATCCTTCATGAAAGTATTCTTTTAGATTTGGAAAAGCACTGCAGGTCTAAGAAAAACAAACCTTCTAGGAATACAACTTGTGTGTTTTCATAAGTGCAACAAAATGATTAATTGGTACTAAAGGATGGAGAAATTCCTAGTGAGATGAAATAAAATCTGATATCTGTCTCTAAGACCCAAATTTCCTTTCTGAACTCAAAAGTTCTCAAAATGACATTTCAGTTTATTTATTTAAAAGGCTATACAGTTAAAAAAATTTTAGCTAATTTTAATCTATTTTTTTCAGTGTTTTTGGAATCTTTTTAAACTACAACTTGAAAGTTAAAATCTAGAAGGTGAAATACAGGTCATTTTATCTATCCCTTTAATTTGGTTTTTTGTTTTCTCTTTTTATTAATGCCCCTTTTAACATCACAATCATTTTCTGAATTACCACCCCTCTCCCATGAACCTTCTCTTGCAATAATGGGGAAAAAATGAGTAAAGCCAACCAGCAAAAAGACTTTATAAGATAATATTCACAACCTTCCACACCCATAGTTACCTACTTCTCTACTTAGGGGAGTGCTAAGGGATACTCTTAACACTGGCTCAGAATAATGGAACTTCTATTTTTCTTAAATTGAGCTAGAGTAAGAGTTCAGCCTACAGAAGGCTGCACATTGGTCACTCCTTTTCACCATGAAACACAAAGTCAATGATATGAATTATCTCAAGGAAGGGTTTCACAATCAAGCCATGTGAGGATGAGGAGCAAGGAATCAAGGTTCAATGCCTAAACATTTTCAATTTCTCATTCTGAAAACTGGGTGGAGAGAAGGGGATTGGTTTGGCTTTAGGTGGAAATTAAAGCTGTTTGAGACAGTTCAACCCCCTTTTTTATTGTAAAGTGCAGCTGTCTGAGCCACAGAATCATGAGGTTATGTCATCACTTGATGGATATTCAGTCAAATGGAAATTACAATAAAGCTGCAGTTGAAAATAGCACTATCCAAATGGTGCATGAGATTACAGAGCTGGGACAAACTAGATTACATTATTCATTTATTATTTGTTAGATTTGCATTATGCCTCTCCTCAGAGGAGCCAGAGGTGCTGGTAATAGTGTTGCTATCAGGATCTGTTCTGGCTCGATATAACTTGGCTGGCAAATGGGTCTCCTTTTTAGACTGGCGAACCAAGAGCCAACTCGCCCTTAGTGGATGAGCTAAGGACAGAGGGGCCAGAAATCTGCTGCCAGGCAGACTCACTCACAGCTAAAATCCTGGAGGTCAGGAGAGGGGTCTCCAGGATTCCCACAAGGGTCTGAGGGTATCTGCTAGGGCCTTATCCCTATGATCATTCTAGGCCTCCATGGCAAACCTTCTTCCAATGATTACAAGTAGTTACTGGAAAGCCTTTGCAGGGCCAAACCAGCCTTCTCCTGATATGATTCAGAGTCCTTTTTATTAGGTGGTAGTAAAGGTGTTGTTGTTTAATTGTTTTCAGTTGTGTTCAAGTCTTTGTGACCTCATTTGGGGTTCTTTGCAAAGATAATGGAGTAGTTTGCCATTTCCTTGTCCAGCTCATTTTACGGATGAGGAAACTGAGGCAAACAGGCTTAAGTGACTTGCCAAGGGTTTCATAGTTATTAAGTACCTGAGGCTGGTTTTGAACTCAGATCTTCCTGGCGCCAGGACCAGCATTCTATCCACTACGCCTCCTAGCTGCCCTCTGGGAGTGAGGGTAGAACTGATTTATTTTATAAGGGATCCTCTGTCTAGCAAGCTAACATGGGCCTACTCAGAAAAAAATGTCTCGTAATCTGAAAGTTTTGGGCTTATTAAGACTGCTCTGGTCCTGACCAAAATCCTGGAATGTAGAAACACATCTATCTTTGTGTTTGAGGCAAAGATTAAAGGATGGGAATATAGGGATTGCTGAGCAACATATCAAGAAGGAAAGTAAAAGCACATTACTAAAGAAATGAATACAAAAATCATTATCAGCAGATCTGCGTAATAAATATCCAGAATATTATGAAGCCCATTTTTCAAAGAGAAATTCAAGCCTCAGAGAATTCAGAAATACATACAACTTCTTTTGTATCAAATTTACCATTCTTACCACTAAGACATCCTCCCTTTCTCTCTGTCTCTCTGTCTCTCTCTATCTCTGTCTCTCTCTTTTTCCTCATCAGTGGGTGATCATTTATTTGTCTTTTTTGCTTACCATCATCTGGGAAACAAACAGTGGAGGCAGGAAGGTCTGGAAAAATATGTTTTTTTAAACACTAATATTAACAACAATAAAGTAATAGTATTAAATTGTGCTTTAAGGTTTGCAAAGTGCTTTACCTATGTTACCTTATTTAATCCTCACAATAATCCTGGAAGGTAGGTGCTATTTATTCCTACTTTACAAAAGTGGAAACTGAGGGTGTGAGAGAGGTTAAGTGGCTTAGAATCCAATAGCTAGCAAGTGTCTCAATCAAGAAGGATTCAATCTCAAATCTTCCGGATTCCAGGCCAAGCCCTTTATCCATAGTGTATAGCATGATGATTATTGCCTGGTTCCTGCGGTTAGACATCAGTACCTGAAACCTGCTGAGTCCTCTGATGATTAAACAGACTTCCAAGTCAAAGGATCAGAGGATTACCCCTGGGAGGCATCTCAGAGCTCCTCTAGTTGTTCACAGCTCCTCCCACTCTTTTGTTTTCTTCAAGATGGAGACACTGACATCCACCCCCGGGGAATAAGTGGCAGAGCTGGTACCCTGGTCTGTGGGTTTCAATTTATTTATTTTCAGTTTTCACATTCACTTCCACAAGATTGTGAGTTCCAAATTTTCTCCCCATCTCATCCCTCCCCCCACCCCAAGACCAGATGCATTCTGAATACCCCTTCCCCTACTCTGCCTTCCCTTCTTTCTCCCCCACTTCTCTTATCCCCTTCTCCTTCTATTTTCCTATAGGGCAGGATAGATTTCTATACCCCATTGCCTGTATATCTTATTTCCCAGTTGCATGTGAAAACAATTTTTAACAAGTCCATGGGCTTCAAGTCCAATGTTCTTTCCATTGCACCAAGTGTTTTCTCACCCATTTTTCTGTTTTCCACTTGGCACTGCAATGTGAATGTTTGAGGTATAAGTAAGATTGACTTAAACTTTGGCCTGCGAAATCAGAGTAGATTAGAAATGCACTGATTCATTCAACATTTATTAAACACCATATGACAGGCCTTTTGAGTGATACAATGGTAAATGAGACTGGTTTGTTGCCCGTAAGGAGCTTAAAATCTAATAGGGATAGAGAAGATTTGTTTTAAGTCAGAAAGACTTGGGTTTGAATGCTCTGAAATGCTAAACAGCCACTCTGAGTCACAGACTCATCAGTAAAATGAGGTGTTTGGAAATGATTGATTTTTTTTGTTGTTGGGTAAATGGGGGTTAAGTGACTTGCCCAGGGTCACACAGCTAGTGTTATATGTCTGAGTCCGGATTAAACTGAGGTTCTCCTGACTCCAGGGCTGGTGCTCTAACTACTGTGCCATCTAGCTGCCCTCAAAATCATTGATTTTAATATTCCTTCTTGCCAGCTACGTGGCTCGGTGGATAGAGTGCTAGGCCTGGACTCAGGAAGACTCATTTTTCTGAGTCCAAACCTGGCCTCAGCCATTTACTAGCTGTGTGACCTTGGGCAAGTCACTTAACCACCTTTGCCTCAGTTTCCTCAGCTATAAAATGAGCTGGACAAGGAAATAGCAAACTACTCCAATATCTTTGCCAATAAAATGCCAAAATGGGGTCATGAAGAGTTGGACACACTGAACAACAACAAAAAAAATCCCTTCTGGCTCTAAAACTATGATGCAATTATCTTATATAAGAAATGGGTACAAACCTCAGACCTATACATAAGTTCAATACAAACTGGCACATGATAAATGCATAAAATTACATAGTGCTGAGGGATCAGATGAGAAAGAAATCATTTCTAGATGAGGTAATAAGGGAAGGATTCAATGAGGAGACATTTAAGCTGAGCCTTGAAGAATGAGTAGGTGGTTCACAGACAGGAATGGTAGTGGGAAGACATGAATTAAGATAATTCTATTCAAATATACATGGTTTGAAATGAGAAAAAAATCTTTATCTTCTTTTTCCTTAGAGGTGGTGATGTTTGTACCACAGTGCATATAGCCCTGGGCCTGGAAGCAAGAAAACCTGAGTTCAAACATGGCCTCAAATACTTCCTAGCAGTGTGACCCTGGGCAAGTCACTTAACCTCTGTCTGCCTCAGTTTCCTCCAATGCAAAATGACAGCTCTCTCCCAAGGTTGTTGTGAGGATCAAATGAGATAATATTTGTAAAGGGCTTAGCAAAATGCCTGCCCCAGGGTTGGGAAACCTGCTAGCTGGAGGCCACACATGGCCCTCTAGGTCCTCAAGAAAGGCCCTTTGACTGAATCCAGACTCCACAGAACAAATCCCCTTAATAAAGGGATTTGTTCTGTAAAACTTGGACTCAGTTAGAAGGAAGCACCCGAGGACCTGGAAGGCCTCATGCGGCCTTGATGCTGCAAGTTCCACACCTCTGGCCTAGCCTATATAAAGCTTTTAATAAATTCTTCCTGTTTTCCTTCCTTCCTTTTCTATTTGCTCTTGTAGTCTATGTGTAGCACAGCATATAGGAAAAAAAAATACTAAGTAGTATGTAATCAGCAAATTATCATGTATATATTAATCTCTCTTCCAAGCTAGATTGCAAACTCCTCTGACACCCCCTCTACTCTCTCCTTCAAGGTTACACTGAATGAATGGATGAATGAATGAATGAATGAATGAATGAATGAATGAATGAATACAAATTACAGCCTGGCAGTGCAGACTCTTTGCTTCTTCAGACTCTATATTTATTTAATATCCCTTACTGCTGGCTAAAGAAGTTCAAAAGATGGATTACAATCAAGTTTCTTTTTCCCTGGGCTGTGGGGAAAGAGCTCCAAACCAAGTCTAGGGCTAGAGGGCAGCAAAGCTGCGCCTGGCTCTGAAACAATGCATTGCCTGTAGCTGCTGCTACAGTCTCTCTCTCTGGTCTACTACATCCCAATCTCCCTGTAGTGGGATATGCCCTGATCATTTCCGGGGAAGGGGGCAGAGGGGAGGGGGTTGGGAGAGGGAGGGCAGGCTGAGTAATTTGCAGAAACCTCATTGAGCAAAGTGAAGAGAAAGGTATACCTTTCCAGTCACCATAGCTTCACAGAAATGAAATCATTCTGGGACCACTGGTAAGCCAATCTCCAATAAGACAGGATGATACTTTTGGCCCAGAAATGTTTGGTTTTTGTTTTTTGTTTTTTATAATTTTTTTTTAATCAGTGCATTTTATTTTTACACTATAATCATTTTCCTATATTACCTCCCTACCCCAACCCAAACTAACATAGACAAGGATTCCTTATCTGTACCAAATCCCACAGGGTTTTTAATCACAGCTCTTTCATGAGGAGGGTCCCTCCTCTTCCTGAACCTAGTTAGGGGAAACTTTTAATCTAGGTGCTACTGAGATTCCCATTCACATGAATGAACTCGATAAAGAACTGATTGAATTGATAGGCCTTCCATCCTGAGCTTGCGTGTGTGTGGGGGGGCGGGGGGACAGGGAACCCAACCTGCAATTATGGAAATCAAGCCCTAGCAGAACAGTGTCCCATAGGCTCCCAGAAGGGACAATTTCAGACCAATTTGTGTCATATTCAGGACCACTCTACCCTCCCTTTCTTTTAATCTTTTTTTTTCTTTCTCCTTCTGGTTATCTCTCTTCTTCCTTGATCCTTTCCAGAAGGCTCCTTTTCTCTTCCTTTTGTTATTTCTCTTCTTCTCTTTCTTTTTCACTAACTCCTTCTCAGCCTGCCATTATTCTTGTCTCTATTTTATTACAGGTGTCTTTCATCTACTTTCTTTCACTCCCTCTTCCTTGCCAGCTCTCCCCTGAGAGCTATGTAGGTGGCTTCATTAGATCACGATTCTATCAAGGGAAAACAGTAGGAGAAGGAGGGGCTACCTTACCCAATAACCAGGGTAAGAGATAACCCATTGTTACAGTATGTGATGAGCTCTGGCCTTTTCTTATAAACACCTAAATAGAGTCTTAACAGCTCCATTACCTCTGAAAGCACAGAGACGCTGTTTGCTTTCAAAACAGCATGGCCTGGCTAAAAGCCCTGGCAACACAACAAAAGTCTCAATTGTCCCATCCCTGTCCTCTTCCCCCACCCCGCCCCCCACCCCTGAAACACACACACCCGTGCAAGCATGTGGTATAAAATAGAAGTTAAAGCTACAAGTAAGGAAAAATACCTATCAAACAGCCCTCTTCCAATCTGCCAGGATGTGATGCCCAGAATAGAACAGGTGGGGAAAAGAGATTTCATAGGTCTCATGCCACCTGCTTTTGATTGGCATGAGATGTGTTGTCATAAGACAAACCTAGTCTGAGGGGAGGTGTCATTTAAACATATATAGCATCTTCTTTCCTTTGTTACGGTCAAGTTTACGTTTTCCCCCTTGATAGTCTTTTGGACATTTTCTAGAAATAGTTACTGTATCTGTGATTAAAAAAAAAGACTAAAAAAAATTTACTTGACTATCTTTTCCTTACCATCCAAGATCTAGCTGCTCAGCTGTCCTCATATTCTCTGTGTATTTGTGCCTGTCTGTCTGTTTCTGTCTTGCTGTCCTTGACTCTGTTTTTCTGTGTCTGTCTCTCTATCTTTCTCTTCCTCTCTTTTTCCACATGTCTGTGTGTCCATCTGTCTTTCTCTGTGTCTGTCTTTCTATCTTTAAGCCTGTCTCTTTATTTCCATGTCTCTGTTTGTCTGTGTCTGCATCTGTCTGTTTCTCTTCTTCTTCTTCTTCTTCTTCTTCTTCTTCTTCTTCTTCTTCTTCTTCTTCTTCTTCTTCTTCTTCTTCCTCTTCTTCTTCTTCTTCTTCCTCTCTCTCTCTCTCTCTCTCTCTCTCTCTCTCTCTTCTCTCTCTCTCTCTCTCTCTCTCTCAGCAACATAAACAAATCCCTTTCAAATCCCTAGAAAAATTAGGATGACCTGATGTAGATCCCCATAAGCTAACCCATCTATGATGAAAATATTCTCAAAATTTTCATTAAAAGACAAAGACATTGGGCTCAAATTGGGCCAGGGACATATAATACCTAAAATTGTACAGGTTTTGTAGAGTACTAAGTGCAATCTTGTGAAAGATTCTGGGGCAACCTAGACTGTGTGTCTATGTGTATATGTATGTGTGTATGTATATATATATATATATATATATATATATATATATATATATATATATATATATATATACACACACACACACACACACACATATATATACATATATATACATACACAGACACATATGGCATAGATGGTAGCATGAAGAATACATGCATATATACACATATACATACACACTTACATATATACCATACATGTACATATATACATATACATGTGTATACACACATACACACATACATATATAGTATATATGTAGGCATGTATATGTGTGTATGTATATACACACACATATACACATATACATATATAGTATACATGTGGGTATGTATATATGTAGGTGTGTATGTATATATGTATATATATGCATATATTCTTAGTGCTACCATCTAAGTAATGTTGTTCCCACCAATATCATTTCACAAGACGGTCACTGTACTCAAACCCCACAATAACACTGAATAGTTATGTAATGCCATTCCAATAAATGCTCATGTATAACATTGTTCCTATGGAAATAATGCCCCTCTGTAACCACATTTCATGTAATGTTGTGTTCTCATAGAATTACTTAAGGATATCATGTGGGATATACATCCATTCCTCAGGGAAATAAGGATAGCTAAGCCGCATGAAAAGAGGATAAAAGGAAGGCAGTCAGGAATATGCAGCAAAGAAGAGACACTAAGTCAAAGATCATTGTTAAAAAAGTAACTATTAGAAAACAAAAAAGAAGAAAAATAGATGATGATGATGAATGGAGAGATGGATTTCTATGTCGTAAATGAAAGAATGCATCAAGTAAGTTAAAAGAGATTCTCCATTATGGTTTATATGGTCTTCATTTTACATTTCTACACTATTTCCCTTGCCATAGTTAACAGTATTGGTTCCATCTCAGTATTCAGCCTCTGTTTAGTGCTGTCCCTTCATTGTTTCAAAAGGGTATATGCTCTTTCTCTCTCTCTATCTCTCCAGACACACACACACACCTACACACATATATACATACACACATATGTATATAGGTATGCACATACATACACATAAATATATACACACATATACATATATACACATGCATATTATCCTTTGCAGTGGTACCATCATTTCCCCCCTAGTAATTACTAGACTTTCTTCTCTGAGAAAACAGCATTTCTTTCTTGGGACCAGAAATTACCCCACCTCCACCTCTCTATTTCTAAAAATTCCTCCTTTTCTGTCAACCTCTAAATCCAAGGGGTCTTGAAATTCAGTATTTGTGCCTGTCTCTTAATCTTCATTATCTTAATTCATCTCTAGCTGTGTCCCTATTGTAAACTGTATTCACACCCCAGCTGTACCACCACAAACTCTTTGGAACTATTCTTCCTGCCTCCAGCACCATATAAGTCAAATAGACTTAATATACTAGGCTAAAAACTGCCATCCTTATCTTAATTTTGGTTGCACAGAGTACAGCAAAGGCTAGGTAAAATGGGGGTTAAAGGTAGAGGTTAACTGAAAGGTATGATGTTAATAAAGATTAAGAACCATTGTACTTCTTCTAGTCTGGTTCAATGGTATCCATCCATTACTTGACTGATCCTGTAAAAAATCTTTATCTCCCCAATTCTTCCCTGTGCCTAACTTCTATCTCTTTGTGGAAGGCATCATTATTCTTCCAGTGTCCAATATTTTTAACTTCAACATTATTCTGGATGCCTTACTCTCCCTCAACCTATTTATCCAATGACTTGTCATGTTTTTCTATTTCTACCTTCAAAACATCTTTCCATTCATACTCCTTTCTGCACCTCACAGCTACCACCTTAATTCAGGTCCTCATCACCTCTCACCTACTTATTACAACATATTCCTCATTAGTTTTCCTGCTTCAAATCTCTTGCAACTCCAGTCTATACTACATCATAGGGCCTAAGTATTTTTTCTTGAGTGTAGATCTGACTCTCATACTCTATCAAATCCAGTGGCTTTCTTTTGCCTCTAGGATAAAATTTAACTCCTCTGTTTTGCTTTTAAAGTCTTGCACAACTTGGCCTCAACCTTTCTTTCCACTCTCCCATCCCCCACCCCCACGCCCCTCATCCAATTCTTAATTGGTTTCTTATTGTTCCTCTCACAAGACACTACCTCTCCATGCCTTTGCCTAGGCTATCCTAGATGCATGGAATGCATTTCCTCCTTCCCTCCAATCACTGAGTCCTCTTTATTTACAATGCAGTTAAAGCACTGTTTTCTATATGAAGGTTTTCCTAATCCCCCAGTGGCTCATGCCCACCTCCTAAACTACTTTGTATACATTTGTATTAATTTACTTTATCTCTTATATATGTTTGTAAGTTTGTATGTATTTGTCTCCCTTTTTAGAATGTAAGTTCCTTGAAAGTAAGGATTGTTTCATTCTTTGTACTTGCATCCTTAATGCCTATCAGAGCTTATGGCACAAGGAAGGTGCTTCATACACATCTGTTGATTAATTGGTTGCTTTCTATGTGTAGATCAGGAGGCAGAACAATAACAATAGTAATAGCAGTAGCTATATCTATCTATATCTATATGCATATATACACACATATACATATATTCACATATATACACATATACATATAGATGTACTTTCACTATAAACAAGTCACTCAGGATACAAATATGAAAATCAATCAATCAAATGAGTTCCTCCCCTCTAGGACAGTACATCATTAGATTCTAAGTTCCTTGAGTGCCAGGACTGTCTTTTGCACCTTTTTGTATTCCTAGTACTTAGTAAAATGTCTGGTACATAGCAGTAGCTTAGTAAGTGTTTATTGATTGATCTTCATAGGAAATGTCATTTCACAGATAATCTTTTAGCTTAATGTCCACTGAGGCTCTGTCCTGGCCCCTCACTCTTCTCTACAGATACTCTCTCATAATTTTCCACAGGTTTAATTATTATCTTTATACAGATGACTCCCAAATTTATATATCCAGCCTTGATTTTCAGAATTCTAGTCCCAAACTATCAAATATCTGCTACATTTCTCTAACTGGACATACTACTGACACCTCAAAATCAAAATGTTCAAAGCAGAATTTATCACCCTCTCCTCCAAGAAAAAAATAGCTACCCCTCCTCTCAACATCCCTATTTCTATTGAGAGAAATATCATCTTCCCACTCACCCAGATTTGCAGCTTCAGGGCTATACATAACTCTTCCTTCTTTTCCCCTATCCTTCATATCAATTAATTGTCAAATCTTATTGATTTTACTTTTATAATATCTCTGGCATCCATCCTCTTCTTTTCACAAACCCATGCCACTATCCTAATAAATTTTTTTTCTCCTCCGACCCCAATATCAGGCCCTCATCAATATCAGGCCCTCATCTCCACATGCATGGTCTTTTGCAATATCTGCCTAATTGGTATCCCTGCTTGCAAATTCATCCCAAATTCATCCTTCACATAAGTGTTAGAAAATTCTTCATCCTACAGGTTCTAAATCTTCCTGGAGGATTCTTCCCACCTTGGTTCATTTGACAAGAGGCAAGGCTAGAGGACAACAAGTTTAATTAGCATTAGGTAATGGAGGCAGTTGCTAGGTGGCTAGCAACTCTACAGAACAAAGGAAGATAAACACATATATGGTATTTTAGACAGCCTAAGGTCAGGTGGCCAAAGAGACCTATCAGTTGAGTCTGCTCAGTCACTTTCCTTAGTTGGGAATCTGAATAACAGAAAAAAACAATGTTAGGTGACTTAGAGGTGGGAGTGAATATCCAGACCTTGTTGTCCCTGTCCCCCAAGAGCAAGTCTGTTCTGGTGAGGTGTTTTCCTGAGGTTAATCTCTTCAGATTGGTCTAGAGGTCTCTAGTTAATTTCGTCAGAATGTCTAGGTGTGACTTTGGGATGAAATCAGCATAGAATACAACTTTGAGAGTCCTTTGAGAGTCCTATTTCTGTTTTCACAACTCTACATTTCTTTGACCTCTACAGTTACTATTTCTGGGAAATGTTTTCTTCAATAGCACAGCACATAGGTTTTGTTCATTTCTGGGTCGAGTAGGTGGGGCAGTGGATAGAATCCCAGCCCTGAAGTCAGGAAGACACATGTTCAAATCTGGCCTCAGACATTTACTAGCTTACTAGCTGTGTGACCCTGGGCATGTCACTTAACTCTGATTGGCTTCCCCCCAACCAAAAAAAAAAAACCAAAGAGATAGAAAGAAAGAGAGAGAGAGAGACAGAGAGAGAGAGAGACAGAGAAAGGTCTCCAAATTCAATGGATATGTGCTCTTGTCTATGTTGTTATCACTTCCAATGATGTTGTATTGCAGCCATCCTCGAGTGCCCATCCCATAAAGCTCTCATTCACATCCTCTTATAGTAGGAATCTTGCTGAAGTTGTGTTCACATTGCATCTATATAATGGAGTACATAGCATCAATTGTCACTTTGTTAATTTCCTCCCTATAGTGGTCAAAAGTTCTAACCATGTTGCTCTCCTATTCAAGAAACTTCAGAGACTCTCTTTAGTTTATGGGATAAAACACATACTCCTCACCCTGTTATTCACAGCCTTTCACGATCTGACTCCTGTTTACCCTTTTCAGCCTTATTACACATTACACACTTCATGCACTCTCTCTTCTAGTTGAACTCACCTTAATTGCTGTTCCCCAAACCCACGACTTGTCTCCTGTCTCCAAGCCTTTGTAGAGTTTTTAATTCCCTCCTGGGAAGTGCTTGCTGTCTCCTCCCTTCTGCCTATTAGAACCCTTCCAGGCTGAGCTCAGGTGCTGCCTTCTAGGGAAGCCTTTCCTGATCTTCCTAATTGTTAGTTCCTCATCCCCCACCCCAAATAGTATCTTTATATACCTAAAGCTGCATCTTTCATTAGAATACAAGCTAAGAGGGAAAATGTTTTGTTGATTCCAGGACAGTGTTTTTATCAGATAAGTTACTTAATAAATGTTTGTTTGTTTTCAATATTTGTTGATGCTACTACTTTGTGTTTTCTGTTGCCTTATTAACTGCCTCCCTAGAACTTCAATTTGGGAAATTGGCTCTTTTTGCTTTTATTTCTTTCAAGACTTACCTTTCTTCTCTGATTTTTTTCCCTCTCCCCATCCTCCTTCCCCGAAAAGGTCAGATGGAATTTAAGAGTATTTCCAAGATAAAATTCCCAAAGTAAGTGCCTCTAGGCTCCCAGGGAGCAGATGGTAGTGCCATGCTGGAGATAGACTAGGAGGGGGAGTAAGAGTGAAGTCAATTAGGATTAATGCAACTAGCAGAGAATTAGTGCTGCTACTGTAGGTTTCTCTATTAGCAATGGAATAAAGAACATGGAGAAAGAAAGGTCCTTTAAGTCAATCAAGGTAAGTCAATCAAGGCCAAAGGCCTAGCTCCCCTTCCTTCTCCTTTCTCGTCATTTTCTCCCCCTCCTTTTCCCTCGCCCCTTTTCTCTTTTACCTGAATCTTCTCTTTTCATTTTGAGGAAGCAAAAAGGTAGACCCAAAGGAAAGCAGTGACTCTATGGGATTTTCTTTTTCTTTTTCTTTTTTCTTTTTTTTTTTTAGTCTCCTGAATAATTTTGAGTAGTTTTCTAGTTCATAGGAACTGTGTGGTTAGCTCTAAATATAAAACTGACAGCTTTCTTTAAAATCAAAGTCCAGGGCATTAGAATTCATAACTTTCTTTTATGACCAACTTCATATGTTTCTAGAGATAGACCCAAGAGAGGATTTTCCACTAGTTAGAAATAAAGATCACACAGTTTAAAACATTTTTTAAAATCCTCTATTTTTCTGTTCAATCTTAAGGATTGTGATGAAGCTAAAAAAAAAACCAAACAAACATTATTTATGTGCACAACAACGATTTAGTTTCTCTGAACTCCACTCCACTTTTTCCAGTAGCCCACATAGGTTTACATTATACAAGCACTTGAATATGGTTTCTGAATGCTAGAGCCAGAAGGAACATTTGAAAACATGTGGTCCAATCCTCTCATTTTACAAATGGAGCTTTGTGTCTGCCTATGAATACCTTCACAGGTTGTCTTGACAATTACTGGATGATTTTCAATGCATAATTTTATTATTTCTATCTGAACATTTCCATTTTAAGGTAGGGGGAAGGACAAAGGGGTTGTATTTTTCCTCGCTATGCCTCCCCTACTAATTTCAATCTGGTAATTCCTTATGAGCAGGTCTGACCATATCAGTCCTCTACTCAATAAACTCTAGTGGTCCCCTATTGCCTCTAGAATCAAATATAAAATCCTCTGTTTGTCATTTAAAGTCTTTCACAACATGGCCCCAAGCTTATTGCACATAACTCTCAATCAGACATGGTCTAGTTCAGACAAACTGACATTACTGTGCCTATGTAATGCACAACAATCCATCTCCTATATCTGTTTTTTTTTTTAATTTGTGCACAAAGTGTCTCCTATGCCTGGAATATACTCCTTCCTCAGCTCAACCTCTTGGAACCCTAATTCCTTCAAGTGCCTTTAAGTGCTACCTTCTTTAGATGACTTCCATGAATTCCCTGCCTTTTAGAGCCCCCCCCCAAAAATAACCCTTGCATTTATCTTTACATCCATAATAAATGTAAAACTGCACTAAGACTTCAGGGAGAGACTATAATGTGTACATATCTTTATATCTATCTATCTATCTATCTATCTATCTATCTATCTATCTATCTATCTATATCTATCAATCTATCTATCTATCTATCTATCTATCTATCTATCTATCTATCTATCTATCTATCCACATATATGGTTTTAGATTACATCTTGCCTCTCCTTCACCACCACCCAGGATAGAAGTTTCTTGAAAGCAGGGAATTGTTTCACTTCTGACTTTGTATCCCTAGCATGGTCCCTGGAATTTAATAGATACTTAGTAAATGCTTGTTAATTGATTATACTGACAATTCAGCAGCTGATGACAAAACATCTAATTGGTTCAAGAAATAACCATTCTGTTCAATTGAATGGAAAGATCAATGAGGCTGATAAAACCCATTCTCATCCAAATTAAAGAATCAAATAATGATATTATTTTCTCACCAAAACGTAGTTTCAAGGTGACTTGAGAAAGATCTCTTTCTGTCAATCTTGGTTTCCTTAGTGGAAAAATATGGACATGTATCCTGTCCTATAGGCTTATATTGCTATAGAACTCTCTGAAATGGTTATTTTATTTTATTTTATCATTTAGGGTTAGCATTGGAGGCCTAATCTATGTTTTCATTATTTCAAAGAATTCTTGGTGTGGGTATTCATTTTTTCCCCAGAGAATTCCTGGTATGGGTATTTCTTTCTTTCTTTCTTTCTTCCTTCCTTCCTTCCTTCCTTCTTTCCTTTCTTTCTCTTTCTTTCTTTCTTTCTTTCTTTTCTTTCTTTCTTTCTTTCTTTCTTTCTTTCTTTCTTTCTTTCTTCCTTCCTTCCTTCCTTCCTTCCTTCCTTCCTTCCTTCCTTCCTTCCTTCTTTCTTTCTTTCTTTCTTTCTCTCTCTCTCTCTCTCTCTCTCTCTCTCTTTCTTTCTTTTTCTTTCTTTCTTTCTTTCTTTCTTTCTTTCTTTCTTTCTTTCTTTCTTTCTTTCTTTCCTTCTCTCTCTTCCTCCCTCCCTCTCTCCCTCTCTCTCTGTCTCTCTCTGTCTCTCTCTTTGTTCTTTTTCTTCTTGTCCTTGCTCTTCTTTTTCTTTTTTTTGTTTTTTTTTTCTTCTTCTTGGTATGAATGTTCCTTTTTCCAATGCAGATGGACAATTTCTGGTCTAAGAGAGTTATCTGGAACATACAGACAGTAAAGCAACCTTCCAAAAGTCACACAGCCAGTATGTTTCAGAGAAAGGGCTTGGACTCTGACCTTCCTGAGATGAAGGCAGGGATATGCTAGAGCCAGCTCCAATAAGCTCCAAGAATTAATATCAAGTTTTCATTGTGAGCATTTATTCTTGGAAGTTGGCAATCACTGCAAATAAGATCTTGATTTATTGTTCATTTAATTGTCAAGACTTAAGAAAGTGATGGAGAAAATGGTAATAATGCTGTTGAAATTTAAGTATGTTATTCATGCATTTTTTTGTAGAGCTGGTTGTTAAACATTTACCAGCATAGTACTGCTCAAATGCTAACCCTCTATTCATTGTAATAAACCATCCCTCTGGGAAAGTTAACATCTGATTATATATATTTCCCTCTGATCTGAATTTGAACCTTCACTTAATTGTGTGAACAGCAAAAACTGAATGAGGCATTTCTTGAGTAAGAGCTTCCCAGAGTGTTCTACTATGCCATCCTTTAAAACACATAATTTATGATGTCTCATCCAACTTTCTGTTTGACAGTTGTCTGGACATAGTTTGAAGCTAATTCAAGTGAAGCTGTCTTTGCTTCAATTTCAATCATTGTTTATTTGTTACACTGTTTATTATTCTTCAATGAGTAATGGTAATTGTTGTCACAGTTGACAATGACTATATTTAAATGTTTAACAGCTTGTAAAAGACCCAGGTATAAGAATAACAATGATGATATGCAGCATAGAAAAGAAACTCATCTTCTACAGGCAATAGGCACTATTTATAACCATTTCATAATTTTACACTGTATGTTTAAATACTGGAGAGTTTCTAGCTTACCTTTCATTTCTCTCTAAAATTTTGCTGATATGTTTGGACCATCTAGACCTTATACTCATCTTTGTTCAAAGCCTCCACATTTTTGTCTGCTCTTAAATTTGGTTTCTTTGTCATTTTAACCAGGCCTGTGGAAGGAATTCAAAATCCTTCTTGATTTTGTTTTTCCAGGGAGAGGGTTTAATTCATCCTTTTTTAATTCTGTATTTTATTTTTAAACCCAATTGGGTCATGAAGGGTGCTATCAGAGAAATGTTTACATGTAATTATGTATGTGTATATACGTGTGTATACACACACACATGATCAAAAAATATACTGAGAGACTGACAAAGAATTGATAGCCTGAGTAATCTACTAGTATCATTCAAACAATGATCATTTATTAAGTACTTGCTGCATGCCAGACACTGTTCTGGGTACTAGGGATTCAAAAATTAAATAGCCTCTGTTTCCAAAAGCTTACTTTCTATCAGAAGAGATATCCATGTGATGTCAGGGGGAAAAATGTCTTAGTGTGTTGGGTGGTTCCTCTGTGGCAAACATATGGGAGAACGTGGACAAGACTTGTGCAGGATGGCAAAGCTTGGATAAGTTGAAATCTGCATCACTAGAGGGAACTTCCCAAATGGTGACAGCCCAAAGGCCTTTGAATATTTGAGGGCCATGAGATTCAAGCATGATCTACTACTCTGGCTGCATATGTTTTTTACTAGTATCTGCTACTTCTTCCTTTTTCTCAGTATGGATATTTGCTTTCTGAGTGTGGATGTTTAAATTAGATCAGTTCATCACTAGCATCTGATCTCTAGCAGGACTTCCCCCAATTTATTTCTCATGATGAAATGCTCTGGAAACTTTTATTTGGAAATAGTTTGGAAACAATCACATCAACATTGATTTTCCCTTACATATCCACTCAGTTTAATAGGAGGAAGGCTGTCTTTTGTATTTTTTAATGTTACACACAAATATCTTGTTGCAAGTAATATTCAGGAAGTAACTACATGGTACACATATCCATATGTAAGTGCTTTGACATCTACCACTCAGTTATTGAAATATCCATTTCAAGACCCATCGCACTACAATCAACCATCACTTTTAACAGTATGTAGAGAAAATAAATTCTCAAACTGTCCATTCAAGTACCCTCAGAGCTTAAAGAGTCTTAGATAGGATTATCATCAAAGAATGCAACAATATATTAAATTTTTTGAGATGTGCTTAAGAGGAACAACTATCTTACCTCTTACAGAAACAAATCATCCTTCTACAAATTCATTGTTGCTTTGAGAGTAAAGAGAAAGACAGAAACACTCACATTTAGGAATATGTTAGAACTACAGGATAGTCCAATAAAAGGAGATGCCCTGAAACATAAAGCAGTCACTGATTCTCCACTGAAAGCTCAGCTTCCTGGCCTGGGGCACCCAAGGTGATTAATGAGGGCATGGAATGATAAGAGATAATGGGGGTGAAGGATGGAGGAGAGTTAGTCTTCAGTATTTTAGCAGCTCCAACTCAGTTTCATTGAATGGAATAGAGTTGCTGATCAGGGAAGCTCAGCTATTAGCCGGTGGAAAAAATACTAATCCCATGACCCCTTCTCTGACTCCGAATGCCCATTTGCATAACTCAAGAATACCCTAATGGATTTCTAAGATGCTTTCTAAACTGAGATCCACTTCAAGGTGAAAACTGACATGATAAATGTCAGCCCTGAAGGTAACTATTTCAGAACATTATCAGCAGCTGAGGCAGAAGTTAAGAAGAGTCTGGATGGCTACAGAGATTCATAATGAGAAACAGATAATATACTTTCCTTTCTAGCTCAATAGCTCTTAGCAATAACTGAAGGGTACTTTTGCACAAAACCCTCTATGGCTGAGCCCAGTCCTAGTCTCAAAGAAAGGAGTCTCCTGTGCAATGGCCAACTTCCTCATCCAAAGAAATTACCCAAAGAGATGATCAACACAGAAAATAATTGATGTGAAAATCCAGAAGAATTGGAAGCAGGAAACACAAAACAACCACATAGAAATGCAATGCAATCATTTAGATACTGTGTAGCAGATATATACAAGGATGTTACAGGCAGGATTCCTTGCCTGCTGGGGTATTAGAGCCATTTGGTTTTGGAGCTGAAAAGGACCTCAGAAAGCATCTTATCCAATTACTTAATTTTACAACTGAGAAAACTACAGGCTAAAAAGGTGGCATGACTTGCCGAAGATCACACTGCTAGTTACTGAACTATACCAAGCTTAAATGTTCTGACCCCTAGCTCAAGGCTTTTCTCATTATGTCATGCTGCAGTCAAAGAAAACCAACAAAGTGATGGGCAGCAATGGGAAATACTGATTATTCTCTTACACTAGCATGCTGTTTTTACACTTGGAATACCATCCTCAGTTCCAATTGTTGGTTCCCAAGTGAAAATCTGGGGGACAAGAAAAAGGTTGAGAGAAGAATAGAGTGATCAAGAGAATGATAGTCAGTGGAGATATAGATTAGAATTTTTCATTCTTAAAAGATAATATAATTAATGCATACAAAAATCAACAAAAGTATAGCAAGACTTGTGTAGTCTTAGTAGGCTTGAACTAAGTGCCACTTCTTGAAATCTGAAAGTGATCAGCTTAGGATAAATAAAAACAGTATTCATTAAAGAATTTTTTGAAGTCATTATCTTCCTTGACAACTAACTCCCCAAATTTTCTTCTTTCTCCTTAGTAACCAGTTATGGATTTGCCTCTCATAAATTTCTGGAGGTGGCACTACTTAAATTTGAATTGAGGGAAAAAACAAAAGTTTAATTGAATTTATGGGAGGAAGACATAATTAGGGGACATAGATTCAGAGTCAGGAAGACTAATGTTGATTCAAATTCTGTCTTTTGAACAAGCTAGATATTTGACTCCTGAGAAGTCACTTAACTTCTCAAAGCCTTAGGCAAATTTCTTAGACTCTAAATTGCAGAACAAGTGTTCATCTGCATTGCCAGAGAGGTTTCTTTTTGGGAGTTTTCCAGATCAATGACCAAACAGGTCTGGTCCAAAGATGGACCAGAAAAATAGATGGATGGATAGATGGATGGATAACTGAATTTATAGCTAGAGGGATAGCTGGATGAGCCATCTAGCTAGCTAGCTATAGATTGATCCATAATAGGTTGTTAAGCAAATCAAAATAGTATGAGAGGATAAAAACACATTTTTATTAAGATTCAGATTTGGTGATACCACGCGTATGTGTCATCTGAGAACCACCCTAGTTAAGTTTGGAGAAGCTTATTACCATAAGATTAATGATCAGGTGATTTATTTATTTACTTATTTATTTTTGCCACACTATCTCATGAAGATCTGTACTGATAGAGTGAGTGGCCAAACACATGTAAACCAATAACATCCTGGAAATTATTTAGTATTGAAATATTTGAATTTTTAAAAAAAGTCATTTTCTAGTTCTGACTCTTTATGACCCCATTTGAGATTTTCTTGGCAAAGAACCGGAATATTGCCATTTTCTTCCCCAGCTCATTTTACAGATGATGAAACTGAGGCAAACTGGTTTAAATGACTTGCCAAGGCTCACACAGCTAGTAAGTTTCTAAGGCCATATCTGAACACAGGTCTTTCTGACTCCCAGGCCCAGTGTTCTATCCACTGTTTGCCTAGCTGCCACCTCCAAAATATTGGGATACTTAACACTTTTGTATTACTTCACAGTTTGTTTACTCAACATTTTCATGTTCATTTACTTAATTTTATTCTCACAGTAACCCAGTTAGGTTTTCTCTAGTGAAGTTATTTTCCCGAGGTCACAAAGCTAGTTAATGGCATAGGTTGGTCTTCTGGCTCTTTTCACTACACTAGCCCACCTCACTGGAATGTCTTATTACACTCAAGTGCTACATTTAGAAATAAAGACAAATAGAAGTACCATCTCAGCTCAAACTGTTCCCTAAGTCCCATTACCATATAATTTCATCTGAAAATGAAACAATATAGTCACTTACAGCACAGGAACAAGCCTGGTGTCCTTTCCTATAATATTCTACATGTGGTTTATATTGTGCAGTTTGTCTCTAATTAGATGGAGTGACACTTACAATATAGCAACATACAGTAAATTTGTGTGTATATTCTTTGCCTTTTGATATGAGCTGATTCAATTCTTACTCTGATATTTCCATCCAGAAGGTATCTAGACAGCTGGTTGAGTGAGTCATTCTAAGTATTCTGAGAGACAGGCATAAGATTCATTCCCTCTTTGCTTATGGGGATATATTAATGAAACTTCAATCCTACTCTCACTGTCCCCTTCAGCCCTGATGAATTTGTAGGGAGAGCAGGTTTACATAACAGAAAGGCTTCTGTCAATATTATTAAATCTGCTATTATTTATCTTCTTACACTTGGAATATGGTGGGGAGGGACCAAGGGAAAGGAAAATAAAGGATGTTACATTTGTTTTACTGTAAAAATGTAATTAGCTGGCAGTTTTATTCTTGTATTTGTCATTCATAATTTTGAGACTAGATCCTAAAGGGGAGAAAGGCAATCCAAAGTACTAACCAAAGTGTCCAGAGACATTTGTTTACTGCCTCTGAAGGGTTTTAAACACTCATATTCATTCTGAAGAGTGGCCCTTTGCTCAAAGAATTCACTAGAAAGGGATGAGATCACCATTGCCTTCTTTCTCTGGTGTATTTTGGCTGCTCTGTGCTTTCCCTAACATCATAATCATCCTCAGAAAGAGTTCTGTGTGAGACAGGGTATAAAATCCGATCAATAAAAATCCAATCTCTGGCATCCCAAACTGATGGGAGACATCATGGCCCAGTGGAAAGAATTATGGATCTGAAGTCAGAGTACCTAGGTTCATCTCCTTGGTCTTCACTCAATCACCAAGTATTTATTAAGTACCTCGTAGGTGTTAGTCACTATGCTAGACTTTGGGTATACAAAGGCAACAGTGGAAATGTGTTTGTTTGTTTGTGTGTGTGTGTGTCTGTGTGTGTGTGTGTCTGTGTGTGTGTGTGTCTGTGTGTGTCTGTGTCACTGTGCGTAGCTATATTAAACTTTTGGGACTTCAGGAAGATTTCTTAATTGTAAAATGAAAAGGTTCAGCTCGAAGATCTCAAAAATCCATTGCATTTATGAATTCTATTATAATCCTATAATTATTTTCTTGTTATTTAATCCTTTTGATTCATGTCAGACACTTCATTACCCCATCTGGGGTTTTCTTGGCAAAGATACTACAGTGGTTTGCCATTTCCTTCTCCAGCTCATTTTATAGATGAGGAAACTGAGTAAACAGGATTAAGTGATTTGCCCAGGGTCACACAGCTAATAAGTATCTGAGGTGGGAATTGAACTCAGGTCTTCCTGACTGTAGGTCCAACACCCTATTCACTGTGCCATTTAGGTGCTGCACCTATGGCTATAGGATCCTATGATAAACCAATGGTAGCTCCACTATCTCCACTTCAGTCAGTATCTTTACCAAGAAAACCCAAAATGGGTTCATGAAGAGTCAGACACAAACTGAAATGACTGAACAAGAACATGATTAACCAAGTTATAGAAACCAATTCCATTCAACAAATATCTATTAAGCACTATTAAAGCAAATAAAGCATTGTGCTAAGTGCTCAGGAGACAATGACAAAATGAAAACAATTTAATAAGTAAGGTCCCTTTACAGAATTAAATCTATAATTCTGGTATCTAGACAACTCCATGGTATAGTACATGGATAGAGTACTCAATTTGATAGCAGGAAGACCTTAGTTCAAATCCCACTTTAGGCAGTTACTAGATGAACAACCTTGGTCAAGTCACTCAATGTCTTTAAGTCTCAGTTTCCTTACCTGCAAAGTGGGTATGACAATAGCACCTCTCTCACAGAGTTTTTGCAAAGATCAAATGAGGTAACTTAAGTAAAGTGCTTTGTAAGCATTAAAGAATTGTAAAGTGTTTCACTATTTTAAAATATCTTATTATATAATAATATGTCCTATTTGCTCATGTTCTATTGGCAAAACTTTGAATCTCCACACCATGATGTAACATCAGAGGAGGACTTTAACAGAAAATATTCACATATAATAAATATACTCAAATAATTAAAATATGGAGTGCATATGAGGCCACTATGCTGATTGAACTCTATTATACTATGTATGTATGTATGTATGTATGTATGTATGTATGTATGTATGTACATAATGTGGATTTAGCTGTTTTTCAGCAGGTTTATTATATAATAAATATCCTCCACTAAAAACCTCTCATGCTTATTCCCCTGATGCTGGGTCCTCAAGGAATATGACAAAAGAGTAAAAAGTACCTAGTCAACAGGTGTCAAGAATGGAGTAGGTAATAGATGGTGTCTGTCTTCTGAGCATCAGAGTTGTGGTAGAGAACTCCTAGTAACAAATCAAATAAGTGAAGGGCTTTAAGAAAGTTTGAAAGGCTTGCCTGAAGAGAATAATCTTTCAGTTTCTTACTTTGGCCTCACAGTGACTTGTGTATACCCAGTGAATACATCCATACATCCACACCCCATATATACATATATATATACATATATATATATATATATATATACATACATACATACATACATATATATATATACACACATATATATACATATATATACACACATATATAAAATATGTATATACACATAACTGTATATTATGTACCCAGTATATATAAACAACTAGTGTGTATGTATGTGTATATATGGGGTGTGTGTATGTGTGTATACTCTCTGTCTCTGTCTCTCTCTATATAAATATACATATTATATATATATATATATATATATATATATATATATATATATATATATATATATATGTGCACACATACAGACACATATATGCCCAATAACTTAGGCATTTTAAAAAATAAAATCTTTTAAAAATAAAATATTATATTGCCTAAATTTCCCCCAGAATCTTTCCCTTTATATCTGTCAGTGAGCCATTACTAAGATAAAATATTTTTTAAAGGAAAAGAAAGTCTGTAAGACCAATCAATACCTGAAAAAAAATCTGAAAATATATGCACTGTTTCATGCTCTACAAAGAAATAACGGGGGTATTTCTTTTCATATCTCATCTTTGGGGCCATGCTTTATTGCTGTAATTCTACATTATTATTTTTATCATCTTATAGTTGTTGTTGTTATTGTTTTTTCCCATATACACTGTTGTAGTCATAGTGTATACTGTTATCATGACTCTTTTTACTTCACTCTAAAGGAGTTCATGTAAGTCTTTTTATCAAATTGGAGTTACAAGTGAATTTATATAGTAAGATTATCAGACAGAATGATGCAACAGGTAGAGAGCCAGCATCAGGAATACCTAGGTTCAACCTCTGCCTTTGAGAAGTACCGAGGGGCAGCTATGTAGTGCAATGGATAGAGTACCGGCCCTGGAGTAAAGAGGACCTGAGTTCAAATCCTGAGACACTTGGCATGTACTAGCTGACTGGCCCAAGTGACCCTGGGCAAGTCACTTAACCCCAATTGCCTCATTTTAAAAAAAAGTACTGACTGTGTGACCAGGAGCACTCAGTTAATTTGTTAGTATCCTACACATCTTTCTAAGGGTGAAAGTTGCAAAACAGTTTCTTATATGCATTGGTAGACAGATTTCCTTGGAATCAAAGCTTTGGACAACAACAAAAAAGGGTAGTACATTGCCAAGAAAGAGCTGAGCTATTATTTAGCTCATATTTGAACAGAAGAGAGCTTTGAACACTTAGCACAGTGTTTGGCACATAGTAAACATTCAATAAATTCTTGATTGATTGACTGGGTAATTGAGCAGGACCCTAAAAGAATGAGATAAAAAGTAGATAGGTTTTAAAAGATTATAAATGGAGCCATATCTTGGATGGTGCCCAGTTTGAGCAATCATTGGACAACATGAAGCTAGGACATTCATTCATTCATTCATTCATTCATTCATTCATTCATTCATTCATTCATTTATCTATCTATCTATCTATCTATCTATCTATCTATCTATTTATTTATTTATTTATTTTTGGGCAATTGGTGTTAAGTGACTTGCCCAGAGTCACACAGCTAGTAAGTGTCAAGTGTTTGGTCTGAGGCTAGATTTGAGCTCAAGTCCTCCTGATTTCAAGGCCGGCGCCCTATAGACTGTACCACCTAGCTGCCCCTGCAATAGGACATTTATTGAGGTGAAGATGCTGATAAACAGTTGGGAAATTTCAGAAAAAAAAAGGGAAGATTCTATTTACTTCACAGTCTTGCCTAAATACAGTTCAGAATCTGGCCAATAAATTCAACATTCTCTAACGTATGTTGCTCATGAAACAAAAAAAGTGTGGAGACAGCATTTTTCCTTATTTATATACAAAGATTCAAGGCAAAAAGACTAGGTTTAAAGATCTTGGTCTTTTGGACTAGTATGGATACTAGCAACATTACCAATTGAATATTACTTCAGGGCCAACCCTGGGTAAAATTATGAAGAAGGTAAATTTTGGTCTTTAGTGACCTCAGTCTTTTTGCTCTGAACCTGCCCCTTTGCCACTAGGTAGTCCTGTCTCCTTTCTTTCCTCCCCAAATTACCCAATGTGCTTGTGTGCTTTTTCCACCTGACCTTCAATAATCAACTGATCTATCTCTAAAGTCACAAGGTATCTCTCACTCCCCAAATCCAAAGACAAAGCTTTTCTCAGTCTTTAAGCTCTTCATCTCTCTATAGCATGTGACACTGTCGAGGGCTCTCTTCCTGGTGTTTCGGTAATGCTACTGCTTTTTCCCTTGGTTCTTCTCCTATCTACTTGGCCAATCTATCTCAGAGTTCTTTTCTATATCATCTCTGTTTGGGTGTATACCAAAGCTACATCCCGGTATTTTAAAATTTCTTTTTTCTCTAAATTCCTTCTGATAATGAGACTATAATATCAGTTCCAAGGGTTCAGTTACCACATTTATGTCTCTCCTCTGCTCAAGAAATTCTTAACAACCCCAGATTGTCTCTAGGATAAAACACCTACTGTCCTGGCATCTAAAGTCTTTCACAATCTGACTACATGTTACTTTTCCAGGTTCTCGTCAGTCAATGAGTAAGGTATCTCGGGTGCAACAAGGTGAGTAAGGAGGTCTTCCCAGTACATGTAGAATCATGGCAGATAGTCTGTGTCCTGCATCTATATGTAAGACCAATTCTGCTTACTGAACCAAATATCCAGAGGCTCCAAACCTTGGCTTAATCCTCACTAGAAGAATAGAAATACTTTCAGCTTTGGTTTTATTCTATCTGAATTCCTTTGACGGAAACTTTTTGAATAAAGCTAATTCGATAAGTTCTCTATGCAGCACAGGGTGTCAAGGGAGAAGAAAAATTCTAAAAAGGAAAGAGCAATGAATTCAAGCTTGTACAGTCAGATTTAAATTGGAGAAATGGATGAAAAAATTAAACTATTAAAACATCTTACAAGACAAAACATTTTTTCCCCTGTATTTCTCACCTAGCTCCTTGGTATTGTATAAGTATTTAAGATGATTCTGCTGAAGCCACCTCTTATTGCTTGACTTAAAAAATAAATTTTAAAAAGGCAAAGAGACTCAGAGGACACTTTCAGAAACAGCCTAATTCTCCATTTCCAACTGTCATTATCTAGTAATAGAAGAGTTTCAGCCAATCATGTGTCATCATTTGGTCGCAAAATTCAGTCATGAACGGTAGGGTTCCCACCTCATATTTGTTATGTGTCTTTGGTCAAATGATTTAAGATCTTCCTCATTATAGCTCTCACCAAACTTCACAGTGTTATTTCCTATTATTCCCTTTTACGTATTCCACTTTATACAACGGTAGCTAAGTGAACCTGGATTCAGAAACACCTGAGTTCAAATCCAGCCTCACATACTAACTAGCTCTGTAACCCTGGGCATGTCACTGAACCACTATTTGCATTAGTTCCCTCAGGTTTTAAATGGGAATAATAATAGCACCAACCTCTCAGGGTTGCTGTGAGCATCAAATGGTATAATAGTTGTAAAGCACTTAGCACAAAGCCTGACACATTTTAGGTGCTGTATAAATGTTATTATCAATTAATTATTTCATTCTCCATTTCAGCCAGATATTCCCCGGACAATATCTCTTGCCTTTACCTCTGTAGCTCTGGGTGTTAGCAATGCATTCCTTCCTCACCTCTGCTTCTTAGAGTTCCAAGCAGCCTTCTACACACATCCCAGGTATGACCTTCATGATTTCTATTGTAGCTCCAAGTTGTCACTATTCTCTCTTCCTAGAAATTACTTTGCATTGTGCCCACAAGAGATGGCAGGCTCCTTGAGGGAAGGGATTATTTTAATTTTTGTGTCTCTGATAAATTTCTGTTGCATTGAATTTATCCTTTCTGTACCTCATTTCCTGATGCATAGAACTAGATACTAAAGGGTTGCTCACCAAGTAGTGGTTGTTGTTGTTCTAGGAGTTGTTGTCGTCACCACCACCACCACCACCATCATCATCATCCTCACCAAACTTACTGCCACAATTACTCATGAAACAATATACCAAGCCTTAAAGAGCTTATAGGCTACATTGGTGAAAGAAGTCCCTCCTAATTAAATCATAAATCTTTTGAAGTTTGGAAGTAAATGAGAATAATAATGATTCTCCCTTTACCTTATAGGAGCCTTGAAAGTAGGGACCTATTTTTGATTTGATCTCCTTAGTCCTTGACACAATGCTTAGTATATGGTGAGCATTTAAAAAAATGCTCATTGATTGAATAGATAAAATGCAATACTGTGGAAGAGAATATTGTAAAATATACAGATGAAGATAAAATTAAACTAATTTTTGTAGTTATTTCATCATCAAGAGTTTTTAAAAGTGTCTTTTAAAAGCTTCAGAGCACACAACTAAAGTAACTGATGTTACTTAAAAAAAAAAGCTGCAGATCTGTCCAATAGAAACTAATGACATTCCCTAGAGCAATCAAAACTGACTTATAGTCAACTACTGGAATGTGTGAAGGCTCAGCATTTACTTCTTAAGGTTTGTTTATGTTGTGTTTGCTTTTCCCTGTTCTGTGTAAAGCAGAAATTCAGGACTCCTTCAAAGAATTCTCTCTTAATCCTTCAGAATTATTTGGAGCTGGTGACAGGATGATTCTGATTTCTGATTGTTTTTTTACCTGCTTCTTTTGTGTTACTTTCCTCAGCACCATTGACTTGACCAGTCTCTATCTAAAGGGGAAGTTAATTTGACTGACCCTATGAGCAATACACAAGACAAGGAGTGAGATTCTGCTGAGTGACCTATAAGATAGTTCTTGATCTTATTTACCCTTCTCTTCTCCTGCCCCCAAAATGCTTTTCCTAAAATGCAAGTTTGATCATGTCATTCTCCACACTCAATAAAGTCCAGTGGCTTCCTATTGCTTCCAGGAGCAAATGCAAAATGCTGTGTTTGTTATTAAAAGCCCTTCATACCCTAGCCTCCTCCTTCCTTGCCAGTATTCTTACACCTTACTCCCTGACACATACTCTTAGACCAGGTGATGCTGGCCTGCTGGCTGTTCCATAAACAAGACTCTCTATCTCTTAGTCCCAGGCATTCTCTCTGGCTGGAGTGCTCTGCCCTTCCTCCTTCACTCAGACTACTGACCTCCCTACTCTCCTTTAAGTCCCATGTAAAATCCCAACTTCTACAGGAAGCCTTCTCTAACTGCTCTTATTTACAGTGCTTTCCACCTTTTAATTATTACCTGTTTATCTTGTACAGAGCTTGTTTCATATATATTTGTTTGTATGTTGTTTCACCCATTATACTGTGAGCTCCTTGATGGCAGAGACCATGTTTTGCCTCTTTTGTATCCCAAAAGCTTAGCACAATGCCTGGCACATAGTAAGTGCTTAATAACTGTTTATTAAATGAATGAATGTTTTTGTTCAGTTACATTTGACTCTTTGTGACCCCATGGATCATATAGTCCAGGGGATTTTCTTGGCAAAGATATTGGAGTAGTTTGGCTTTTTCCTTTTTCAGTGGATTAAGACAAAGTTTAAGTGACTTACCTAGGGTCACACAGCTAGTAAGTGTCTGAGGCTGGATTTGAACTCAGGTTTTCCTGAATACAGACCTTGTGCTCTATTCAACAAGCAATTTAGCTGTCCCTGGATGAATGTACCTGCCTAAATCTGCCTTCAGTTTACAATCTATTAGCAACATGGACTCATAGATTTAGAATTGGCATGGAACTAAGTGGGCATCTAGTTCAAGTCTCTCATTTTATAAATGAGAGAATAAGTGATTGACTGAATAATACAGGTAGTTAGAAAGAGAACTGAGATTTGAACACTACTCCCCTGCATCTAAATTTATTACTCTTTACTTTAATATGATATGTGTACATACACATATATAGTCACATATGTATATACACATATACACACATATATATGTGTGTGTCTGTATACATACTATTTTGACAGGAAAAAAGAAAATTATATACAGAGATAGGGAAAACAATAAAAAAGTTTATTTACTTTCAACCAGTATGTGAAGTAATTCTTTTAAAATGAATTTAATTTCATTTCATTGGGCTATAAGGTCTGAGATTTCATTCTGAAAAAGACCTTAGAGAAGAATGAATCCAACCTCCATATTTTAAAGGTGGGAAAATTGAGGCACAGAAAGTTGAAATGACTTGCCTAGGGTCACATGAATAGTATCTATAAGGCAGGACTTACAGTCAAATCCAATTCATTGGGCATCATCTGATATGTAAAAGGCACTGTGTCAGATACCCAGGACAGAAAGACAAAATGAATAATAGCCCTTTCTTTCAAGGAAATTACAAAGGCAGCTAGGTGGTGCAGTAGATACAGTGTTAGACCTGAAGTTGGGAAAACTTAAGTTCAATTGCTAACTCTTATTTTTCAAATGACAAAGTCACTTTAAACATTGCTTGGTCTCAGTTTCCTTGTTTATAAAATAGGGATTGTAATTTCACCTACCTCAAGGGGTTGTTGTGAAGATCAAATGAGACAACTCATATAAAGTTCTTTGAAAATCTCCCAACAACTATAAAATGTTAGTGATTATTATTGTTGTTATATTCACTATGATTATTCTACTGTAAAGTGACGTCATAAAAACAGCTTTGAGGATTAGGGTGTGAGGACCAATAAACAGGGGAATCAGGAAAGGCTTCCCGCAGGAAATGGTAGTCACAAACAGAGGTGAAAGCTGGCATGTTAAAACCAATTTCATTTCCCAAATGTTCTGTAGTTTTTGGATTTAGTACTTTGATGGGTTTGTACTTTCACTGATATGACTATTACCTACATTGAAACAAACTACAAATCCCAAAAACCTTCTTGCATTATAGGATAATATTCTAATTTTCTCATAATTTGACCATAAAGGAGCTATCTAACTTGCCTCATTCAAAAATCTATATTTTTATTCTTTTGACATTTATTTATTGTTTCTATCACTGTTCAAGATAGTGGAGCTATCACTCAATTTCTATAATTGTGTAGATACTGGATATACAAGGCAAAAACAAAACATCCCTTGACCTCAAGAAGCTTACAATTTATGGAGGAAAACAAGTAAAAATGTAAGGATATATAAGGAGGCAATAATTGGGTCATTAGCAACTTATGTAGGAGGTAATACTTGAGCTAAACTCTGAAGTAAGCTAGGGATTCAAGAAGGCTCAGAAAGGCAGAAAATAGAAGGCTGATTTTAGGGAAAAGGAAATAGGCTAATCCAACTGGGATGGACAGTGGATTCTTCCTCGATGTACAGTCCAAGACATTCAAGTCTAACACTATGATTCTAGGTTCTCTCAAACCCTGAACTGAGAATAATAATATAGTACATCTTTACACAACAAGGTCAAGTTCACTAAATATTTCAGTTAATAGAGAACTATCATACAAGACCACCTTTTCTTACCACCTTTGAAAGAATTAAAATACAATAAAATGCAAGATACTGAACACTAGAATTCCATTCATTCTATGCCCATGCACCTTAGTAGACTTTCCAGTAAAAAACTAACTTATATCTTAGCAGGAAATATGTAATTAAATAACAAAATATTCCTATACAGCTGTGGGAAGAGGAGGAATATAGCCCTTGCTAGTTCTAGGAACAATTATGATTTCTTAAACCCACTATATAATGATCAAAATGTCTTTGCATGCTTCCATTATATTATCAGACTTCTATCATTTCTGACTTTCTTTCCAAGTAGCTTGGTTCAACAAGATCATTAAGAGTGCCAAGCTTTGCTTTTAAATGTGATTGTTCTTTACTTTTTTAATGATAAATATATCTTGACATTGTTTGAGATCTTACGTATTTTAAATTTTATATATATACATTCACATGCAAAGTCAATGTAGGCAAAGAAATATGGTTTCAAATAAATCTATGAGAGAGAGTTACACATAGACAGACACACAAACATACACACGTACTTCTTTGTGTGGGTATACACATATTACTTTTCTAGTAGGCACACTGATTTCTATTTCCATAGGTACCCTGATATATTGATATATAAATATACAAACACACATGTATACATACATACTACACACAAAAGGTAGGCATATATTTCCCATAGGTAGACACACATGTGTACATATACACATATGTGTGTTTTCAGTATACCTGTGAAAATTATATGCACACAATACATTTTGATCAAAAGTTGCAGTTCAATGTATATTTCTGATCTTTTAAAAATGGTTTCCAATGAAGAATAAAATAATGAAAGGGGGGAAGGGAATAAATATTTATAGAACACCTACTATGTGCCAGGCACTTGGTTAGGAACTTGACAAATACCTCATTTAATCTTTACAACCCTGAAAGATATATGTTGTTATCATCCTAATTTTATAGTTGAGGAAATTGGGGTTAAGTGACCAGGGTCACAAAGGGAGAAAGAGCCTGAGGTTGGATTTGAACTCAAGTTTTTCTGACTCCAGGCCCAAAACTCTACCCACTGTACCACTTAGCTGCCTGCTAATGAAATCAATCCTTCCTGATATTGAATGCTGACTGTTATAGGAACATCCAGATAAAATAAGAAAGAGGCACTGGATGTTGAGACAAAGAAAACAAAGTTGTCATTTAAGCGGGTAATAATGAAAACATTGCTTACACACCATTGATAGAAAAGAGATAACAGGAATCTCTTTGCCAATTTAGGTTTTTCTAATTATCTAGATTATCCAGACCCATAAATATGACTTGGGCAAAATTATGCAGATAATTAAGTGAGGAGAGAAGATGATTTTTCAAGCCTGATTGTTCATATTGACCCAATATATGGAAACATTACCGAAATATACATTCAGTTTTGTTTAGTAGGCAAAGCTCAAATACAAAGGAAAGTGTGGTTACATGACCAAGCTGCAGATGCAAAGAAAAAGGAAATTGTATGCAAAAAATTAGAATTTTTAAAAGATTATTTGAGAAATAGAAAAGAAAGCCTAAAATTGGACATCAATATGAGTAAACTGCAAAGATGGAAAATGTGAGGAAGTTCTATTGAATGACAAAAGCTATGATTAGAAAAATGTGAAAAAATGAATTGTTGAAGCAACAAAATGATGTAGATTGAGACCATATTTTTATATAGAACACTGCCAAGTTTATAAAATTCTTTTCACACAAAAATCATGTGAGATGAGTAGGGTCTTATTTTGTTTTCACAAATAAGGAAACTGAACCTTAGAGAAATTCTGGGACTTGTTCAAGGTGAAAGAGCATGGAGTCTGCAGGGGTGACCAAAAGACACTGGATTTGGAATCATAAAATTTGGTTTGGAATCTAGTTCTGCTTAAGGTCCCCTCACTAACCCTAAGAGAGTTATTTTTCCTCTTCTGACTCTAGAGTTGGGTTAGATAATACCTAAGATCCCTTATAGGGTAGCTATGTGACACATTGGATACAGTGGTAGGTAGTCTGGAGTCAGGAAGACTAGTTCAAATCTGGCCTCAGACAGTAGCTGTATGACTTTGGGCAAGTCCCTTAACCCTGTTTGCCACAGTTTCCTCATCTGTAAAATGACCTGGAGAAGGAAATCACAAACCACTCCAATGTCTCTGCCAAGAAAACTCCAAATGGGGTAACTGAGTCAGATGTGACTGAAAACAGTTAAACAACGAAAAATATCCCTTGTAACTAAATCATAGGATCATAAGATATAAATTATAACTAAAAGAGACTTTAAAGGTCCCCAGTCCCCTCGTTTCAAAATCAAACCGAAATAGGGGCCTCTAATCTGTGCCTAAGGTCCCCTGAAGGCTGCATGTTGACCTAGAAAAACACATATTAACATTATCTAGGTTTTTTTTTGGTTGTTGTTAAATATTTCCCAATTCCATCTTAATCTGGTTCTGGCTGTATTTGGGAGTGTTGTGGGCTTAAATGAGGCCCGTAAGCCACATATTTGACACTTCTGATCTACTCTTACGTTCCTAAATGGCAAATCTGGGAGAGATGTGTTCAAGGACAAGGTCATATTCTCCTGTTTTGCGGTATGCCAGTAATTAGACATATGCACAATAAATACAGGCCTTGTAAAAATGGCTGAAAACATTTATATGAAACAGTTTAAGGAAGTTGAAACATTGCTCAGGGAGGCTTTACTAAATACTTTCCTCATTCCACTTTAGCCGTTTCACTGTTTTTCTGATTATATACTTCCTCTGAAAAGTTCTACCCATATCTTGCTTCCTTTTGGCACACAGTCTCCTCCCAAACACTGCTTCCAATCTTTCCACTGTTCCGGTCTAGTACCATAGTCTTTTAACTATAGGCAGAATAAACTAAAGAGGAGAAAGGAGAGATGATTGGACCAGATAACCTCTATGGTTCCTTTCGATAAGAATAGAGTCTATGATTCTATGCCTTGAATGATGATATAGAACATGGTGATTTTGCTAACTATTCCTTCAAACTTCTTCCTGGTTTCATTTTAGGTATTTGCAATCACTTAGTCGTGATAGAAGAGAACAGCACAGATTATATTATTAAGGGTAGATGGAGGGAGTTAAGTAACTCAAAGGAAGTCAGCTTTTGTTCCCTACCTTTTTTTTTTTAACAATTTTAGCTGGATGTTTGTTTTTGATTTAGTGATGTCTCAAGGTATGGAACTGTAATGTGCTCATTTAAATATCATCAAAGGACCCAGAAGAAAATGGGTGAATTCACTATGTCTACTTCAGTATATTTCAAGGAAACCTGCTTCCTAGTTCCCAACTTCTTCCACAAGTTGATCTTTCTATCTTTAGAGATGAGAATAAGCCTTTAAGTAAAAGCCATTATAAGTGACTTCTGGTGGCAAATGGTACTAATGTAGGATAACATTATTAGGAATAATATAGACAATTAATCTACTCAGTGGATTTCCCTATTGTCAGAGAAGTATCTTACGCTATGGCTTGAGATGTGATTTTATGAATTTGAGTACCCCATCCAGTGATGTTAACCTAGCCTCCATTTCTCATTCTCTGTACTTCTTTTCCAAATCTTCCTGTCAATTCCCCATCAAGGGTCGACCTAACTTGTAGGTGGTGGTGGATGCTCATTCTGGTTGTCCTGCCACTGTGAATACTAACAGAGAATGTGGTATATCTCTAATTGTTTGTTTAAACAAGCGCTGTGTTAAGCACTTTACAAATTTTAGTTCATTAAATCCCCATAACAACCCTGGCAGAAAGATATTATCTATATTTTACAGATGAGGAAACTGAGGCAGATTGAGGTTAATTGAGTTGTCCAGGGTCACACAGCTAGTAATTGTCTGAGGCCAGATGGAGCTCAGGTCTTCTTGCCTCCAAATACAGGGCTTTATCCATTGTAACACTTAACTGTCTCTACTTCTCTCTCTTCTTACTATATAATCAATCTACTTTTTACCCCCAGTCATACATATGTCTGGTAACATTTTTGCTTCTCTTGTGCAATTCTTTGTTAGAATGTTACAGACTACTCACGCTGACTATGACATCTCCCCTCCTAACACCCAATTTATTCCTCTATTGTATTCTCTAGCTGGTTCCAGTTCTACTAGGTTTTTGACCCTGTGTGTTTGTGTGTATGTGTGTGTGAGTGTGTGTGTGTGTGTGTGTGTGTGTGTGAGAGAGAGAGAGAAAGAGAGAGAGACAGACAGACAGACAGACAGACAGACAGATAAAGACACACAAAGAGACACAAAGAGAGAGACCATGTCAGAGAGAGATACTGAGTATCACAGAGATGTAGAGAATGGAATAAAAAGAAATAGACAGTGATAGGTGACTCAATTGAGGTTGATAAGGAAAGGGCCAGAGATGAGTGAAACAAGCTTTTAATTGAAGGGTAAAGGATAAAGTAGGAGAACAAATCCATTGTGTTCAGTTACTAATGAGATAAAATCCGAAGTAAGACTTAGTTATAGACATGTGTTAAGCAGTGAAAAGATAGGAATCTGAAAACAGTACAGTGATGCAACTGGAAAGCAACCAGGTTGCCAGAGGAAAGCATGTGTAGCAAGATGAAAGATTAGATAAGCATAGTTCTCTATTAAATTTACAAGTTTGAGCTCTCAAAAGCTCTGTGAGCCGAAATTCTAGAATATGACTATCTGGTGGTATCTGACCAAGAGAGTTCTAAGAAAATCTCTATGGTTCATGGTATTTACTGTCAGAAAAAGCGGCTTCAGTCATTTTAATAGACTTTATTTTAACCCTGGGCACTGGAAAGGATTTCACCAGAGACTTAAGAAAACAATGTTCTATCTAGTTACAACCTAATATGCAAAATCAATCATGAATATTTTTAAAAGTATTTCCAGTGTGCCAGCTACTATGACATGTACTGGGGGTACATAGAAAAACAAAGGTCACCTCCTGGCCTCAAGTAGCTAACATTCAAATAGGGAAAACTTTAGATCAATACTGGGAGGCTTTCTACTCTGTGGAATGGTAAAACATCAATCTTTTTAAAGAGGTTATTTAAATTCTTGCTGATGCCCTAGTCCTTGACCCTCAAAAATTCATATATAGTTATTTACAGTGTGAGGTACCTAGAAGCTTCTAATTACAGTTTAAAAAAAAACTTTATCCAAATGGGCAGTTTTAAACTGGTTTGATGTTTTCCACTTTTTTTAGTTTCTGGGGTTTTATTGATCCTCTTAACCAATTAAGCAGCCTTGGGATAAACGTACACTCACTATACCTTGAGTAGGGAAAATGGAGACACTATTTATGGAAGCCAATTTTTTGCCTTGTCTAGAAGGGCTCTGAGAATGCTTTTTAGAGGGAATCCTGAGGCCTGTGATGCATTAATGATGGTGGCTTAAAATCCAACCAAAAAAACCCTATCCTTATAGTGATAGGCAAACAATGAATGTTCTGAATGAGGTCTAATAATCACAAAACAAGAATTACCACTACTGCCTAGCCTGTTTCAACTTCACAGAATGAGATGCCCCTCCCAGGATAAGCTCCTCACTTCTAAACTCACCTTATACTCCTAATTCAAGCCTTGACTGGGACCAGCTCCCTCTGCTTCCTCTCCCCTCTGATTGGAGGACTGGAAGGTAAAATGCCAACCTCCTCCCTCACAGGGAGCAGAAACTGGACTCTCAGCTAATTCCACTCCGCATCTTCCACTTTGCCTGGTTTCAACTCCACAGAACAAGGAACCCCTGAGTCAAATACCCCCTTGTATCCCACATCTCCCCTTTCCTGCCTCTTTTTGTATGTTGTCTCCCCCTTTAGAATGTAAGCTCCTTGAGGGCAGGAGCACTGTATACCCAGAGCTTGGTACAGTGTTTGGCACACAGTGGGTGCTTAATAAGTGTTTATTGGATTATTATATTTGCACTGAAGAAGAAAAACATTCTCATCTAAGCTTCAAATCCTGCCTCTTTCTTCTGCAGAAGGAAATTCAGGTCTTAAGGTGGCTTTTGAACAGCTCTTAGAAACCAATTAAGTTTCAGGCAACCAAACTAAAAGAAAAACATTGCTAGCATCAAATAGAGAGAAACGCGATACGAAAGAACCAAAGGAAGAGAGGTTATTTCTTTCTCTCTGTAATCTTTCTTGCTTCTCTCCCACTGAGGCATCTGAAGGGAGCTGACAGAGAGTGACTGCACAGAGGAAGTTACAGAGAGATGAGGAGCCACTTCAAGTTTGTTTCATCTGTCAGTCAAGGCACATGGCGAACACTCGAATACCAACAATATCAGTGAAATCATCTTATTCCTTTTCTTCTTCAAGGACATAAATATTTGATTCTTTCTTTTTAGAATTATTTCGGTTCATGTCTGTACATTTTTTTAAAACACACCATCCCATGGTGTGTTTTTAGTTTGTTGATTCATCATGCATATTTAATTGAGAGCTGGAAGGGACTTTGGAGGGACACTCGTTCAACCCGCTCCTTTTACAGATGACGAAACTGAGCCCTAAGGAAGCGAAATGATATGCTCAGGGTCACAGAACCAGTGAGTTTTGGAATCAGGAATTGACCCCAGATACTCCTGATGCTGAGTCTAGTGCTCTATTCATCATGACACATTGGTAGTTCGTGGAAAGTATGTTGGATTAATAGAGCAACCTTTCCCCTCTGAAATTATCGATACAAATCTCCTATATGTACTAGTTACTGTTTTAGCTCTTCCATGTTACTGACCCAGCATTCCATGTGACCCTGATTGTTGGTTATCAACAGGCCTCTAACACACTCTAATTCAGGGGAAGGAACCTGGAGAAATGCTATACTGGAAGGATATGAAGTAATAAAAAGAGAGCTCAATATTATCAGTATCTTCTATTTTTCTAAAAAAGGAGTGCTGAACTACCTGATCTTGTTTCCTAACAGCAAGCGAGGGGGTGTGCCTTATCCCCAACTAACTCATTTCAATAATAATATTGCTTCTTGTGCAGGGCAAGGATTTTAATCTAATCTCTGGGAGATGGGGCAGAAGGAATGTTTGAAGGGAAAACAGGAAGAAAAGCTTCAATTTTAAAACCAATGAACTTTATATTATGTAAAGCTGATCCAGGGTCATGAGGTTTTCTGGCAGCTGAGAAAAAAGCCAGGTTTTATTACACATATGTGAGGAGATGAAGTAAAGTATGGACAAATGTTTGTTGTATCTATAATGGCATTATGACTCAGGAAGGGAGAATCCTTTATATACCAAAAGGAATTCAAAGCTAGGAAAAATGAAATATTTATCATAATATTATTGAAGGTATAAGATAATTTAACATACACCTAGGAATGGGCTGCTTCAAAGGGTATATGGAAACAATACATCTGAGGAAGGCAGAAGGAATAGTTTGAAAGGAGAAAAATCTATAAAAGCATTTAAAGTGGTATTTAAACAAAGACTTTTCTCTTTGATTTTTCTCAGGGATAGGGAGATGTCATCATTATTCTCAGTTATTGAGCACCCAATGTATGCATGGCAAGGGAGGATGTAACAAAGGAAATAGGAAATGCCTCCCTTACATTAAAGGAAATTGTATTTTTAATAAGGAAGTTAGAGAAAGCTCAAAGAGAATTTCATTAAAATATAAAAGAAGCAAAATCACAGTAGAAACTATATCATGTGGGTGAGAGAAGATGGAAGATATGCCTTATCACATTCTATGGTAGCAGTGGTATCTCTGGAGAAGTGAGTCTTACTTCCAATGTTCTAGGTTTGATGAAAGCAAAGGTAATACTGAAAACCTCCATTATGTTTTTGGGTGAAAGAACAATTGAGCAGAAATGACAACCCAATGAGTATCTGTGGTATAAGACATAGTTATAAATTAACTATTTATTCATTAACATATGCCCTCTTTTCCACCCTTGTTCCCTTCCTACAGCCCCCCTGTGTGTGTGTGTGCTTGTATGTATGTATGCATACACATATGTAGTATGTACATATATGTGTATACATACATACACACACACACACACACACACACACACACACACACACACATATATATATATATATATATATATATATATATATATATATATATCTCCCTTCTCCATGTTGTTGGTCCTCTTCTTGATACTGAGGTCCAGATCAAGACAGAAAGGCAGTGGGGAAAGGAAGGGAATAAGTATTTATTTATAGACAGCCAGGCAGTGTGCTAAGTGCTTGATACACGTCATCTTACTTGATTCTCACAACAGCCCTACGAGGTAGGTGCTCTTGTTATCCCCATTTTATAGTTGAGGAAACTGAGACAAAGAAAGGTCAAGTGACTTGCCCAGGGTCACACAGCTAGTAAGTGTATAAGGCTGGATCTGAACTCAGGTCTTCCTGTCTCCAAGCCCAGCACTCTATCCATTGTACCACCCAGATGTCCCTGAACTTCCTCAGGAAGCCTTCCTTGAGTAAGTTGTGCCCTCTTCTTTCACTCAGTTTCCCCATATCTTTTATTCCATTTGCAGTCTGGGCAGATTGTCTATTATATCATCCTACTTTTGTTATCCCTTTTGTGTTCTTCCCTCTTTTTCTTCCCAAAGAACATAAGCTTCCTGAAGGCAGAGAAAGTCTTTTCATCATGAAATTCCTACCACACAAGCAGAGTGCTGTATATACAGCAGAATTTTAATTCATTTAAATAATTCATTCGTTCATTGGGATATAGGAGCTTTAATGGATTCAGAACCCTGGGCTTGTCATCAGGTAAAGCGGCATTCAAATCTTGCCTTAGACCCTTACTAGTTGTGTGAACCTGGGCAATTCATTTAGCCTGTCTGCTTTCAGTTTCTTTGTCTTTAAAATGAGGCTAATAATAGCACCAATGTCATACAAGTTTGCTCTGCTAATCAAATAGAATAATGTATCCAAAAACTTTGCCAATTGCATTGCTGTACGGGGTTTCCCCAAAGACTTAATGCAATTTTAAGCTTC
This sequence comes from Phascolarctos cinereus, assembly GCF_003287225.1. Taxonomy (NCBI): domain Eukaryota; kingdom Metazoa; phylum Chordata; class Mammalia; order Diprotodontia; family Phascolarctidae; genus Phascolarctos; species Phascolarctos cinereus. The sequence goes on from NW_027556098.1 coordinate 108,091,391, forward strand.
AATAGTTTTGAAATTACACTAAGACTTTTTGGACACTGTGTACAAATGGGAGTTATTATTATCACTCATGTATATGTGGACTTGTATGACGATTACCTTAAGCATCATGGAAAAGAAAAAAATGGAAGCATATCTTCTCAATTTGCTTAATCCTATCACTTTGTATATACATATATACTATACATAGTATTCAAAGTTATAATCAAATATTATTTGTGTATATCTGTCAATATATTTATGTATTTTATGTATCTATATGTTGTGTATGTATCTCATGTATGTATGTATCTATCTATCCATTTATCTATCATTTAATCCTTGAAACACTTAGGATTATGTGAGGAGGTCAGGTCAAGACAAATCCTTGGAATATGCAGCCACCTTTGAGGATTTCTTTTTAGGGCTGCTATGGTTCTTAACACCACCCCTCCCCCTGCCCTAGGGAAATGGGTTAGTTCTGACTCCCAGCTCTCACTTGCCTTGACCAATCCAGTGTTTCTGAGTCACTCTGGAGAGAGACTAGGTGCAGTTCTATTTCTGTGATGAGTCATTCTCTTCTCTGCCCCTGCTATAGCCCCTTTCTCTGAATGTGATTAATAATGACAGTCAACACTCCTTGCTGAAATATAGTTTCTATATTTAATAGGAGAGATGGATCTGGAGGAGGGATTGTGGGAGGATTTCAGGTTGACTAAATGACCAGAGGAGGGGATGGAGTATCAATGCATTTTTATTCAATATAGCAATTCCCTGATAAGATGAAAAAACCTAATTCAATAAACCTTCAAAATACTAAGGATATTGGGAGGATTGATTTTCTTGGCTATATCTGGTGAGTAAAATACTTGTTGAATGTCAATGATGGGCATACAGGGCTGGGGGGTGGGAGTGATGTAAAAGCATCACTGAACTTCGTGTAGAACAGGATATTAATGTTCCAACATTGGTAAAACATGCCACTCTCCTTTTCTACCTTCAGTTTGCAGGTCAGATCTTTTTTTTTTCTTCCCTCAATTCATCTGCCTCTTAAACTGAAATTAAATTTTCTGAATTATGTGTAATACATAGTCACATCATTGTAAGGTGGAAAGTATTCCACAGGATACATTTCCAAGGGAGGGAAATCTCACTAAGGAAATAAGATTCTATACCTGGCCATACATATTTTAGTACCACGTTGAACATTTTTATGTTTATAAATCCCTAAAATATTGCCTGTCTCTTAGTGATTGTTCATATCCAGTATAACCTGGGTATTGGTGATTTTTTTTTTATTCTTCATATTATTTTGAAGGTCCTGCATATCTGACTGCCAGTTTATTTGGCATAATACTTTAGCTACTGTTTGAAGGGAAGCATCTACTTATAAGTGAAACATCTAGAGATCTATAGACAGATGTCTTATTTTTCCCCCTTGGGAATGATGGGTTAGGAGAAGAGACAGGAAAGGTGAGAACATATTATTTTAATGTACCTTTGGCTAGACCAACATAATGTAAGTATACATATTTGAGGTGGGTTTTTTCTTTTTTTTTCTTTGTTTTAGACTTGTGATTTCATCTGTATAGAGACTCCCTGGTATGGGCCCTCTCCTCCAGGCTCTACTTATATAGGTAGAGCTTTCCTGGCTAAACAGCTTTCTGAGAGCCTAAATGATTTACCTATCATCACATAGTCAGTTTTTGGGAAAAAAGCAGGATTTTAATCCAGGTCTTTCTGAACTCAAGACTATCTGTCTGTACATGTTAGGTATAAAATAAAATAATTATTTTAAAGAACTGATATAATGTAGAATATTACGAAAAGGTGAAGTTACAGTAACTCCATTATTTAAAATAATTCATCTCCTACTCAGCCCCTAATCCTTCTCTTTAATGAAAGATTAATGCCTAATGATGATGGTGATGATAATTCTTCAAAATTAATAAAATGTTTAAATGTCCTATTCTGGATGACCCTCAAAACCAACTTATGTGGTAGCAGTACAGGTGTTATTGTCGCCATTTTACATATGAGAAAACAGAAGGGAGTTAAAGTACCTTGCCCTATGTCTTAGAGGCAAAATATGAAGTTAGGTCTGTATGCACAGCAAGAACAAATAACTTTCCACTATGTTACTTCTCCTTAAAAAGAATACATTCCCGTGTTTTATGTCAGTGCATCACTTCATAATCTACCTTGGGAGGTGCTTTCACTATTCTCTGCCAAGACATGTCATTTGATATATAGATTTCTCTGTCAAGATGTTTCATTTGATACATAACCTACTTTTTCCCCAAATCATATTAAATTAATATTTTTTTTGTAAAAGACCTTTGATTTAATTGGTATATATGATAAACTTCCATTAAGGAAATTCTTTCTACCAATACTGACCAGTACCTGATTTGCAAATTATAGCCTTAGCAATTGTCTGGGGAACTGAAAGTTTAAGTGCTACAACCAGTATGCTTCAGGGAAGAGACTTTGATGCAGAGTTTTCTGACACTGAGGCCGGTTCTCCAACCAATATGCCACCAAAATGCCTCTCAAGATCATTTATACCAGAATAAAATGGCTTTCCTAAGTGTTTACTCAAGGGAATGTCCAAGTGTGGAAGTTCCCTCTATCAATGCAGGTCAGTTCCTTTTCTGCAACTTAGAGAACTGCTTAAAGAACTGAGAGGTATGGTGACTTGCCCAGGATCACAGAGTCATTACGTGCTAAAAGCAGGATTTGAATGTGCATCTGTCCCAGCTTCAAGGCTCTCCCAGCTTCTTTGCCAAGTTGAGCTATTCAAATGTCTACTTCCTTTCCTCAGTTGCTCCCTTTTAAACAAATTCTGTCTCATATCTATCTATCTATCTATCTATCTATCTATCTATCTATCTATCCATCATCTATCTCCTTTAAGTTTAAATTAGCCAAGTTTCTTGCTCTGATCATTTTTGAATTCCTCCCTGTGCTCCTTCTGATCTAATCTGCCTGCTTATTTCTAGTAGCCAGACATCCCAAATGCACAGAGCATTTCAGAATAGGTCTCACTCATGTCATCAATGGAGAAGCTGCCACCTGCCCATTCAGTGATTAAATGACTCAAAATGCAGTGCAGCCCAAAATAACATTAGCCTTTTGGGTACCACTTCACACTAAAATTTACTGTTACCTTCCTCAGTTCTGTTTCATATCTATAGCTGTCTCTCTAAAATCTCCTAAACATGTCACCACCATCTCAAACACTAACAAAGGATGATTCCTAATATTAACTCATAAACTTTTCATCCCAATCCTTTTAAAAAGCCAGTCACTTTTTAGGCCCTATCACAAGACTCATGACAACCTTTGCAAGCTTTGAGACAAAAACAGTTGAGTAGGGGAAGCTAGGTGGCGCAGTGGTAGAGCATCGGCCCTGAAGTCAGGAGGACCCAAGTTCAAATGCGACCTCCGACCAAATATTTGACACTTACTAGCTGTGCAATCCCGGTCAAGTCACTTAACCCCAACTGCGTAAAAATAAAAAAAATAAAAAGTAAAAAAAATCTGAAAAAAAAAAACCCAACCAATTGAGTCAAGGCCATTCACTGTTTGTTCTTTGAAAAGTGCTTCTGCAGAATGTCCATGGCTTAATTCACTTTCCCTTTCTTTCACCCAGATTATTTTAGTATCCCTCTCTCCATTCTTTTCTGTACCAAACCACTTTAAGTCAACTCTTTTGAAAAGAACTAAATTCTATGCTGACCTTTCAAACTAGGTTATATTGTACCTCTTTCAATCCATCCTTTAGTGTTCTTTCTCTCTTTCTCTCCACACACCACACACACACACACACACACACACACACACACACACACACACACACAACAGGGAAGTATTTTATATGGCTTACATTGTCATTAAGTTGTATTTCCATCTTTGTTGTTGTTGAATGGTTTCAGTCATGTCCAACTCTTCATGATCCTATTTGGTGTTTTCTTGGCAAAGATACTAGAGTGGTTTGCCATTTTCTTCTCCAGCTCATTTTACAGATGAGGAAATGGAGGCAAACAAGTTTAAACGACTTTCCCAGTATCACATAGTGAGTGTATGAGCTTGGATTAGAAGTCAGGTCTTTCTGACTCTAGGCCCACCATCTCTGCCAATGGCTTATTTTATAACTCTGAATGAATCAATGAAAGGCAGCATGACAGTAGTAGAACAAATCCTAGCTTTGGAGTCAGGGAATTAGAGTTCATATCCCTATGAAAGTTATTTAGACTCTTTAGAATTCTATTTCTGTAATCTCTAAAGGGTTGAAGAAGATGATGAGAGACAGTGCTGTGTGATGGAAAGAACACTAACTCTCAAATGAGCGAACCTGATCTTACATTTAATCTCTAGATAGGCCTGATCCTTTTGGGCTCTCTTTTTTCCTTATCTTTAAAATGAGGGGACTGGACTAGATGCCTTCTAAGACCCTTCCATGCTCTATTCTTATGCCATCGTCAGCTAGGTGGCACAGCGGATAGTCCATTAAACTTGGAATCAAGAAGACCCTGGGTTTGAATACTTCTTTGAACACTTAACTGTGTGACCACTGCCAAGTCACTGAAGATCTATGAACCTATTACGTTCTGTGTAAAATGGGGATAACAATAATAATTTCTACTTTACAGGGTTGTTTTGAGGACTACATTATCTATCTATCTATCTATCTATCTATCTATCTATCTATCTATCTATCTATCCACACACACATACATACACATACATATACATATACACATACATATGCATATACATATACATATACATATACATATACATATACATATACATATACATATACATAAGTACTTTGCAAATCTTAAAGCTCCATGTAAATGTTAGCTATTATTACTACCTTTCTGGGCTCAGATGGCCTAAAAATGAGCAACTACACAGCAAGGGAGATACAGGTGAGCAGCTCTATTAATTGAGGTCAATGCAGAAAATACCTCATTAGATAGGAATCTAGAATGTCTAGCAGACTTTGGTTAATAACTTCACTTGAAGAAAGCTCAAGAATGGAGGGCAGATTCCAGAAAAAAATTAACCATTCTCCAAAAATTGTTAATTACAATAGGAGCATTTTTATGTACAGTTATAATAAGTTTGCTCATCTCTTATTACTTGCTATTTTTAAAAAAAATTGGAAGTCATAAGAGTATGTTCTAGATAGGACAGACATTAACTACTATGTGTATTATTGAGTAAATCATTTGACCATAGGTAGGCACCTCACTTCTCTCATCTGTAAAATGGGGAGGGAGGCTGGGACACTATTACTTTCTAATCAAATATTTTATTATTTGTATGTTTTTTTTTCCAATAGCAAAAGAGAGAAGAGAGAGGGAAAAGTGAAGTACAGAGGGGGAACAGAGAGAAGAGGAGAGAGAGAAAGAGGGATGTGGAGGAGGGAAAGAGAGAAAGAGAAATGAGGAAGAAACAAAGAAAGAAGAAGAAAAGAGAAGGAATAGAAGAGAAAAAAGGAGACAGGAGGAACATAAGAAAGAGAAGAAGAAGAAAAGGACAAAAAAAGAACAAGGAGACAGAAAGAGTGGAAGACAGAAATGGTTTAAGTCTTATTCTCATTTCTTTATTTTCATGTGATTTGCAAGTTCTTACAGGTAAAGTGCGTGCGTGTGCGTGTGTGTGTGTGTTGTGTGTGTGTGTGTGTGTGTGTGTGTGTGTGTGTGTTGGGAGGTATCTAGAACTGCATTCTCCTCATCATCAGTTTCTTTGCCTTCAAACACCCAGAAGTGTATGCCAATGAGGTTTCAACATCTAGTCAGCAGATATATTTTATGCTGTAGTTGTTTCTATCTAGCCTAGATTGAAAAGCCCCAAGGCAGATACTTTGATGATGTGGTTTCAATTCTACACCTTATAAACCATCAGCAAATAAATTCTCACAGGAGATTCTGCTACCAAAGCCTGTGGCCTAACACTAATGTCCTTCCCTCCAAAATACAGAGAGTTTATGCCATTATACTTATTCTATAATTCTCAGTTGGTTTTTAATACGTGTGGCAGTGCTAGTATTCAAGCTAATCTTAATTAATGTTCCACTTAGAAGCCAGTGTATTCAATACTAATAGAAGATGCATACTGTTTCTCCCAATTTAGTAAACTCAATAGCTCCATTTTATAAGAAATGCCAAGTTTCTAAGATGCTTAAGGCTGTTTTTTATAATTTTATCTGTTTGTAGTCACATTAAACAAGATGTCTCCAGACTGACTCTGACAATATTTATTAACTTTAAAAATATTATTATATCAAATCTACAAGACTCCTTTTTATCCCCCTCCAAATCAACTGGTTCTTCTTTTAACACTTTTCAGCCTCTTATTATTTCTATCATTCTATCTTCCTACTTAAAAGAAATATAGTCTATTTTTTCATATAACAATCATTCTGCTAATCCACATTTTTGATATTCCTGAATGTTTAAAAGACATGGCTAATGCTATATAAGGTGGTCACAAATTCGCTTTAATTCCTATAAAATATATTTTCAAAGAATCACCGATTTAATTATGAGGAACCTTAGAGATCATGTAGTCCAACTCCCCATTTTATAAATGAGGTCTGGAAGTGTCCCCTGATTTGCTCAAGGTTGTGTTAGTAGCAAACGGCAGAGTTCCAATTTGAACTTAGGTGTATATCTCATGCTCACTTCACTGCAACATCATGCTCCTTATTTTAATATTGTACCTGTTAACACTTTGAGAAACTATTGGTTGTTATTATAATTCTTTTTATATGCAGATATTTAAGCATGTAAATATTTATGGTCAGGTATTTGAACAGGTAAATATTTGTACATAATGCTGTCACAAACAAAATATTAGGTATTGATAAAATATTTACTGGAGATTAAATTTTCATATGCCGTGAAGTGTTTGCCTGTTATCAATTTTGCAGTTCAACAGTTTCTCAGTGAATTGAGTCTGACCTCAAAATTTCAGCTAATTAAAATGTTTACAAAAATCATTCTTTATTCACTTAACTCTGTAATTATGTTAAGTTTTCATTAGCATTCAACCATTAGTCTTCTATGTGACTCCTTTTTCATTTTAAACAAAACAAGAAATATGCTACCTTTTGGCTTAGAATATTTCTGTTTTGATTTGATACCAAGAAAATTTATGGGTGGGGTCTCTTTAGAATAAAGACTATGTTGAAAGCTCTTAGCAAGTCATTTGCTTCTATGACCCTCGCTGGTCTCATTTGTAGGACAGGAATAGCACTCTTCCTTATATTGTAAAGGGCTTTGCTGTTCAAGTGTTATCTACCATCTTTTATGAGACCTTATAAAGAAGAGAGAACCAGCCTCCTGCTGAACCTCATAATCAAACCAATTCCACTAGTGCTGATAGTTTTTTTTTCCTTTCTGAACCCAAGACATTTGTAGTGAAGAGCATGAACTCAGGTCTTCTCACATCATTCTCCAAATATTTGTAGCATGGGGTTCCATCCATCATCCTTGTCTTGATAAAGCTGAGGAAATGACTAGACCAGGGATCATTTGAGATGAAATACTAGAGAAGTTACAGATCTTGTACTGGGAAAAGCCATTAGAAAGAGGAAGAAGTGAAGAAGGGAAAAAAAAATTTCCTCATTAAATATTCTTACGTGATGATAATTTGACAAAGTCTTAGAAATGAGTTCCTCCTTTGGTTTTCCATCCCTGAAATGATCTATAATCCTCAGAGCACCAATCTCATGTTCTGTACAACAAAGTTGCTTATAAATATTTGTTGAATGCTTTAACTGATCTGAAAAACTTTGAGTCAATCAATATTCTTCAAAATTAATAAAAACTGCCTTTTAAATTTTTATTCTAATTCTTCTACATATCATTGCATTTGAATTGTGGCTCTCACTGTTACTACTGGCAAGTTATTTCTCTCTATGCCTAAGTTTTCTTATCAATTAAATAAAAAGGTTAGACCCCATCTCCCTGAGGTCTCTCCTATAATATTGTGACCTTAGGAAATACCTGTATTTGTTTTTGGGAAGAGGAGAAATATAAAGCTTAGATATATGGTTTCTGCCCTTACAGAGTTTAGAGACGAATTATAGGGATAAGATACAGCATAACAATAACATATACCATTCCATGGTAAGTGCATTAAAGGGCATGCTCATGACTTTGCAAATAAAACCAAAAGGAATTGTGTCATCACTCTACAAAACCTGTGCTTAATCCTCTTCCAGATGTTTATCTACACAGGTTAAATTTGCTTGATATTTTTCCATTAATCAGAAAACAGACAGGAAAAATCCCTTTTGTGTTGCTGATCTGAGGCCTGCTAATTTGCCACAATAATTAGTGCCTTGGACAGATGAAATCCAGATTCCACTGGATCCTGTTTGGACCTGGAGTTTTTTCCTACCTAAATTAGGACTACAACTATGGCAACCCCTAGCAGAGTACAATCAACCTCTTTGAAATAAATGCCTACAGATTCTCCCCTCCCCTCCCCAGATAACAGTGGCTCTCAGCCAGACTCAGCAGAAACATTGACAGAATGGCTTGCAATAGTCCACAAAGTACTGTGGAACCACCAGAAAATTCTGAATGAGCTATAAAGGCATCCTTGAACATCTGGGGCATGCTGAAAAATCTGGGGGCTTTTATCCCAGCACCATAATGGAAAAGCTTTATTTAAAGTGTGCACGATGAAAATATGAAGCTAATCTAATGGGACATATCATTCTCTAGGATAGGCTTTGTTCTACCCACACTCCACTGTAAACTCCCAGAGATCAAGGGGGCATGCTTTCCTGGCACTTTGATGAAGATGTGATCTCATCCATGTAGGTGCTCTTTACAGTGGTCCAAATCACAATCCTCCATGTCTCTTCATGCTGTGTGACTCTAGTCAATGTTCTTTCATAAATCCTATTGAGGGGATTCACCTCTAGATCTCATTCATGTCAAATGAATTTATACTGAGCATGGTTACTGCCTATTGGTTATATCTTACCCTCTTTCTTATGAAATCCTTTATTCCATTTTTCTTGAACTATAATTCTTGGGTAATATATTGTGATCTACTAACACCTACCATGTGTTTCTCTCTTGTCTGGGCCTATATTTAATATAAATTCTACAAACTTCAAAGCAACTTACACTATTCTAAGCACATTTGGGAGTTCAATACATATATATACTACCACTGCTAATTATTCTCATGTTTATACTACCACCATTTAAAAATTCAGTACATCTGACTTGGAGGTAAGAAGATTTGAATTCTAATCCTGCCTCAGACACCTACTAACTGTATCATCCTGGGAAATCCACTTAACTGCTCTCATCTTATATTTATTCATCTGAAAAATGGGGATGTAATAGCACCTACCTCACAGGGTTGTTATGAGGATAAAATAAGAACATGGTAAAATGCCTTGCTTGGCTTAAAGGCGTGGGTACCCTCCTTAAAAGGAACTTCTGGGAGGAGTGATTTGCTATTCACAGTGAGGAGTCCTATGGGCAGGATTACTTCCTAAGTAAGACTTCCAGGACTGAAGTGATCTTCCAGGATGCAAAAGGTTTTGGGGACAGTAGATTAAATGAAGATGGATCTGGTTCTTCTTCTGGTTCTTGTTTTTCTTCATATTGGTAGATTTTTTTTGGGGGGGGGGCTTCCAAACAGTGAATGACTGTGTGGTTATTTCTCACTGATAATCAATATAAAGTTCAAATTTTCCTGGTAAATACTTTCTCTGGTTTGATCTACATTTAGGATTCCAATTATATACATAAGGTGCTTATTAACTAATTTACGTGTTTGCATATATAAAAATACGGATTGTCAAGGCCTGTTATCCAATCAAGATTTATTCATTAAAAAATTTTCATGGGCCTATAAACTTAATACCACTAAAACCAGTTCACATGTAAAAGTTTCTACTACCCCCTTTCTTTCCTTCAGTGGTATTGATGTGCCAGGCATCTAACCCTGAATAACATTCATCTGAGCCAGGCGATAGTTGCACGGGAAGCAAAGTGGGCAGGGGTCCAAGAAGAGCACTAATAAGGGCAAGTAAGGGAGAGCAGAGGGAAGAGAAAAAGGTGAGGTGAAATAGTTATGGAGAGGCTAAAATAATTGAGTCAAGGTGATGTCCCTGAAAGCCAGGGATGATGTTGGGAATAATTTCCACAGTGAAGAAAATTTGGAACAAGGGCATAACATTAGGGGGATGGCATTGTGATATCACAAATTTGAAGATGGCTCCAAAATGCAAATAGGTATTTTTCTCATCCTGAGGTTCTAGAATCAAGCTTTATCATACCACTTCCTCTTTAGCTAATCTTCCATTCCTATATCCTATTTGGTTAGCGTCACCTTCATCTCTATACCATATCTGTCCCTGACAGTGTCTGAAATGCACTATCCTTGGAGTCCTGTGAGTGTGTGATTTAAATGAAGACTTCTATAAATATGGGCACATTACAGCTCACCATCTGGCCCTGCATTTTGGACCACTCTCATCCCTAAAGATCAGCACACATGGAGAGTGTTGCCACTAATCAATTATTTCACCATCTCCCACTCTGTTGTTAACGGACCCTGCTCTGTTGCAGTAATGTTACTGATGTCTGATGGTGAGAGACAGGCTGAGGAATGAGCATTTCTATCTAAAGTGAGCATCAAGTACAGCTCCCTCCTGATCTCTGCCTTACACCATCCTCCTAATTGGTCTCTTCTTCCCTTTGCTGTAGTTTCTTCTTTATCCTCTGCTGATCACTTAAATCTATCCTCCTTTACTTCTTTGAATCTTAAAAATACTATATGGCTTCCATCCATCTTTTCTCTTCATCTTTTCTGGACATTCTGTTCTTCCTCTACTCTCGTTCTCCTGCCACCTCATACATTATTAGTTCTTAGAATCAGTGGGTTGGAAGTGTCTTCAGAAGCCATCAAGTTCAACCCCAAACTGAGCAAGAATTTTCAACCTTTTCTTTTCTTTTTTTTTTGTTTGTTTTTGCTTTTTGCTAGGCAATTGGGCTAACTGACTTGCCCAGGGTCACACAGCTAGTTCATGTTGTGTCTTGTGTGTCTGAGAGTGGATTTGAACTCAGATCCTCCTGACTTCAAGGCTGGAGCTCTATCCACTGCACCACCTAGCTGCCCCAACCTTTTCTTAAAGATCCCCAGTGAGGAGGAAATTGTGGAGGAAGGCAATTTCATTTTGGGTCTTGTCTAAATGTTAGGAAATGTGTCCTTAACATCAAGCTTAAATCTGTTCCTTTGCATATTTCCAACCATTGCTACAAGTTTTGTCTTCTAGGGCCAAATAGAACTGTCTAATGTCACGTCTACAGGGGAGCCCAGCTATCGTGATCCTACTAAGTCTTTATTTCTCTAGGTTCAGTCTCTCATTCCTTCAAACGTTACCAATGTGGTATAAACTTGAGCTCCTTTGCCATCCTAACTGATCTCCTCTGGACGTCCTCTGGCATATTAATAGGTAACAGGCTTTATACCTTGGTTTCATTGAGAGAGGCTATTGCCAAATGAAGAAACTCCTTACCAGTGCAGGTTGGTACTTCTCTCTGAAATTTTTACTTTAAGAAAAATTGACTAACACTAAGAGGTTAATTGACTTGCCTAGGGTCACTGAGCCAGAATTTTATCCCAAGTCTTCCTGGCACACCATCCGCTACTTCTATAGGCAGCTTTGTGGCACCATGGATAGAATTCTGGATCTGGAGCCAGGAAGGATTAAGGTGTAATTCAGTTTAAGACTCTTACTCCCTATGAAACCCTGGTCCACTCAGTTTCTTCATCTATAAAATGGAAATAATATGGATATCTATTTCCCAGGCCCTGTCTCTTTCTCTCTCTCTCTCTCAATGTAGCTATAGATGTGTGTGTGTGTGTGTGTGTATATATATGTGTATATATATATATACATATATCTATATGTATATATATATATACATATACACACACACACACATAACCATATATATGCACACACACATATATTGCATATGTATGTGTGTATATATTATTTTAACAATTTCCTTCCGAACACAGTGTTTGAGATGTTGTATGACCTATTCTGATTATAAAACAAGGTTATCACCTTCAGCAATACTACATTCCTACAGTTATAAAAACTATGCTTCTCTTAAAGCAGTCTAAGGTCATATTATGTTCCTTAGCTACAGTCTCACACTTTTAACTCTTTACAATCCACTAGAATTCTCAGTGGGCGGATAGATGGCACAGTGGATAGAGTACCAGACCTGGAGTCAAAATGACTTATCTTCCCAAATTTAAATCTGGCCTCAGACACTTACTAGCTGTGTGCCCCTGGGCAAATCACTTAACCCTTTTTGCCTCAATTGGAATTGGCAGGCCACTCCAGTGTCTTTGACAAGAGAACTTCCAAAGGGGTCTGAAGAATCAGACATAAGTTAAAATGACTCAACGACAATAGAATTCCAAGATACTCAGATTTTTTCAACTCTATTCCTCTCATTTTTAACAAATTCCTTCTCTGATTTTTTTTCTCAGTATCTTACACCTTCATTCTTTACTTGTTCCACTTCAATGCCATTACAGTTCCTGGGATCAGCTGACAAGGTACACAGAGGAAAGATCTGAACTGCTAGAGTGAGCATCATTTCCCAAACATTCTGTAGAGTTTTTTTTTAAATTTTGTCTTGTTTTGTTTTAGATTTAACATGTCTACTCCCTACACTTAAACAGACTGCAAATCCTTCTAAACCTTGTTGTACTTAAGGATCCTTCTCCAGATTTGTCTAAAGAGAAGTTAGCAAAATTGTCTCAATTTTTTACAAGAAAAAAAATGTTCATTTAGTCAATGTTTCTGAATTTCCTAACAATTGTCAGGCCCCATGGTAGGCACTGGGAATATAGAATCAAAACCAAAAGAAAGACCCTGAGGTCAAAGAGGAAATTGTGACTTCTCATATAGGTAGATACAAAGCAACACAAAATACTTGGAACTATGGGTATAAGGTTAGGCTCATGAATGGCACTTGAACTGAGCTTCAAAGGAAGCTAGGGATTCAAAGAGGCAGAGGCAAGGAAGGAGTGTATTCCTAACATGGCAGAGAGCCAGTGCAGAGGCTGAGAGATTGGAGACTCAATGTTGTCAAGTAACAGTAGTCAATATACCAGTTTTGTTAGGACTCTGTGAAGAGGGGTAATGGGTCTTAAAACTTGAAAGGGTTACTACTAATAGTTAGAGGCTTTAATTCCAGTCTTCTTCTAAGCTGTTTATTTGTTGGAAAACATTTGTTTCCCATGCACTGATGTTAGCTGAACCACTGGATAAAAACTTGCCGCTCCAGTTTGGAAAGCACTGTGCTGTAGCTCTTCCAAACTTCTACGAGACAAGGAGAGGAAAGAGCAACACGGTATGTTATGCTCCTCCTCTGTCTTTCATCTCTGGAGAGTCTGAGTTAAGTTACAAGTAAGATAAGACTTCTAGTATTAACCAAGTCCTTCAGCACACATTTATCTATGCCCCAGAAATCAATGCTTTGTAATCTTTGTACAACAGATAATCAAAACAGCCAGCAGTGCTTCAGGTCAAGACTTCCATGTATTGGCAGGGGTATGTGGGTGAGTCAGGAAAGGAACATTACCAGGTCATGAAGTAAATTGGAAGAGTTCTGTGTATACTGATGGCTAGAAGAGGCATGCATAATAGTTAACAGGTTCTAATCACTGCTGTCAATCACTGTCACAGAAATCAAGCCTCTAAACAAAATGTACAAACCTCAATTGCTCTGTTACCCATTAACCTCAATTGCTATTCCTTTGGACAGCTTTCCCCAGGGGAGAAAGGGTGCTGCTTTCATAATATCTAAAATTCTTCAGGCATCATTCCTGGAATAATGATAAATTCAATGATGACTCATATTTAAGGGGGACTTAATGCTTACAAAACACTCTTCCTCACAACAAACCTGTTAGCAGCAAAAAAAAAAGTCTATGAGGTACTTTGAACTCTTCAAAAAAAGGTCCTTCATTATAATGAGGTGGTCTCATTAAAAAATAGCAACCGAGATGATTCAAATGGTATCTTCCTGAATTCCTCTGATTGGTAATTAAATCACTCCTTTTGACTTGACATAGCATTTGATTTAGTAAGCACATGCTGTCATAGTATTACAGTTACCTGTATTTTTTCCTTTCTCTAAATCTCGTCTGTGATACTTACCACATGTGTGACCTTGGACCAATCATTTTACCTCCCTGGTCCTCAGTTTCATCATCTGTAAAATGTGGGGGTTAGACTAGATGTCCTCTAAGGTCCATTCCATCTCCAGACATGATGCTACACTCTAAGGCAGTGGCTTTGTCTCATCTTAACATCATATCTCCCGAACACCTAGCATAATGTTACAGTCAGAGCAGCACAGTAGGTGCTTAATAAATGTTTCTGGAATGAATGAATGATTTCACATGATACATTAGAAGGAGATCTAGATTTGGAGTCAGACAACCTGGATTTAGATGCTAAATTTGCCACCACTACTTGTGTGACCTTGGTCAAGTTAGCAGTTACATAATGTTGGACTGGTCACTTAACCTCTCTGGGGCTCCATTGCTTCATTTGTAAAATGAGGTAGGCTGGACTAGATGGTCTTCAAGTCCTTTTTAGCTCTATATCTATGTGTCTCCCTGGGCTTCAGTTTCCGTATATGTAAAGTGAAGAGGTTGTATCACATGGCCTCTTAGGTCTCTTCCAGTCCCAAATCTACGACTGCTTCTCCTCCTTTGGTTTATTTAACTCACTTCTCATCACAAAAATAACACGACAACAACAACAACAACAACAAAGCACTTTCTGAAAGGAAGAACACCATGTAGTGTTAGTTCAAATTTCTTATTTACTATGTTATCAATTAGGTCAGCAGAAACAAATCACATTTCAGCAAAAAATCCCACTGGCACAGTGGTATACCGAATTAGAGAAAACTTCTGATGTTAGACAACATAATTGTTAGGGAGTTGGCCTACTTAGTCATGATTAGTCATATCATAATTTACTTCTTATATGTAGGAACCTTCTAGCTGCTTGAAATGGGTAGATAAGTGAGAACAAAATACACTGCCTTTCCCCCTGCTTTCAGCTAGAACAATTGGTTTTAGACAATAGTGGTCCTCAATATTTCAAGTTGATCAAATGAAGAACGTGGCTTTTAATTGATGAATAGGGCAGGATCCCTTTTGATGCAAAACCGTGGGACGCAATGAGTCATGTTAAGGTAACTGAGGAGGTTTTTTTCTGTCATGTACATGGTGGAGCTCCTTTGATCCAAAGCTGACTCATTTTTTTTGAGGGGAGAGGTACTACCATCATTGAGGTTCACAGTTTGGAATGTGGAAGTTAAGGGAATGCCTCTAATTCCTAGGATTGCAGAGCTAAGAAGACCTCGATCCTAACAAGAAGGAATATGAGAAGGAATATATGTTAGAATAGGAAGAGAACTATTTCTAGAATCAGAGGACAAGAGTTTGATGCTTACTATCTTTGTGACCTTGGACAATTTTACTTGACTTCTACTTTCATTTTCACCCTCTTTTTGTACAAGGGTGTTGAATTGATGACCTCTGAGATCCCTTCTTGCTCTAGATGGAAGTGGTCTGACAGTAAGTCAGGAATTACAGTTCTACATTGAGACTGACCACTCTATTTTTCCTTCTACTGGGTCTGCAGAGCAGAATGCTTTCTCTCATTTTCTCTCGCTTGTCTTCCAGTGGTGAAGAGAACAGGCCTTTCTGTCCTTCTGCTCTGGAGGATGGAACAATAAGAAACACTGTGGTGGTGGTGATTAGAAGGTTTCATTTATGGCCAGCATGAGTGACCAGAATGATTTCCCCCCTCTCTTTTCCCTCTTTCTCTTCTAAGTGTTTTGAAATTCACGTGAACTTGTGGAAATGTAGGCTCAGCTAGGATGAAGAAAATGTCATTGATATCCTTTCTTAGGAAATAACTTCATAGTTTAAAATTTTACAATTTTTTTCAGAGATTCTATTTTAATTAAAAAGGAAGCATTTTTAGGCATTGATATGTCAGTCCTCAAATGGAAATGCACCCTGATAATGGACATTCTTGATGCACACCACTAAATACCTCCCTTTTTAGGGCAATAATCTCTGTTTAGTTAGACAGATTCAGACCTGATGTTTTGGCAAATGCTGAGAAAGGTCTGAAGGTGAAAAGAGTGTTGGCCATTAACAGATTTGGGTTAATATATCTTGTTAATAGTTTCTAATAGAAGGTTTCAGATATTTAGATAATTTGGGGGAAAATGGGGTAGTCTGACTATTGGAAAGGGTACTAGGTTTGGACCTGTCATTGAATCTTGCCTCTCAGGCTTACTAACTATTTGATTTTGGCCAAGTCACTTGATATCTCTGAGCCTCTGTTCCCTCATTTATCAGGAAAGGATTAAAATCCATGGCTCCTTATTCTAAGGTTCAAAAATATATGTCATTAAGCCTTTTGTCACTTTATAAAGTACCATGTAAATGTTATTATTTGGCTCCACTCAGAACAAGTTGATGGACTCAACTGCAGAATAAGATGCTATCTATCTATCTATCTATCTACCTATCTATCTATCTATCTATCTACAGACAAGATTAATGCAGATTTTATTTTACCTGACTATGTGTGTTTGTTACAGCTATTTCTTTGTTTTCCATTGGAGGAGTGGTAGAGAGAGAAAATAGATTTTTGCTAATCAAAAAAATTAAATTTTAAAAATAATGTAAGGTGCTCGGAGTAGGGATTGTTTAATGGCTTGTACTTGTATCCCCAGAGCCTTGAACTCAGGCTGGCATAGACTAGGCACTCAATAAATGCTTGCTATTTGATTGATGAGACCATTTATTATTGTTTGTAAGCCACCTCAGCAAATGGGATCACCAAATAGATGAAATCATGCAAATTTTTATTTCCTAAAGTATTATTTAAACTTCTTCATCATTCCCTTTGGAACCTAAGGGAAAGCAAACAAATGAACAGAAACAAGGATAACAAAACCTCCAACAAAATGAAATTTCAAGTCTACTTTTCAACTGATTATTTTAAAATACTTTATACAAAAATTTCCCTATAGACTTTTATGTGTATGAGAAAAAAATACAGGATGATAGCTGGTCAATATTTCTGCAAATGAAAAAAAAACAGTTATTCAATAGGCATTAAATGAGGACCTAATATTTGTGGAATATAGCAGTAGGTATTGTACAGGATACAAGAAAAATACAAGTTAAGGCCCCATCAGTATTATTTCTTCTGCTTAATTTTTGCAAGTAAAAAAAAATCAAGGACTATGCCAACAAATGTCTATTTTCTCTATAGGTAAAGAAGTGATATACCATTACTAGAGTAGTTATCCTATTGTTAGGTGGCTAGCAGTGCCAAAAGACTGACATTTATGTCAGTTGTTGCCTGGAATAGGAAAGAAAAACTCTCTTCCTGAGGACAGATGCCCATGGCAGATTACAAGAGACATGCAGGGCTATTAGTCCAAGCACAGCGAGGTGAGCAAGTATAGCATAGGAGGCATGTGAAATTCTATGCAAAGAACACTGGGCATGGAATCAGAAAAACCCTGAATAAAATTCAGTTCCCAGTTTTGCCACCAATTATCTGTGTTACTGTGGGCAAGTCCTTTTGCCTCTCTGTAATTCTGTTTTCTCATCTATAAAGTGAGTGGGTTGGATTTGACACCATCTCAGGTTACTTCTAGCTCCAAATCTAGAATCTTTTGATTCTGTAACTTCGGGCAAACTCTCCTACCTCTCAGTTTTCTTATGAGTAAAATATCTGGGGTGAACTAGATTTGACTCCTATTTTATACAGTACTTTAAGTTAGCACTTCCAATAAGTTCACATGAAAAATACTAGTCAGCTACCCTTATTTCCTGCCTGAAATCACATCTCTGCTACAATTCCACAGCTTGGTATCCAATTAAAGTCATACTTTACTGTACTGTAAAACCTCATTTGAGGATGCATATCTACCGTGTAGAAAATTCAGTTCCAGCTGAGACTGGAGAAGCCCTTCACCCGCAGCAAAGATGGCAGCAGCTAGGGCATGGGATCTTGACTCCATCGTGCCTGATGGGGCCATCAGTGACACTAATGTCTCTGGGCATTAGCAATGCTCTCTCCACATTCCATATTGAATAGCAACTTCAGCTTATTTCAGTCAAGAAAGAAAATACCATGCACTTTACATGCTGATGCCAAAGATGTCTAAAAACAAGACATTTTCTGAGTTTAGAAAAGAGAAACTGAATCCTTTAGGAATCAAGAGAATGACATTGTGTGTGTGTGTGGGGGGGGGAGTAAGGTAACAGAAAAAGTAGCCCAGAAAGAATAGCAGGTAGAGTAGACAGGTATATACAGAGGTCTGGAGGGAGAAGGGGAGAAAGGAAATAGTAAGCTAGAAAGAAATGTACTGAGCCTAAACAGGCAGTGGGGGGAGAGTCATAAAATTGGTAGTATTAAGCAACCTGAAAAACACATAAAATACAAAAGTGTAGTAGGGCTTTGATTTGAGGGGACTGAATTACATGATGTTTGTTGAGAAGTAATACCAGGTTAAGGCAGAAAGAAAAAAATCTTTTGGGTAGAAAGCTCCATAGTATCTAAATGTGACCTTCCCCATTCAAGGTGACTCCTTATCTCCTCCTCCTCCTACCTTCTCCCCCCTCCCCATGAAATAAGCCAGGGACTGAGACTAATGCTGTGTGTGACTTTCCTTGGCCAGAAGAGCAAGGACTGCAGAATGATGTCTGCTTTGGCAGAAGCCCAGAGTGGAAAATTTATTTACTGCCTTGTCAATGTCTCAGCGAGATGGGCTGCTGCCCCTCCACATCCATTATAAAGTGCCCATGCAGCACACAGGAGCAGAGACTCACTGAAGCCTCTATGTCTATAGATTGGCAAAAAAAAAAAATGGTGGCAGATTAGACTGAATTTCTAACTCTCAGAGGATTTGGCACTGGAATTCAAAACCAGAAATTAAAATTAAAAAAAAAAACAGAATTCAAAAGCAGAAATATGCCATCTTGCTGCTGAGAGTGAAACTGATGGGGGTGTTCCGGCTCCCATACTTGGCAAGGTGTTTGTGTTTGAGCTTTCGGTCAATAATCACATTCACTATCTCTCCAATCATCAGATCAAAAGGCAGATTTGGAGGACTGTATTTTTTGGAGGTGGTTCTGCATAAAGAATAAGGGGCCATTATTGTTATCACACTTAAAATCAAAGAGAGGGAAATATAGTAGAAGAAAAACAATGCTAGAATAATTATTCAGTACAGAACATTTTGATACTAGTACAGAGTGGCCAGAGATGATTTAATGCTTCAAGGTGACACTTTTGAGATCAAATTTACTTCCAGATTCAATGAGCTTCAGCACAACTACTTGCGTGGGCTTTTAATGTTTTCATTAATCTCATTTTATTTTTGATAGCCGAGAAACAACATAACGTGGTAGATAAGGGGTTTACCTTGGAATCAGGAAAAACTGGCTTCAGGTCTTGACCCTGTCACATACTAAATGGGCCCATGGGTAAATCTCTTAACCTTTTGTTCTCCAGTTAAGATAATAAATTCCACATAAGTTGCAATATGTACTAGTGGAAGGAATTTCTATTCTGAGATCCTTACATGGGTGAAATCATAGGCATCACTAGTCCTCTCTGAAATAAAAATTACAAAAAGGAGTCACTAGAAAGAGATAGTGAAATGTTTCTGTGATCATGCATGGCTTCATGGCTACTTCCTAAGCCTTGGTTAGTGGCTAATGTCTGAAATCAAAATGCTTGATTGAAGATGGTTCAGCAACCTCAGCAATGCTGTTTTATCACTGTGAGGTGAGACTAACTTAATATAATTCATCATGGATGGTGATTTTTATGGTGATTTTTTTCTTTTTCTTTTTTTTTTTTTTCCAAGGAAGGAGAGGCATTTGTCTATGCTAGAATTGCTGCTACCATCTTACCCTCCCACCTGGTGATCAAAAAGCTAATTGTTCTAGGACAACTTAGATGAAGCAAAAGCATTTATAATTACCCACCTTCTGTGTGTCCATGACATAACTCATAATATTAACAATGGACAGTAGGAGACAGAAAGACAGAATCTCCTCAGCACTCAATTACAAATGAAACCATTCAGTCTTAAAAATGTATTTTGGTATTTAATTTTTATGGGTTCTATTTTTTTTATAAGTTACTATAGACTAGTTTTCAAGTATTTTTGGAGAAGACGATGGACAACTTTTCTAGAAGAAAATTATGACTCTTCCTGATTAGTGTATGATTTCAGAGAGTGATCAGGACCAGAGCCTGACTACAGATAAAATTTTGTTGACTACAGATATAATTTATATAAATAAATTTATTTACAAATAATTTCTGTGAAGTTCATACATTTGGACAGTTCATGATTTTGCATACAGTACTTACCCATGATCACAGGATTATAGTCTGAGAACTGAAGAGACCTCAGAGGATTTCTAATTTAACATCTTTATTTAACAGATGAGAAAACTGAGGTCCAGAATGCTGAAGGAACTTATTCAAAGTCATGCAGGAAGAGGCAGATTCAGGATTTGAATCCAATTCCTGAGTCTTTAAATATATCATACTTTCTACTGAACCATGATCATATAATAACAATGACACTATCTCACCTATGATGCTCACTATAAATGTGACTCTGGGCAAATTAAAACCTCCCAGGAGCTCATTTTTATCATCTGTAAAATGAATGTTATGGACTGGATGGCCTTTGAGATCCCTTCCAACTCCAAATCTATGGCTTGACATGATGCTATGAATAATAGCCCACATTTGTATAGTGCTTTAAAGTTTGGAAATCATTTTATATGCATTACTTCATTTGATAATAGCCCTGAGGAACTGGCTGTAAGATTTTGAAGTGGCTTCAAATTGTCCAAAAAATAATGTAATAGAATATTTTTAACATTGAAAACACATCTAATTATTTGAAAATCAGCAATTCATGTTTATATGGCTATGTGCAGCGAACTAGAATACACAGTTAAGCAGAAGATTTAATCACTAAGATTCTTTATAAATGGCAACTGAATATATTGCCAAGAAAAAAAAAACAACACACTGATTTTTCTCATTGGGGAAAATTTGGCTCTTCCTTGAGTGTTAACCAGTCAGTTTCTTAAATCAAGACTGATGGACCTACAGGCTGTTTTTCTAGATGAGAAAACTGCATTTGCTAATTGTTCTCATATAAATATTCAACCCCCTTTTGGAATCTATGTAAATTACCAACTTGAGCATTATCCAGCATCAGCGAGTTTCATAGGTTAATAATTCATCACATCAAATAGAATGGGTTTTCGTCCACTTTAAATTTGTTAACCTGTATTTCCATTAACTTGCCTTTTCTATTAGTCCAAGAGATGGGGGAAAGTATTATTGACCATCTCTAAGAAAAATACTTTCCTATTAGAAAGTATCATTATACATAGAATTCCTAGAATTTACTGATGGGAAGTGGCCTCCAGTTTGTAGAGAGATAAATGGATACAGAAACATCCTGGGGGTAGGCTTATTCTTAGTCAGGCCAAACTTAAGATCCAGCTCTATATGGTTGAGGAGTAGCTTGATCTTGCAGGGAGCTTGTAGTGTGTTCAGGAGTCCTGGAAAATTGTTTGCAATGTGGACGTTGAGGAGGAATAAAGAAATTGATGTAGGAAATATTGACCTTCTTTCCAGTGCTTTTTCCCCTTTTAAAAGTATTACAGTTTATCAAAATTGAGAAGGAACAGATTCCAACATTGTTTTTTTTTGCACTTTGAATCCTATATATCCAAAGGGCAACTTTTTAGAGCATGCAGAAAGCCAGAGACAGAGCCAAAAGCAGATCCTATGAATTTGATTCTACTACTTTCCCCACCAAACTGTCTTTATTCTTTTATACTGCAAGTATTTTGATCTTGATTCCGTCATTGACAAGGAAGCACAAAAAAGGAAATCAAACCTCCTTCTATTGTTTCCAGTCTTTTCCATTCCCACATAAAATTACATTTATCCTCTTTTCAGTCACCACTACAGAGTTATTGTTCCTCTTAATCTAGTCAGTGACTCTCTATTTAAATTAGGAACATATTCATATGAATATATCTCATCTTATTGTCTTCTAAGTCACAATACAAGAGGCTGAGGCTGTGCCTAGATGCTTGAAACCACCATGTCTTGTCAATTATTTCAGGTGTCTTAATGGCCAAGTCACATGGTGACAGGATTCTTCTGCTTTACAGAGCCATTGCTAGATAGACCCCAAATCCCTAATCAGTTAAGCAGTAGCAGACACAGTTGTTACCTCCATACCCTGCCTAAGGGTGGCCCAGGACATATTTCCCTGTATGGTGTCACTTACCCTCCAAGGTTTGGGATTCCTCCAAGCTACTCTTGCAGGTTTACACTAATCTTTTCAGGGGCAGGAGAAGAAGTGTCAGACTACTTCTTAATATTCATTTCCTCAAGGCAAAGAGCATTTGCTTTCCACCATGCTTGAAAGAGGGTGAGAAGACGGTGGGCACAGAGTAAGTGCTTAATTAATACTTGCCGACTTGATAGGACTCACAAGAGGGGATGATCAATCGCACCTTATAAAATATGAATGCCGCTTTTCAATCTTGAACAAAATGAACTGAAGAACAGAGTGAGTGAGGAAACCAAAGCCACTTAAACCTTGAGAAGGCCATTTGGGACTAGTTAGGCTGCAGCACCGACCACTGGAGTTTGCCAGAAACAGTCATTTAATCAATCAACAAGTATTTATGTAGTCTAATTCAGGGACAGAGTAAACAAGCTGCTTCTGGCTGAGCATCATTTGACTGACCATTATTCGCCTCTTAGACTTATAATCATGCCATATTCCCATTGTTCCTGTTCACTGAGGTTGCCCACGCTCCCCATTCCATCACTAGAACTAGGGTCTCCTAGATAAGCTCAAGGATCTATATCAAAAGCTAATTTTTGAAAGTATAACAATAAAATTAAATTAAGAGCCATCCTAATGTGTTGGATAGAACTGTGGCTTTCAAGTCAAGATATGGGTTCAAGTCATAACTCAGGCTCCTACTGATGGACCTTGGGTGTCATATAACTTTTAATACTCGCAAACACAGCTAAATTTTGTAGAACAGTGGCCAATCTGTATCAAGGGATTTCTCTTTCCAGTAGTTCCCTAAACCAAGGAAAATACAGGTCCAGAACAACAATAACATGAAATGAAATGAAATGAAATGAAATGAAATGAAATGAAATATCACTACAAAATAAACCCTGTCCAATGGTGTATTATTTAACCCTGAATGAATAATATTCCCCAATCAAATAATCTGGAAATGATCATTTATGACCCAGACCTTGAGAAGCATTGGTTGGGTCCTCTTTCATGAACTTAGTTTGCTGGATATATTATAGGTATTTGTGTGTGTGTGTGTGTGTGTGTGTTTGTATTTTAACCCTTCTAGATCACATGCTCCATGAAGTAAAGAACCATACTTTATCTTTATATCTGACTATTGTGGAGTACAGTGCTCCATAATACATAGAAAGTACCTAATAATGTTTATTGAAGGAATTTCATAAGGAATTGACCTAGAGAAAAGGAAAGATAATCAGACCACTCCTGTATCAGTGTAAGCACTGAGGATTCCCCCAGGGATTCATTCTGGGACAAACCTCAGCTGATATTTTTATAAATGATCTGGATGACAGAGTACACAGTAATATATCTAAGTTTGTAGATGACACTGAGCTCTCCTGGGAAGTGAAATGCCAAGCCAACAGGGACAAATTACAAAGAGATTTTGAAAGACTGCTTGATTGGGCAGAAATAACAGGTGAACTTCAACATAGGGAAAATGTAAGGTAATATATTCAGAGAAAAATGACACAAAATATATTCAGAAGCTGATGGGTTCTGAGCCACAAGCAGAAAAAAAGGATAATTCATTCTTTCCATCTCTAAATATCTTTGTTTGTTCATTATTTTTTCCCTTCCCTTCTATATCAGATGAAGAAGCTTCTCTTATTTACCTGTGCTCTTCATTCTAATCTTTCCTAACTCTTCTAATGCCTCATTCACAAAATTATCTTCTTACTCTGTAGCTTCTCCAAACCATTTCTACCCACTCACACCTTTCATTCTGTTTTCAAATGTTTGGCATGCTCTCTTATCTTGGGAGGAATGAAAGCTTTACTAGAACTTGTGTCCCACTTTAGTTGACATATTATTACTCCTACATCTTGTCCCTGGTAAACTCTTGAATAAGTGGGCTACACTAGCCAATTCTATTTCCCCATAGCCCAACCTCACTTAAAGCCTTATAATTTAGTTTCTATCACCACCTCTCTACCAAAAGTGCATTTTCAAATATTTTTAATCATCCCTATCATTACTATATCCAAAATTGTTTTCTCAGTTTTTCATTCTCCTCAATCTTTTTGCAGTATCTGATGCTAGGGCGTAGTGCTTTCTTGAAATTATCTTTTCCCTTGGCTACTAGAAATGATACTATGATGATTCTTTTCCCATTATTCTGACATTTCTGCCTTTTTCCCTCTTCCCCAGTTCTTTTTTTCTTTTTTCTTTTTTGCATCTGTTCCCTAAATGGGAGTGTTCCAAGGTTAAGTCCTCAGTCCTCATTCTCTGAACATCTTTTACCCTCGGACAGTTTTAATTATCACCTCTATGAGAATTATTAACAAATTTCTATTCCCTCTCTATTGAACATCCCATTAGTGTCTCAAATCCTTCTTGTCTAAACATGTTGTGTTCATTTTCCCCAATAAGTTGAATTCTCTCCTAACTCTTTTGTTTGCATTCATCATATGATCATTCTCCTAGTTACCCCAATTCAAAAATTGTCTTTAATTCATTGCTCTTCTTTTCTCTATGTCCAATTTGTCTTGAATTCCTTTTCTTTGTAGTTTTATAAAGTCTTTCAAATCCTTTCTTCTCTTTTTTTCATATCCATCATTTCAATTTATGTGCTCATCATTCAGCTCACACCTAAATTACTATAGTAGCCTCACAAAGTGTCATTTAACACAATGAACACTACTCAACATATTCATACTTTCCATTTCAGATAAACTGGTCAACTAAATCAATATCCCTGACCACTTCTACTTTTCTCTTCCTGTGGATTTGATCTTATCCTCTCCTCATTTCAGTTTAGATCAACATTTATTACACACTAAAGCAATGTGGTCACATTGAAGAAGATGCAAAGTTTAAATAAGACATGATTCTTGCCTTCATTCAACTTATAGTCTTATAGGTAAATAAGACATAAACACATATATAAAACAATAAAGAATATTGCATAGTATGAATCAGTGCTGTCAAACTCAAATAGAAACAGGGGCCACTAAACTGCGGGCAGCTAGGTGGAGCCATAATGCACAGAGTGCTGGGCCTGGATTCAGGAAGATTTTCCTTCCTCAGTTCAAATTTGGCCTCAAACACTTACTAGCTATGTGAGACCAGGCAAGTCACTTAGCCACTTTTTGCCTCAGTTTTCTCATCTGCAAAAGAGCTGAAGAAGGCAATGGTGAACCACTCCAATATCTCTGCCAAGAAACCCCCAAATGGGGTCATGAAGAATCAGACACAACTGAAAACAACTGAACAACAAGATATTGTAGATAAGTATTCTCTTTGAGCTGCATATTGACTTATTTTTAAAATGTGATATTATTTATATTTTATTGTATTGTTATTTATTTTTTTAAATATTTCACAATTACATTTTAATCTGGTTTCATCAGGACTCAGGAGTATTGTGGAGTGTGTCAAGTGGGGCATGTATATGACACCTCTGATATAAACAAATAATAGAAGCCTTGGGGGAAAGAGGATTCTGACATGGAGAATCAGGAAAATATTTATGGAATTAGATGCAGATATTAAAAAATTCATAGCAATTCAATGGGAAAAAAAAGGGGAGGGAAGAGATTCCAGGAATAGGGAAGAAAGGAATGGAGGCAGGAAATTGCAGAACATGTACAAGTGAAAGTAAACAGTAGAATTTGGTTGCAACTTAGAGTGTGTGTAAGGGAGTAATATAAGATGCCTGGAAAGATGGAGTACTTATAAATGCTAGGAAGAAGACCTCAAACTTAATTCAGGAATAGGGATACAGTGAAGGATTTGTCCAGAGAAGTGGCAGGAACTAGATCAATATCAAGGAAGATTGGTCCAAAACAGGTAAGAAGGGATGGGAGATATCAAAGAGAAAACAATCTGCCAAGAGGCAATCCCAGTATTCTCTCTATTGTTGTTCAGCTGTTTTTGACTCCTTGTGACCCTATTTGGAGTTTTCTTGGCCAAGATACTGGAGTGGTTTGCTATTTCCTTCTCCAGCTCATTTTACAAGTGAGGAAACTGAGGCAAACAAGATTAAGAGACTTACCCAGGGTCACACAGCTAAGTAAGCATCTGAGGTTGGATTTGAAGTCAGGGCTTCCAGACTCCAGGCCCTGTACTCTACCTGCTATGCCACCTAGCTGACCTTCCAATGTTCTACATAGGTAATAACAAAGGCATATAAACTACTATAGAAATGGAGAAAGTGAGAAGATAATAAGAAGAAGGGACAGAGAAGGTAAACAAAAGTGTATAACTTACTAGATAGGAGAGATGAAGAAGAGGGAAAAGTCCAAGTTAATACTAAGGTTTTAAAAGTGAGAGATTGAACAAATGGCTGTTCCATAATCAGAAATAATGTCAGAAGGAGGAATGGCTTAGCAGGAGAGATAATAATATCAGTTTTAGACATTTTTAGTTTGAAGTAACAGTGGAACATGCAGGTAGAAAATTTAGAAATGTGGGTTTGGAGGTCAAGAGGGATCAGAGCTAGAAATGTAGAACTAGAAAGGAAATGAGAAGACTTCAAAATGGCTAATAGGGAACCAAAATGTAAGATAAGTCCAGAGAAAATAAGAGATTACCTAATTGACCCTGAGCAGTAAGAATCACCAGAAGGTACAGGACTTAGTCTTGGGGTTCACTCAATTAGTAGGTGTGGAATAGATGATGAATGAGCAGAAGATTCTTTTTTGGGTGGATGAAGATGGGGAGAGGCAATCAGGCTTAAGTGATTTGACCAGGTTCACACAGGTAAGTATGCGAGATCTGATTTGAACTCAGGTCCTTCTGACTCTAGGGCTGGTGCTGTATCCACTGCACCACCTGGCTGCTCCAGCAAGGGAGTCTGATGAGGAGCAGACAGACAGGTTGGGGGGAAAGGAATATACTAAAATGTGCTAAAGGAATGATTACTGAACACCAATCCGCATGGCTTTGTCAAGAATACGCCTTATATGCCCATCAATTGGGGAATAGCTGAGCAAGTTGTGGTATATGAATGTAATGGAATACTATTGTGCTATAAGAAATGATGAACAGACTGACTTCAGAAAAACCTGGAAAGACTGATCTGATGCTGAGTGAAGTGAGCAGAACCAAGAGGACTTTGTACACAATAACAGCCACATTATGCGATGACTAATATTGTTAAACTGAACCCTTCTCAACAGGCCTCGGGATGGAAAATACTGTCCACATCCAAAGAAAGAACTATGGCAGTTGAATCACTATCACTTATTTTTACCTTCTGTTGAGTTTTGTTTCATCTTTCTGATGGTTCCTCCTATTGGTTTTAATTCTTACCTACAACTTCACTAATGTGAAGATATGTTTAATAGGAATGTAAATGTAAAGCCTATATCAGATTGTGCATCTCAGGAAGGGTGGGGGGAGGAATGGGGAGAAAAATTTTCAACTCAAAAGCATATGGAAGTGATTGTTGATAAATCAATAAATTAATAAAATTGGGAAAAAAGGAATAGGCCTTATATTTCATTTTTGATCAGATTCTTCTAATGCAGTAGATGATATAAGTTACTTAGATTTTAGTAAAATGTTTTCCAAAGGGTCTCATTAGCCTTTTAGAAAAGAGATATATGGGCTAGACAACAGTACAGTTACAATGCATTTGAACTGGCTGAATGTCCAAAATCAGTCCTTAATGATTTAATGTTAACTTTTAAGGAAGTCTTTAGGGAATGTCTTTGGGATCTGTCATAGCCCCGTGACCTAGTCTGGGTTTTTTTTTATTATCATTGTCTTGGACAAAGGCATAGTTGGTATGCGTGTAACATTTTTGGATGACATAAACTATGAGAGATACGTAACACGTTGAATGACAGTGATAGTCCAAAAAAATCTTAAGAAGCCAGGAAGTTGGGCAAAATCTAACGAAACGAAATTTAATAGGAATAAATGTAAAGTGTTATACTTGGGTTGAAAAAAAAAACTTCACAAAGACATGGTATAGGGAGGGATGGCTAAATAGCACTTTATCTGGAGAGAAAAATGAGTCAGTATTGTGATATGACATCCTAAAAAACTAACATAAACTTAGGCTACATACTCTAGGACTAGGCAGATGATAATTCTTTTTGACTGCCCTCTATGGTCACTACTCTTCTGGAACATTGTGTTAATTCTGGGTAGACTTTTTATGAAAGGCATGAGTCAATCAATAGAACATCCAGAAGAAGATGATTAGGATGGTGAAGGTCCTTGAGTTTGTCATAAATATTGGCTGAATATTTAGGCTGGAGATGATACCAATGGAGCTGTGACATCTTCCAATATTTGAAGAGTCCCTGTGGGAGAGGAATTATAATTGAAGAACTAAGAGCAAGGGGAACTAGAAAAGAGCAGTTTTGGAATTGGCATAAAGTAAAAAAGAATCTTAAAATTAGTGTTACTTTGAAGTGGACTGGGCTGGCGTTCCTCTCTAGACATCTTGAAGCAAAGGGTGTATAATGACTTGTGGGTAGCCCCATAGATACAATTTTTGTTTTGGTACAGGGTAGATTAGATGGCCTTAGAAATGCCTTCCAACTCTGAGATTCTGGGAGAGTCATCTGCAAAGAAGTATTTGTTCCCACCATAGGTATGTTGATTTTTAAGGGAATGTGGGTGGAAAAAGTAGACACAAGAACCACAGAAAGATGTTTGATATGAATTCATCTTCAGCCATCAGGAAGAGGATAAAAACCCAACAGAAGAGAAATAAGAAAGGATAATTAGATAAAAGGCTCAAAAGACAAGGATGGCATCACTTAAGCTAAGGGAAACAGAAGATTTTAGTAGGAGGAGATGTATAGTAGTGTCAGATGCTACAGAGAAATCAAAGAGGATGAAGAGTGAAAAAAGACTACTGGATTTCATGACAAGGATATACTATTAACATTTGAAAAAGAAGGTTCAGTATTAGGGGTAGAAGCCATCTCAGAAAAGATTGTTGGTAGGGAGGTGAGGGAAAAGGTAGAGATATTGGGTGTAGACAAAAATTTAACAATGAAAAGAAAGAGAAAGAGTGGTAGCTGGATAGAAAAAGCTCTTTTGACAGGCAGGGGCTTATAATTAACCCTCAACATACTTATAGCCAAATGGAAAGGAATGGAGAGGGTAAAATTGATGATAATCCCTTTTAGAACATTCTTCCACCTCTTCCTCTTCAATAATATAGCTTCCAGCCTAACCTGTCTCTCTTCCTCCATAACTCTTCCCCAACTACTTCAATCCAGGGAAATCTTTCCTCTTTCTGAATTTATTGCATTTGCTGTTTATATAACTCACTGTGTGAGTAATCCTGTTCAGCCATTTCATGTAATGTTGCTTTGTGCTGTTAGAAGAATTTCCTGCATTTATAACATGCCTCCCATAAAGAAAAGAAGGGAGGAAAACTCAAAAATCAATATGATACAGGCCCCAACTCTCAAAGATTTTACCATGCAATGGAGGGAAGGATAAGCGCACAAATTACTAAGATATAAGGAAAATTGAGGCATGGGCAAAGCAGTGGAGCAATCAAAGAGTTATGAGAAATTTGAGGAATGAGAGAATTTTTATCTGTTGATAAGAAGATCAGGGTAGAACTCACGGAACTCAGATTTTCATTGGGCCTTGAAGGAAGAGAGAGAATTAAGTACAGAAAGGATTTAGTGTTACTGAAGTTAGGGCTACTTTGGACACATCTCCAACATTTGGAGACTCTCATTATAAAGGAGAAGCATGGGTATCTATAATAATCCATGGGAGCCACTTTGAGAGATAGAATTCTCTGCAAAAGAGAATAATTACAGAATTTCAGAGCTCGAAGAAACCACAGAAGTCATCTACTTCAAATTGTACCTGAACTAGAATCCTCTCTACAATATCTCCAACAAGTAAGTGGTCATATAGATTCTGTTTATAAATTCTACTTCCTGTTTGGAGGAGTACATGATTTCTTGAGTCAGCACCTTCTGCTTTCGGACAGCTTTAATGGTAAGGTTTGTTTGCTTATTTGTTTGTTTTTTCTTTATATTGAGCCCATATTTGTCTCTCTGAAATTGCCACTGAAATTGCACTGCCCTCCGGAGCCAAGCAGAAGAAGTCAAATTCTTTTCTTCACAAGGCAATCCTTCAAGAATTTGAAGACAACTATAATGGCTTCCACCTTCCCATCTACCAACTTTTCTTTACTTCCAGTTAAAACCTCCAGTTCTGTCAATAGATTTTTACGTGACATGGTTCTAAATACCTAGTGACCCTCCTCTGGACGTACTCCAGAGGCAACCACAAAGGAATAAAATATTTCAAGTATAGTCTGTCTTAATCAGAGTTATTGGGATTCTCACTCCCTTCATTCTGGGCTCTTTGTTTATATTCACTGAAATTTAGACCACATCAGGGACAGCTGGTGGCTCAGTGGATAGAGTACCAGGCCTGGAGTCAGGAGGACCCAAATTCAAATCTAGCCTCAGATCCTTACTATCTGTGTGACCCTGGGCAAGTCATTTAACCCTTTTTGCCTCAGTTTGCTTATCTATAAAATGAGTTGGAGAACGAAATGGCAAACCGCTCCAGTATCTTTGCCAAGAGAACCCCACAAAGGATCACAAAGTGTTAGACATGACTGAAACAAACAAACAAAAATATTGCATTACCTTTTTTTGGTTGCTATGTCATGATTTGAAACAGTGGCAATTCTTTTCTTCCTATCCTACCCAGACAACAACCACAATACTCTCTACATATCTCGCTCAAAAGGGGGAAAAACAAACATGTATTAAGGTTTCTCTTCCCATCATGTTTAAAAAGGACAGTAAAATATCTATCTGTCTGCCTATCTATCCATCTATCTACACATACATACATATACATGTATGTATATATGTCATATACATGAGGTCCTTCCATATCTTTGTACCTCCCCCAGCACTTAATATGATCATATTACTTACACACCATGCCACAGCTGCTTAATTTGTATTTGTGGAATTAAATTTTTCTTTATTTATGTGGGTTGAAGGGAGGCATATATAGACTTACCTCTGCCTTTTCTATCCCCATTTTTTATGTCTGTTCTCTATTCTCTCTGTCACCTTCAAGTTGTATCAAATTATCTTTCTCTCTCCTTTTGAAACTTAGTTAAGGTGAAATCAGCTTGAATTTAAATCCAACTCTTCACATTCTGAGTTAGCAACCCTTTCCATTTACTGCCTTAGGGAATAGATTTTGAATTGGTTTATTTTTTTGTAACTAAGATTTTAGCTAAGGGTGACAAGTGGAGTGGCTGATACTTTAGTTCATAAAAGGACACAGATTCAGCTTTTAAATTTTATGTCAGTATTACAGAAAAGTTAAAATCATTATATCCAAATAGGTCTATAATCTTATCAATTAATATGTTCTCAACTAATGATGCAGATTACTCTGCAACCACAAGTTCCCTAAAGTGACTCCATCCACCACGCTTGAGAATTTCCTTACTTTAATATTGTAAGAATACCATTGGAACACCTTTTTCCACATGATTGAACTGCCTCCTTTGTTTCTATCATACATTTACCACTATGGATCCTTTATATCTGGTCTTCATTCAAATTCTTAATTTTGTATATATTTCTTATGCCTACTACATACCTATCCACTGCTTTCTGTGCTTACTCTTTTTTAATTCTTCAGAGACTGTTATATTCAATGTCTTGAAGCCATGGGGGGGGGGGGAAACAATAGAATATCAGTAATTAAATAACAGCCTTTTATTTTAAGAGAAATTTTGAGTCACTGTAGAAGCTTAGTCATTTCCTGTCATTTCCTGTTCTTCTTCTGTTTAATTCTAGTTCCAACCCATTACCCATTTATATGATCTGTTCTAGATACAAATAACAACCAATAAACTCTATAGGCAGTCCATCCTAATATCCCTCTGCATATTACAGATATTCTTCATTCATTTTTTTTTTCTGTGTGGGTAGCCAGGCCAACTATCTCCCCTTATCCCATTATCCTATTCCAATAACTCATACTGTGGACATGCTACTGTGTTCTCGAAATTTCATTTGCTCTGAAAGGCCTATGGTTCTGGTGATAGACCATGTCTGCTTCCCCAAGTTTAGCTTAGCTAAAGACAGAAAGGTCCATCACCAGTAGGGTGGCCCTTTGGTAATGCATTCTTTGACTATAGCAATTGCATGAACCAAAGACAGATGCATAAAGGTTCTCAGATCTGTGTGCTCTTTTTTACTTATGCATTTACAATAGCAGAAGGGTGGAAAAAAATTCAGAGTGTACTGAAAATAAGTTTTTAGAACATCTAAAATGTGATGTCCATGTACTTTTTTAATAGTTTAATGACTGGATTTAATAGAATTGATTTCCTTTGCATTTATCTGTATCTTGCTTTATGTAGTTAAAACTTATTTTGAGCAGTAAGGGAAATAGGCATTTATTAAGCAACTATTATATACCAGTTACTGTGTTAAGAACTTTGCAAATATGATCTACTTTGATCCTCAAAATAATCCTCATAAGTAGGTGCTATTCTCATCCGTGTTTTACAGAAACTTAAACAAACAAAGATTAAATGACTTGTCCAGGATTACATAGGCAGTAAGTATCTGAGGATAGATTTGAACTCAGATCTTCCTGGTTCCAAGTTGGGTCCTCTAGCTATTGCACCACCGAGCTGCCTAGCCAAAAATAAAAGGGTCCAAGCTTACCACTACTAAAGGGATTTGTGACTTCCTTGGTATTCCATTTAACTTGACTCTAAATGACAGGTCCTTTCCCAATAACCAACAAGTGGATCTGCTGCTAGAAGAGCTGAATCACATAAAGCTTGCTATTCTCACAATAAATATAACCAGTAAGAGGTGTGTGTGGGGGGGAGGGGGAGATGTTGAGACTAAATGTAAGGATGGTCCACAGATATTCCTGGAAGAGGAAAGAAGGAATTGATAAAATTGGTTTTATCATATGCCCATAGGCAAAAACCAAAATATCATTTCATGGAACATTTGATCATCTTGTATTGCAGGGTTCAGATGAATATTTGTGAAGAGAATACCATTTAAATAATTGCAGAATATGCCCCAAAACTGGTTTCACAGGTTGGAGAGAAAGAGAAATTTTGCCCTCCCCGCAAGTTATAAAATCCTTACAATTAAATCAGCATACACTTAGGGGCAACTAGGTGGCGCAGTGGATAGAGCACTGGGCCTGGAATTAGGAAGACCTTAATTCAAATCTGGCCTCACTTATTAGCTGTGTTTTTGGGCAAGTCACTTAACTCAGTTTCCTCATCTATAAAATGATCTGGAGAAGGAAATGGCAATTCACTCCAGTGTTTTTGCCAAGAAAATCCTAAATGGGGTCATCAAGAGTCAGGCACAACTAAACAACAACAACATGCTTTGATACATGGTGATTTTGATGCAAAAGGGTAGGATAGTGAGAAAAAAACAAATTATAAACCACGGTAAAAAGAAAAGGAATGAAAGAAGCCAAAGATTCAAAGAGCACACAGAAGCTTCCTACACCTATATCAAGAATACTTTCTTTAAGAAAGAAATTGAGGCAGGTAGGTAGCACAGCGGATAGAGTACCGGCCCTGGAGTCAGGAGGACCTGAGTTCAAATTTGGCTTCAGAGACATAACACTCACTAGCTGTGTGACCCTGGCTAAGTCATTTAACCCCAATTGCCTCACCAAAAAAAAAAAATTGATAGGCACTGGACATGGCAAGGATCAAATAAGATCACAAAGTTTGAAATTGATTCTATTTTAAAAGGCAAGAAAAGATTCAAAGATTAATGAATTACTGCTGAATTATTGTTCATGTATAGTTAAATCACCATCTTTAGTATAAAATTAGAAGAAAAAATGATGAGAAGAAAAAAAAGATATGCCACAAAACTCAATCCTGACCTATTCTAACAAGTTAGAAATAATTATATTAGTTTCAATGAGATTTTTTTTTAAAAGACAATATGCATTTTATAATTGTCAATAACAATTCAAGTAACTTGACAGTACTAGCTAGAGGCAGCTGCAGTGTAGGAAGACACTGAGCTTCCCACATGTATCTCATGATGTTCGCTCCTTCTGGCCCACAACAATCTATGCTCTTCCCAGCTTGGGTTCCAACACAACTCTGTTAATATGATTATATCATGAAAAGGTGCATGCAACTGGACTAATTTCATCCAATGATCTCTTCTGAATACTGGATGATTTCTTATTAGTAATTTAGCCAGGAATGTGACAGATTGATTTATCTCCCCTACCCTCATTTCTTTTCCACTTCAACTATGAAGAACTTTGGTTTATTTAGTCCTTCATTATTTCTTTGTTTTTAATTTAAATTTATTTATTTATTTTAATGGAATAAAATAAACATATAACATATAATAAAAATGATTTCACATGAAATTATTTAAGTACATCACTATTTCATGCAATTGCATTTTAAATGGCTTCCCCACTTTCAGCCTAACACAGCTTGCAAAAGGGAAGATGAAAGAATCAGCAAGACTTGTCCCCTTTATTACATGCTACCTATTCTCTTATTATTATTTTTTTCCTCCTCTTACTGTCATCCCAATGCCTTTCTGTATGACAAATAACACAATTAAATACCAAAATTCATCTTTGGCTTTTGATTCCAGGATAAATGCAGAGAGGGCACACAGAAGTGCAGTACTTCCTAACTACCATGGTATGGAGGGAAGCTGGAGGAGAGGGTCAAAGAATTCTTTCCTTGTATGTGCTCAGAATAGTTTTTTTTTTTAAAATATTAGCATCTTTGTTTTTAACTATTTAAAAATAAATTTATATGACAAATTTATTACATATTTAAAATGAATAGCAAGTTGTACATCGTAGATATGTGGTTTCATGCGCAATCATCTTTTTTTTTAAATTATACTGTTATAGAAATGTTTGTTTTATTCCATAAATGAAAAATAAAATAAAGGTGAAGAAAGAGAAACAAACAAATCTACATTATCATGCTTCAATGATTGACATTATGGATTTCATCCAAGTGTTGTATTTGACTGATGATCACTGGGGACCATCAGAGAATAGATGAAAACAGACATTCATCTAGTTAACCAATTTACAAATAGGGCTTGGGGACTTGCTCAATCTTAATTTAGCCCATTGAGAAAGAGGACAAGGGAAGCAGGAGCTTAACTGGTGTTCCCAAGTTGGCATCCTAGGACTTATTTTCCATTAGATAAACAAGTAATTAAGAGCTTATTCCTCTGACCATTGCACTTGCAATCAGAGTCAAGTCATCAAATGGAAGAAAGCCCTATGATCTTTTTACTGAGAGTAGCAACAGTACCCGGGCCGTATACAGAGGAACAAATTTGAGAGGCAGCATATTTGAACTGGATAACATTGGCCAACCGGCAAAGACATACTGGCTGAGTGGCCCGAATAAATCATTAAATCCTTCAGTGCCACAGGCAACTCTCTAAGACTATAAGTGGTTGAATAGTAATAGTTCTGCATTTCTAGAGGGAATTTTCTCTTTGAGAGTGACCAATGCTCATGAAATCACGTTCCAGTGGAGTATCCCAGGGATCTGTTCTTGGTCTTGCACTATTTGACATTTTTATCCATCTTTTGTATAAAGCCATAGATGGCAAGCTTTGGTAATGATACGTGTCTGGGAGAGAATGGAGAGAGCTAATACACCGATGGCATTTAGAATGACAAAAGATATTGAGGCAGGACTAGAGAAATGTGCTGAATCTAATCAGATGAAATTCAATGGAGATGAATGTAAAGTTTTATAGTAGGGTTCAAAAATTACTTTCACACATGTAGGATGGAGGAAACATGATTAGGTGGGAATTTGACTTAAAGTGGCTGGGGGTTTGGTGGACTGCAAGCTCAAAATGAGTTAGCAATGGGATGTAGCAGTCAGGAAAAAACTAAGGGCTGTTTTTTGAGATGCATACCTTCCTTAGATAAAGGTAATGATAGTTCTTTTGTACTCTGCCCTCATCAGTGGAGTAATGGGTTCAGTTGTGGGGACAACAGCCTGAGAAGGATTTTGTTAAGCTGGAAAGCATCTGGAGGAGAACATCCAAGATGGTGAAGGGCCTTGAGTCCATGGCCTATTCGGATCAGTTGAAGAAACAGGACATGTTTAGCCTGGAGAAGAGAAGGCTTAAACCTGATACCTATGTGCAAGTGTAGAAACCTGGTACCTCTGCAAGTGTTTGAAAGGCTGCTAAGTTAAAGATGGTGTACTTGACCTGTTTGACACCAAAAGGTAAAACTAGAAAAATTGATTAGAAGTTGTAAAAATGTATATTTAAGATTGATGTTAGGAAAACAAACAATAACAACAAAAACCTTCTTAATTCTAGAAGTTGAAAAGTGGAGCAGCTCCAGGCTGCCAAAAGCAAATATATATGTCCTAATTCTTTTGAGGTATTTGAGCAGAGGCTGAATGACTGACAGCTTGTTGGGGATGGATTCTTGGGGATTCCTTTCAGGTGTGGGTTGAGCTAGAAGACTCCTAAAGTTCCTTCCAACACGCATATTCTGGGACATTCTGATTAGCTGGTTTTTAGAGATGCCTATGCTCCCAGAAGGAAATTCCACAGATGAAGTCTCAAAAGTGTTAATATGTGTTTAACACCTTTAGAAATACCTTCAGGGCTCATGCCCAAGCTAATGACTGAAGAAAGCACAATAATAATATTTCCTTTGAGAAGCTTCTGCTGGTCACCTGGGATCAAGACAATTTTATTCAGTATCCAAATAAACTGTAACTGTTGTCTGATATTCAGAAATTAAAGAGGCTAATTTGTTTGTTAATTTCTGTTAATTAACAATTTCCTGCTATTTTAATTTCCCTACACCATTATAAAGTGTAAAAATAAAAGACTTTAATTTATAGCAGTTTGGTTTCAATTCAACCAGTGATTTGATATATAGGATATATAAACTGCATAAGGAAAGTTTCTATCAATGCAGATAGGTACCCACTCTACAAATTATAGTGTTACCTGGGGGTATTAGGAGTATATGCTTTTTATTTGCTTAGCGTGGTACAGCTAGTTTGAGTCAGATGTAGCTTTTGAACCTCAGGTATTTGAACCAGGTAATTCTAACTCCAAGGCAGGCTTTGGAGCCTCTGAAATATACTGAATCTCCTTAAATGAATGAAGGAGAGTAAAGGGACAGAATGTCATAATTTTAGGTGGTTTTCATGAGCAATTTAAAAGCAGAGATCATGTACTTTTCACATACTTTGAAGGGCACATAGTGAAGATTATAGTACTATGTATCCAGGGAACTCTGGATGGAATAGGTTAAGTCAATACCAGCTTCATGGGATTGTCTCTGACGGTTCAATCACTGTCCTCTATTGAGAAAATAATTGGACTTTACTTCTTCTCAGCTAGAGCACTGTAATAGTCTCCTACCTAATCCTCCTGACTCCTGTCTCCACTCTTCAATCCATCTTCCATACTACTGCTTCCTAAGGAAACTTCCTAATACATGACAAGAACCATGGCGCTCTTTATTTGAAAACAAACAAAAACCTACAGTGGCCTCCCCACTGCCTTTCAAATAATATCTTGATATTCATATTCAGATCCTTCAACAACGTGATTCTCACTTAGGTCTAGTGTTATCTCAGACTGTTCCTCTTCATATATTCTGCATCCTAATGCATGTCTTTATACTATCTCCTTTCCATCCTACACTCTCCCATCACAGGCCTCTGCTCCTATTGTCCCCAACCCTAAGTTTCCCCACCCCATCCCCATCTTTCAAAGCCCTTCCCCTTTTTTTCTCAAGGTCAAAATTATCTTTAATTTTATTCATTATATCTTCTGAAAAACCCCAGGTCCACTCCAAAGGAAAGTATTCCTCCTCAATTTTCTCATGCCATTTTATTTAAACTTTCCCTTTATACTTGTTTCCCTCAGCCATATGCTATTGCTATTTGTTGACTCTCCCCACAATTATTACATTGCAGTCTTCTTTAGAACAGAACATTGCATTATCTATTTTTTATCTCAGTGGCTACCATTCAACTTTGCATGTAGTGAGTGTACAATAAGTGTTTGTTTTAGAATTTTAACTCATTTTTTCTCAATCAAGATTCAGCTCAGGTGTCATCTTTTCAGTGAAACTTTGATTGTTCCTCTTAAGGTATCTCTCTCCCCACAACCCCAAGTGATCACTCTTTGCTTCTTGGGAACTCCCATAGCTCTTTGTACCTCTCAAATACACTTATAACAATTGTTCAAACAACTAGCATTTATTAAGCAAATTCTATGTGCCAGGCACTGTGCTAGGTATTATGCACTATAATTATTTGCACCCTTACTAGACAGGAAGCTTCTCATGGGCAGAGACCACAACTTATTATTCTCTGTCTCTCCAGGATTTATAACAGTGCCTTCTTATAATAAGTGTTCAATAAATGTTCATTGTTGAATTCTGAGATTACAATTACACCTGAGATCCAACACTGGAGAAAAAAACATTCAATGACATTCCACCTGAAGAGTTCTAACTTTTAATGTGCCAGATACAGTGCTGAGCAATGAGGATATAAAGGTAAAACAAAACCATTCCTGTCTTCAAGGTGCTAACATTCTGTTGTGTGGAAACTAAATTTACATAGAAAATAAAGTGGGAAATATGTACCAAAAAAATCCAGAGGGAAGGCAATGGTGACTGGAGGAGATAGGATTCTTTTTTAAAATTTTTTAGGAGATAGGATTCTTTTTTAAAAATTTTTTTTAGGAGATAGGATCCTTGTACAAGATGCTGCTGCTCTAATTGGGAAGATGCTATGGCTACCATGAGGCTGAGATGAGGAGAGAGGGCCTTCCATACACAGAGAACAAGGACATGGAGACATGAAGAGGGGAGCAAGTAGGCTAGTTGCATTACAATGCAGAGTATGTGAAGAAAATTGTCGTGCAATCAGCTTCAAAAGATAGGTAGGACCTCAGGGCTATAAAGTTCAAATAGCAAAGTTTGAATTTTATCCTAAAAACATGAGGGAACTAATGGAGTTTCTTGAGCATGAGAGTGACGTGAATTAAGATGGGTTGTTATTTAGGGGGGAAAAGAGAATTTTTAAAAAATGATTGTTTTCATTCACTCAAAAGTGCCTTTGCATATTATATTTATTAATTCAAATAAAGAAAAGGAGAACGAATTTAAGTATCAAGGTCTATGTCTCCTGGAGCACCAGTGATCTGCTCCTCATTCTCTGCTTTGTACAAAGATTTTTCAGACAGGAAACCACTTTGGTGGAGCTAAATGTTAATTCTTGTTTTTCATCAGCATAGCTTCTGCTCTTTGCTGGTTGCTGTTCACACTTGACTCTTCCATCATGTTGCCATAGTTAGCAATGAGTTCCCTCTCTGGGCTTGGGGTTTGATGGGTATTGCGCTGCCTTCTTGAATGTTAATTTTAAGCTTCTAGAGGCCATGGGCTGTTTTTTATTTTGGTCTTTGTATTCTTAGCACTAGAGAGGAAACATGATCCACAGAATACTGAGTCTTTGGAGTTATAGTTGTTAATTTAAAATCTTTTTGCAGTCCATTACTAGGTTTTTTTTTTGTCATAAGCAAGTCACTTCACTTAACCTCAGGCCATTCACTACAGTGTTCTAGTAAATTGTAAATGGGGCAGCTAGGTGACACAGTGGATAGAGCACAGAGACTGGAGTCAGGAAGAACTGATTTCAAATCCAGCTTCAGACACTTTATTAGTTGTGTGACCCTGGGCAAGTCACTTAATCCTGTTTGTCTCAGTTCCCCCCAATTGTAAAACAAACTGGAGAAGGAAATGGCAAACTGCTCCAGTATCTTTGCCAAGAAAACCCCCAATGGGATCATGAAAAGTCGAACATGACTGAAACGGTTATAAGTGAGCTTGCTGAAACAGACATAGATCCTTGATATTGGATCTTGCACATAGTAGGAAATTAATAAATATTTGTTAAGTTAATTTTAATTGATTTACATCAATTAACCCTGAAACCTGAACTTATTTTCACATATGAAATAGAAAAAAAAGGTGCATGCAAGGAAATCACATAAAGACATATTAACTGTTGAAAATAATGTGTTAAAATGATTTAAATGATCACATTTCTAAAAATCACAATTAGAGCTCAGCTGGTCGCCACCTTCCCCTAGAGTTTCATAAACCCACATATGGGGTTTTGAGTTAGAAAACAGATGTGCCAAGTTAGACCTAATTATGTTGTTTAACTTGACCATGAAATGCCTGTGATCAGATGTCATTTCATCTTTTTTCTTCTTCTTCTTTAGATGAGTGATGATTAATTGAAATAAGAAACAAACATATGCTAGGTATTTTGCTTTTGTTTAGTATATAGGAAAAAGGAAAGTGACTTTAAAAAATGAGAACCACAGGCATACATAGGGGAAAATTAGTTAAGGGATATATTAATAAAAAGCAAGTTAAGTGTGTCTGTCACAGAGACAGAGACAGAGAGACAGAGAAAGACAGACAGGCAGAGACGGACACAGAGAGACAGAGACAGAGAGAGATAGAGACAAAGACAGAGACAGAGACAGAGAGAGACACAATCAGAGGAAGGAAAGAAGGGACAGAGTGACAGAAGCACAGGGCACACAGAGAAAAGAAAATACATAAAAAGACAGAAGTAGACATAAAGGGACACATATAAACAAGAGGACTGAGAGATGTTCATTCCTAAACAGTGATAGAGAGATAGGAATGGGGGGCTTTTATGGAGCTTGTCCAACTGTGGCCTTCAGGGTATTTCTGCTAAAGATTTTAAGACATCTTACATTTTTTGCAAATACAAGGATAAATATGGATGTCATATCTTGATATTTTTTCATAGACTTGATAGAATTAAGGTGAGAGTTGAATCTAGCACTTGGACCAAAAATTCCCCATCCTAAAATGGATAAATTTGTTAGAATTAATTTTATTCTAGGATGGATCTATTATTTTATAAGATAGACCATGGAAAATGATAAGGGACTTAGAAGTTAATAGGAAAAAGCACCCATTTTGAATGAAATGATTTAATTCATCACAAGCTTTAGATGCATGAAAAATGTACTGTAATTCATATGTAAGCTCTTTTTTTCCTTTGCCTGTCAGAAAGGCATTCCCTCCCCCATTGTGTTTAACCACAAATCACTCCACAAATAGAGCACAGATGAAAATTGTGCTTGCCTGTGTTTTGATGGGGAGCCTGTCATTATTCAAGCGTGGTGCTTTGGTGTTAGCATCATTATGTTATTATGCAGTACTCCAAGTATCACAGTAAGTCCTTTCTTTAAAGATACTTGGGTTTAGTCCTTTTCAAGGATTATTGGCTCATTTAGGGGAAAAAATGTACCTGAAAGAAGTGTAACATAGTAAATAGAGAGCCAGTCCTTGATTCTGGAAAATCTGGGTTCAAGTCTTACCTCTGCCATGTACTACCTGTGTGATTCAAGGCCAATCACTTCATCTCTGGGGGCTCCATGAACTCTCTAAATCAAAAGCTGCAGTTGACCTCCATAGGGAGAGTTTCCTCACTGGGAGTTCCCAGCACAAATAAATTAATGGTTTGGATCACCCAAAAGAAAAGACACATGCTTGCTGGTATGAACACTGTTTCAAATCTAACTTACATTTTTTAATAAAATCAGAATATTGAAATTTCTGAATGTTTTCCTATTTTCCCAAGAAACATAATAGAAATTTTGGTAAACCCATTTAAAAATTCAATGAAGTTCAAAGAAAATTAGTTTTCTTTCTAGTATCACTGGAAAGCCTTGTGAACCTCAAAGAAAGCAGCTGAACTGCCCAGGAGTTTTTGACATGGTGTATACTAGAAACTCAGGACAGCTATGTGGCACAGTGAATAGTGCACTGGGCTTAGAATCAGAGACACTCATCTTCCCAAGTACAAATCTGTTTTTAGACACTTTCTAGCTTATGTGACCCTGGGAAAGTCCCTTAACCTTGTCTGCCTCAGTTTCCTCACCTGTTTGGGGTTTTTTAGGCAGTTGGGGTTAAGTGACTTGCTCAGGGTCACACAGCTAGTAAGTGTTAAGTGTTTGGTCTGAGGCTAGATTTGAACTCAGGCCCTCCTGACTTCAGGGACAGTGCTCTATCCACTTTGCCACCTAGCTGCCCCTTTTTGTTTGTTTGTTTGTTTGTTTGTTTGTTTTTTCAGTTTCCTCATCTGTAAAATGAGCTGGAGAAGGAAATGGCAAAACCCTCCAGTATCTCTGCAAAAAAAATTCAAATAGGGTTACAAAGAGTTGGACACTACTGATACAACTGAACAACAACAAAATGCTGAAACCTCAAAGGTAACCCTAGGAAGCAAAAAAATCACAAAAACTTACCCTCTCTAACAAATTCACATAAAATCTGTATGACTCTATACTGTGAAGTTTCCACTCTGACTACAGAGTGGTAGAATGTAGTATAAGGCATATTATGTGGTGAGAATAACACAGGTTGAAAAGAGATTAAATTAGAGCTTGAAGGAAAATGTGGGAGAAATTAAAACCAGATTCTCCAGAGACATAGACCTGATTGGATGTTCTATAATATTTGAATCAGTTATTTTAGAATTAAAATCCACATGACTCAATAGTGAGATCCTCCAATTTAATTTTCACAAATCAGGAACATAATTGTGTTTGAAAAGGAAGACAATTCATTTGCTGATAAATGAAAATAATAAGGGGATTGCATTGCTGACTCCTATACATTTACTTTGCATTTGTCCAGAGGGAATTGTCTATAGGGGTTCTAGGACTAGGAATAAATTTCTTTAAGCAACTTTTAGTGCTTTTATACTTATATTACATATTATATATTAATACTTACATATTTATTTAATAAATAAAATACATTCATATTAATTATATAATAATAAAGTATTATTATTATTATTATTGTCTGTCTTCTGCAATGCTATTGAGTCAATAGAAGACTGCTGATTAGGTGAGGATCTGTATTAGATTAGTGCTCAGCTTATCATCATCCAATCAACAAACAGAGCTAACATCTGAACTAATTTTCCTAAAAGAGATTTATAGATCACAAACAATGGGTACACAAATAAATAGTAGTGCTGGGAGCTACTAAATATTTCCTCCATACCTCCACCCCCACTTTACAAAGAAGGGTGAACTCTCTTTCCAACGTGACTTCCATACAGATCACTTCATCAAAACCTTTCCTGCTGAGGTAGCCAATGATTTGTTCATAGTCATGTCTGAGGGCATATTCATAATTGGATGGCACTAAGCTCTTTAGGGTGTAGAAATGCTGAGCAGATGGAGATACACTGCGGGAAGATCTCACAAGACTGTGTGAGTGGGCAGAAAAAGGCAGATGAGCTCGTTTGTAGGTAAGAGTGAGGTAATTAACACATTTAGAAAAAAAAATAATCCAAACTAAACTCATAAAATAATGGAATGAATCATCAGTTTTATAGGAAGGAGATCTGAAAATCCTTGCAGATTCTTTTCTAAAAAAATTTAACCCAATATAGACCTGCAGACAGAAGGCCAACAAAAAATACTGGAATCATCCAGATAGGTAATAGAAACAAAAGAGAAGGCTTTGTTCTGTCCTTATATGAGACCATGGGTGTCCTTACCTGTGGTAATGAATATAGTTCTGATTGTCACGACTTAAAAAGAAAAAAAAAGACATAAACCTGGGAAAGAGTCAGATAAGGGAATTAAAATGATCAAAAGGGATGGGCCAGAGCTTCTACAGATGGGGAAAGCCGGGTATGAGTTTTTGAAAGATGAAAGCTGTGAGAAAATATGACTGAAGTTTAAAATATAATTAACAGTAATTATGTAATAATGACATGGATAAGGTGAATAAAACTTCTAATAATAATCCAGAAAAAGAACTATAGAGTAAGTTCTTGCAGTTTGAAAATGATTAAGACAAATAAAATGAAATATTATATACCAAGCAATAATACCAATTAAAGAAAGCCTTGAAATATCTATAGGTGTTCAATACATAATAAGTTACTCTGAAAAGAAAGGAATATGTATGTGTGTGTTTAATGAGAAGAGGGTATATCCTGACCCAAAACTTTTCTGGTAGATATTATAGAAGAAAACTATCACATCCCATAAAACATCTCTGTATACCAGAGACTGAATATTGAGCTGGGAAGACCATGGACCTAACCTAGTATGACAATTTTATGCTCTTCTAATTTTCATCTTCCTCAACCTTTCCTATGCCTTTCACACAATTCATCAACCTTGCTCCTTCAGTACTCTTAACATA
The DNA here is from genome assembly GCF_003287225.1 of Phascolarctos cinereus. Classification (NCBI taxonomy): domain Eukaryota; kingdom Metazoa; phylum Chordata; class Mammalia; order Diprotodontia; family Phascolarctidae; genus Phascolarctos; species Phascolarctos cinereus. The sequence goes on from NW_027556098.1 coordinate 108,136,150, forward strand.
CAGTGAATTATAGTAGTTGGTAGCACAGGTATATCTAATAAATTGCAGTGGGTTAGCTTTTAATAAATTAAATAATCTGTAATCATATTTGTGTAGTGAATGTAATTCAACTGCCCTCTGAAATGTCAAGAGATTGGCTTTCATTTGTTTGTCTTGGGATATTGATTTGCTAAAAACAATTGCTTCTTTGTTTGATTTTTACATCTCACATTTGAGAGAGGTAGGTAGAGATTTTTTTTCTGCCTTTGCTTAAACAAGAGCAATTGAAATTGCAGATTTAAATAAATTCACCATTTCCCAAGTATCAAGGGAGTTACGTAAAAGCTATTGGGAGGCAGATTTCTGGCTTGATATAAGGAAGAACTTCACAGCATTTAACTTTCTTATGAGGGAGCTCAGAGAGAGCCCTAGATGACCACTTGTTAGCAGGGAATACAGGAAACTCATACATGGGGTGAAGAGGGAGGAGCTTGGACTAGGTGACCTCTAGGAACTCTACTAAGTGGAAGAGTCTGTAATCAGCATTAACTTATGTTTCTGACTTACTTATTACTACTATTTGTTGTTGTCGTTGTTGTTGTTGCTGTTTGTTCCTGACTCTTTGAACTTTATTCAGCTGTATTTTAAAACATTTTTCTTTTTACTGTTTTCTGTAGACATTGTTACCCTAGAGATCTTTTAAGGGCCTTCTTTCTGTATATCCCCAGCAACTGCAGCCTATTTATAAGGAGAACTTCCTTACCTGATATATCCATACACCAATCACATCATCATAGGTCAAATCCTTATCCTATATATATATCTCAATACACATACATAGAAAAAGGACTGGTCCTGTGATTTCATTTTTAGATAGAACTCCTGGGTAAGAATGATTTATCAGTTCAATTCATCTTCTCCACCACTTATAGATTTATAGAATTGCTTAGATCATTGAGAGGTTAAATGGATCAAAGAGCCACTATATGCCAGAGGAAGAATTTGAACCCTGGTCCTCCTGGCTCTAAGGCTAATTATGCATCTATCATTTCACCAAAAATCTCTCTATTTGTCTACCTATCATCTCTCTCTTTCTTTCTCTGTCTCTGCTTCCTCTTTCTTTCTCTTTTTCCTACGTTGATCTATTTATGTACATATGTATGCATCATCTATCTATCTGTCTATCTATCTATCTATCTATCCATCTATCTATCTGCTTGTCTGTCTATATGTCTATATCTACCTATCATCTACCTATACATCTATTGATCTCTGTCTACTAAGATTTTTTTATCAAGAACTTGAAACTTTATCACCCTAGACTCTCTTCTTCAATAAAGTCCTTCTATTTCAAGAGTTATTAATCTTATATATTTTGATAACTATCTATATTTTAATATACAGTTATCCCTTCCACATAAAGACTTTCTTCATCACGATTTTGATATATTGTGGGTGGGCATAAGAAATTAAATGGGAATTTTTGGAGTTTTGTGGAATCTGCAGATTATACATGAAGGCCAGCAGATAACACAGAAAAGGTTTAGAAACTCAGAAATGCATAAAATACGTGTACAGTATCACATAATATCAAGATATTTTATCTTTTAATACTATAATAATTCAGACCTTCTTTGATGCAAAGAGAGTACCAAAAAATTTTGCACGGATTTTCCAGATTGAGGGGGTACTGTGTGCCTAATCCCTGTGATGTGGAAGGGACAACTATGGTTTCTTTTATAATCTATGTATTTTATTTTATACATATAAAGTTATTCTGGGAAGGGTACCAGATTGCCAAAGGGGATCATGACACAAAAAAGGATAAGAATTCCTGCTCCATTTTGATATATTCCCTCTACTGCATCATTTCTTAAACAGGCCCATTCAATGACTAGGCACTGCCTCACATAAAGTGAGAACTGGGAAAGACTTTAGCTTAAAAAGGCCGAAGTCTCCCACTGCCTTCTGGGCCATTTCCAGTTGAACTGATCTATATCTGGCCACTGGACCCATATGGCTTTGCAGAGAAAGTGAGACTGGTGACTTCGCACAGGCCTCCCTCACTGTAATCCAATTTACTTGCAAGTCATGTTATCATCTTCCTGTCATAGTCCTCTTTGTTCTCAAAGGACAAACTACAACACACACACAAACACACAACCACAACTACCGGACATGATGAAGACTAATACTATTTCACCCTTTAGCTCACTTCTGCATCACTATGTGAGAGGCTCTCAACTTACTGAAGAGAGTAAGAATGGATTAGATTTATGAAAGTGTTCCCAACCCTATGGTTGTTATTCAACTATGCCATCTTCAATTCAGCTTTGACTCCCAGATGCCTTCCTTTCCAATTCAAATCCCTCAACTTGTCCATTGCCAGTACCTACCAAACTACTCAAATATAAAGGGCATTTGTGGTCTATACTGCTTTAGTTAAAACTAAGTTGCATTATTGTCTCATCATGTGGGACTTGCTCAATGCATTTTTCAAACTTTCTCCAAATTTTATGTTCCCTGAGGATAGAATCCATATTTCCATGGACTTTTGGAGTCTTATAATTCCATGCCTCTAATAGTACCTAGTATAGTGAATATAGTTGCTACTTAATATCTATTTACCCACAGAGCCCAAATGAGGTGATTCGGTGTCTGGGCCTAAATAGAGAGGGATGTGGGAAAGGCAGCACAGAACAGATAACAGTTGGAGGTGACATGGCAGCACAGAAGGCCCTTGAAGGGCAGAGAAGCCCTATATCAACACAGGAGACAATCTAAAGGGGCAGGGGGACAATGTCACATAAGAGAAGTACCAATCCTGGGATCTAGGTGACCTGTCCCTTAGAGAGTCTGGGGGAAATTGTGTTTTGAGTTTCTCCATGAAAAAAAAAAATAAAAAAATAAAAAACAAATAACTAAAAAAGCAATTGTCTGGGAAAGAAATGTGGAGACACTTTCTTGTGAGGAGAAAATATTCCTTCTCCTCTCATAAAACCATCTCAGATAATGCCCTATTCGCCCTATTCTGACTCTCTGCACCTGTATCTCCTATCCCATCCTAATTCAATTCAAATTCCTATCTCAGCTCCTTTTATCAACTCTTCTTTTCCTACTTGAAGCTTGCATACCATTCTAAACCCAATTAGCTGTGTATTCCCTGTTTTTCCTTCAAGTCCATTTTAAATCTCACATTTTCCATTAAGGCTTATTTATTGAGAAATGAGGTAATGATTCTCACCGCCATGGATATAAGCTGCATACTATTCCCCTCTCAAAGAAATAACCATGAACACCAAATGAGGCCCATGAATATGTCTTGTTATAAAAAACAAAATGTCTTTTCGCTTTTATTTGCAACTCCAGTACTTAGCAGGATTCCTGGAGCACAGTAAGAGCTTAATAGATATTTATTGATTTGATAAACTGCTAGAAGAGTCAAATATATTTTCTTTCATGTAGTACAGCACTCATATAACAATGTCCATCAAAGGTTAACCAGTGGCGATGATATTGAGCACAACAGAAAGGAACTTGGTTCTAATGCAAATTATATCATCAAGCGAAATGTTCAAACATTCTCAAATCTAATCCGAACTGAACCTATGCATAAATCAAATAAACCTTACTGACTTGAAATAAATCTAAGTGTTTATCTGAGCAGAATCCCCAGACTTTTGAAACCCAAGACCTGACAATTTCTCAGCTCCAGAGCGGGACTTGTTTAAAAAAAAAATTTTAAATTCCTTTTCAGGCTGCTTATTTTTTTTTCTGTTTCTGAGATAAGATATTTGAGCCTTGAGGGCAGTCTAAACTAGTGCCTTTTACTAATGCTAATCTCATATTCATATCTTTCTTGATTTTTATTTTTTTAAAGCCATGTCTTTTTCCCCCTTTTTCTTTGTAGTCACACACCACAATGGTGAAATCTTCATTTATATTTAATTTGGCAGAATGTAATAAGTATGTTACTGTGCGAACAAAATTATCAAGCTTATCCCCAGACTTATACTACTATACTCTTTACTTCCTCTTTAAGGAATGCAGGGATCAAGTTGGACCAGGCTTCTTACCTTAGCTTCCTTGTCCCCTCTTATCTTTTCATGTTTTGGTATCTATAGAGGATACAATAGAAAGCCTAAACTGTTAAATGACTGAGAATGGGAAAACTTTCAAACTGGACTAGGATGTGCTGGCACATGTTTAACAACCAGTTCTCCAAGGGAAAATATATATTTGTTTGTAGGGCACCCTTTTAAGTTTAATCTTCATTATTAACATTCTCTCCATTACTTTCTTAATTTTAGATGATCAATGAAACAATAAATTAAAGGTCTTGATTTATGTTTGCCAGTTTTTGAGGTATACAACCTCATCCTGTAAATTGAACAATCAGCTCTCCAGCTGGCTCAAGCTGCATTCTGCATATCAGTGAAACTGGGTAAAGCTAAGAATCTTCTGGAAATATATAGATGAAACTGAAATCTGTACATTACAAACCAGAAAACTAATTCAATGAAAGTAGTAATTAAGTAGCAGTACAAAGTCAGGTCAATTTGTTAGTCTTTGTGGTGGAGTCTCTGCTTTGCTACTCAATGCTTCTGTGACCCAGTGAAAGTCACTTAACCTGTCTGAATTTCATTTTCCTCATTATTGAAATGAGGGTGTTGGATCCTGACTGGCAAGTCAATTACCTTCTCTGGGCTTCAGTTTCTTCACTTGTAAAATGAGGGTTTAGGCAAAATTTTATGGAAGGGTCCTTCCCAGCTCTAGATTCACGATCTTAATGGTTCTCAAAGTCCTGATGAGTTAGAATTCTTAGGCTTCCATGGTACAAAGATGAACAAGAAGACACTGTGTATATTCTTAAGGAATGTAGTCTACTGAATGCTCGGTGGTGCAGTGGACAGAGTGCTGGCCCTGGAGTCAGTAGGACCTGAGTTCAAATGTGGCCTCGGACACTTATTAAATGTGTGATCTTGGGCAAGTCGCTTAACCCTGTTTGCCTCAGTTTCTTCACCTGTAAAATGAGCTGGAGAAGGAAATGGTAAACTTTTCCGGAATCTTTGCCAAGAAAACCCCAAATGGGCTCAGGAAGAGTTAGATATAACTGAAACAACTCAATAACAACAATGCCTTACAAGTGAGTTTGACTGTATTTCTGACTTAGTAGTTGCGTGACAGCTCACTTGATCTTTCTCTGTATGAGACTGAGTGGCCTTTCCTTGCTCATTTGAATACTACATCTTAACTATATTCTATGTCTAGTCATCTAATAATAGTAATAACAATATCTATCCCTTATGCAGTTTGGAAATCACTTTAAACTCACAACAATCTTTGGAGGAAGGTTCTATTATCTTCATTTCATAGATGATGATGAACTGAGGCAGACAGCACTTAAATAAATTGTCCAGGGTCACGCAGCTACTAAGTTTCAGAGCCTGTCTTTGAACTAAAGTCTTTCTGCTGCTAAGTTCAGCACACTTCCCGCACTTGGCCACCTAACTCCCTATGCACACTAATAACATCTCTTAGATATGAACTCTTAGAATGGCTGAATAGACATTTGCTTACATATCTTTATCCTAGCTCTAGAATAGGAAAGGACTTTAGAGGTCATTTAGAACAATCTCCATATTTTACAGATTAGGAAACTGAGACTCCTGCAGATGAAATGACCATCCCAAGGTTATGTAGATATTAAGTGGAAGAATGGAGACTCAAACTCAGGACCTATTACTCCAAGTGCAGCACTCCAAGCTCAGTGTATATTCTGGGAAGACCCCCATACTCCAAAATCACTCAACTAAACTCTCATTCTGGAATTGGAATTCACTATTGGCTTCTATGGCTTATCCATTACAATACAGAAACACATAAACTTAAGAGAAACTGACAGGGAGAGCCATCTGAAATTTTGAAAGAGGAAAGGTGAAAGGGAGGGAGCAATAAGAGATATGACTCCTGGGGCCCTGCCCAGGAAAAGGCGATGTGGGAATACTGGGCACCTGAGAGATGGGGGAATGTACAGAGAGAGAGAGAGAGAGAGAGAGAGAGAGAGAGAGAGAGAGAGAGAGAGAGAGAGAGAGAGAGAGAGAGAAATCATAGAGGGGTAGTAAGCAAACAGTGGAGATAAAAGTTTTGTCTTATACCACTCCTGGATATTTGACCTAAGAGGAACCGAGCTTAGGGCAAACCTGTCACTATTACTAGAGAAGCGGCTAAAAGAAACAATGTAACATGGTACAGCATGGTGTTACTTGGTATTATCCGGCATGGCACAATGAAAACGTGTGAGTCTGGGGTGCAACAATCAATTAACAGGAATTTATTAAGCATTTACTATGTGCTAAATTCTCATTCGAGGCCTAGTTATGCTACTACATAGCTGTGAGCAAATTTCAGTTCTCCTTCATCCCTTCGTGTTCCCTGATTTTGTAAGATGAAAGATAATAGCTTTATAGATCATAGGATCGTAGATTTAGAGCTAGCAGGGGCCTTAGAGGCCATTGAGTCTAATCATTTTGCAAATGAGGAAACTGAGACACAATGACATGAAATGTCATGCCCAGGACATGGGCATTTAATAAGTGTCTGAGGTGGGATTTGAAAATAGGTCTTCCTCACTTCAAGTCCAAAGTTTTTTCTCAGTAACTTTTTGAGCCTTTAGGTAGCACATTATTATTCTGGCCTGTTTGATAGAAGGCATCAGTAGAAGAAAAGTGTTTTTGACAGATTTCTAACTCAATTTATCCCCTCAGGGTTTAAGGAAACATTATCTGATAATCATAATTCCTTTCCCTACAGCTACCTCGACATTCTCCTACTTCTCCCAGACTTGGGACTGGTACACCCTAACTGGAACCCCCTTCTCCCACACACGTACTCTGCCTCTAGCATCATTCTTTCATATATAATCCTAATAATTAAAAAATAAACAGCCTGTGTGCAGTCTAAGTAATCCATCTTAAGAAAGACTTCAAGGTATAGTAGAATTCTGAGTCAAGAGACTCAAGTTTAAAACCCAAGACAATAATATCCTGGCTATTTGATAATGAGTTAGTCACTTAATTGCTTTGAGTTCTTTCCTCAACTCTGAAATGGTTATAAAAATCTTTATTTTTCTTCCCTTACTGAGTTGTGAGGAAAATACTTTGTAAATCTTAAAGCAGTGCAGAAATGTAACTGATTATTATTGGTATTAAGCAAGTAACTGCAGGCCCACTGAACCTTTGATTATTCATGAATTTGGCTGGTGTAGTTGTTCAGAGCATGGTGCTAAGTGAGGTCAGAATCATATACTCAGTTCCTATCTAGCCAATGAACTTAATTTTGTTCCATGGCAACTGACTGCACCGCTAACTCATAAATGTGAATCATTGGTCAAGCAAATCAGTGAGGTAAGAAAAATGGATTTGTGTCAATATACTACCACTATTGCATAAATAACTCAGAGTCTATACCATTAATGCCATTCCCATCCACCAGGGACAATATATTCTTAATTTTAGTATTAGGGAAATCATGATCTATCATCACAGGTGGTAATGATTATATACACTAGTGACCTCATACCCCTACTTGTGTGCTTAGTTCTAGGTATAACTTAGACTCACTTTTAGCCTTGGAGCAGAGCTGTAAGTAGGACAATGTGACCAGATTTTGTGTGATGGTACTGACAAGGAGGGACTGGATTTTCCACATGGTGATTATGTGGATCAACATTCCTACGATTTTCATTCCTCATTCTGTATGGTATGACTGCCTCAATTCTCTCAGATAGCCATGGGTTATCATCTTCATTGTCTCATTGTTGTTATGTTCCTCTCCGAGGTATGCTTCATGTGTCTCAATCCTGACAGCTCCAGCCTACTCATTCTGTTCTGCGTTTCCATTCCTATTGCCTAGTTATCCTGTGTTTGAGTCCCACTGCCTATTAACTTTGTCAAGATTCTGATCCCCATACCCCAGTTAAGCAATCCCTGAGCTCTTAATATCTATTACCTCATTTTTTTTTACTTTCATAAAACTCTGATCATTGATGCCAAATATTCCAGACACTTAATTTTGTGCACACATATTCTTCAACTTTAGATTTCAAAAAAGACTTATCCAGTTGGACCTATAGTCTCTATCCACTCCTTTTCTGGATCCTAAACCCAAACTGCATGTATGTGATTGTGATTTATTGGCTCCAAAATGTAAGATATTGAACCTACATTGACCTCCCTCACCACTGTGGTGTTACGCTTCTTCCTAATACTCATTTACCCTACCATCACCACCCCAATCTCTGCTTCTTGGCCAGTCAAGAACAACAAACTCCACTGGCCTGACTAGACCTGGTTTTTACACCCTCTCATAGTCTGGTTTACCCTGTTCTTTCCCAAGTATTACAGTAGATGAGACATAGGTTTAGAGTTAGAACTTGTGGTATCTAAACCTGTTTTTGTCGCTTATTAGTTATGTGGAAACTCACTGGCACATAGGATAGAGTGCTAGATTTGGAATGTCACTTCCCCTCTTCCTGCCTCATATTTTTCACTTGGAAAATGGAAATAGTGTTAGCACCTATCTCACAGGGTTGTTGGAAGGAACAAATACATACATACATACATACATACATACATACATACACACAATATATGTGTTTGTATATGGATATATGTATACACACACATATATACACACACACACACACACACACATATATATATATATATATATATATGTATATATGAAATCACTTCAAAACCATAAAGTGATAAATGTAAATGATGATAATCATAATGACAATGATGAAGTCACCAAGCACAACTCACAATTTCTGAGTCTTTATGTTCTCATATGTAAAACACAAATAGTGATACTTTCACTTTTTACTAAAGCAATACTCCAATGACTCATCATGATGTTAAGGTCACTCTGGACTCTTGAATGTTATCCCAGCAGAACTCAAATTCTGATAGGTCTCACCAAGCAGGAAAGGCTTTGCCAGTGATCAACTGAATCAGTCATCTGAGGAAAGGTTTAGTTAAATTCAGAGAGGCTTAATACCAGGTGGTATTGATCTGAAAAATTGAAGTTGGCCTTAGGAAATGGATCTTTTGGCCACAACTCTTAAAGATCACCTAAAAATTACAGAGGAGGTTGAATCCATTCTAATGAAACTATAGATTTTGGAAGTATTGATGAACTTCACAGAACTGTTATAAGGAAAACACTTTTGTAAACCATTAAGTACCATGTATTCTAAAATGCAACTTATGTATTTATGTTTCTCAGTAGAACAAAAGGAAGCTGTGATGGTAAGGATTCTCCTCCCTGACATTATAAATCTCCCTCAAAGTGTACATATACATACACACACATATACACATATACATACACATATACACATGCATACATATGTGCATATGTATATAGATATACACATATATAGTCATATATAGAGAGGGAATAATTACTCTGTTCCACAGATGATATCTCAGTATATTCTATAATTCTTACTTGTGCAAAAAAAAGGAGAAGAGACAAGTGTTGATTATGAACTTAAGTTTTTTATACTATAGTCATAGACTTGAGTCATTCAAAGGTATTTCTCTGGGAAATCAACACAACACTCCAAAACCACATCTTGTTTGACTCCAACACGTCACCTATGACCAAGGCTCTTGTTAAGAGAGAGGCCACTAGCTGAAACTATGTAGTTAAAAGAAAAGGAAACATTTCAAGGACGAGAAGGAAAAGCAGTGACATCTATTGTTTTCATAAAAACTGTTATTTCTGTCACATATATTGTTAATTGACAAACCTCTGGAATTTAGATTTACTATGTTGTTAAGTAACAGGACAATTTTATTGAGAGTCACACCGAAGGCATGGTCATCAATGACGCAGAATTCATCAGGGAGGAGATATCTAATAGAAGTGACATCTAATGAAAACCTTGGGTACACAGAGACATATCCTTTATGTGCCAAATCTCCGACATTATCTCATAGGGAAATAGGAAGGGTAACACATTATGACATTATCAGCCGTTAACACCTTAGCTCACATTGGTTTCTTGATATATCTACCTCTACTTCACAGAAATTTACCCAGGGCAACATAGAAATTGAGGAGCAGAGCAGAGACATGAGTGGAAAGCAGTAAGGATAAGGCCTTACAGTGGAATTTGGAGAGAGGAAAGGATTGAAGCATGGGCCATTTGGTAGACTTAGGAAAGTACCACCATGGAGGGACTGTGAAGAGTCAAGAGACAGTCTTAATCGTAACCACTATTTTTGTTACAGAGGAGACAAGGATGTAGAAAGTATTATGGATGGTGCTGATGACCAACTTTGTCCACTTTACAATTTTACCTAGAAAGACAGCTAAGCAGTACAGTGAACAGAATTGTTAAAATTAATTATCTGAAATAAAAAAGAAACTGATAGCATTTATGATTTAATTTGCAAAGCTAGCATTTGCATATCAAACCAGGTCATTTGACTCCTCAGATGTCAGAGACAAGAAGTGATTTACAGAGCTGATTTTTATAACAAAAGAGAGGGATTAAAAAAATACAGAAACTTGTTTTGAACATAATTCAATTGGACAACGCAGGTCAGCTGACTAGTGTGCTTCTCCTAAGCTTTCTTAACCCAACAGTAACATCTAGCTGTCAAAGAGAGACTATCACAGAGGTCCTTTCCCTATAAGTGATGCCTTTTGTAACCAGAAAACTCACTGGGAAAAAGGAACTTGTGGTTTGGAGTTAGAAGTCATCCCTATGTTCCAGCTGCCAACCTTAGAAGATTCCATTACTCAACTTAACCTTTAGCTCAAGAAAAAAAATAGAGAGTTTATCAGATAAGACTAGAAAGAGGAACATAACCTTTGGCTAACCCCACTTTTTTCCAGCAGCTAGAAAGGGGAACTTAGCCTCTAAAAAGAGCCTTATAATCCTATGATTATTTTATTCCTGCAAAGATATATATCTTTCTCTAAATTTTTTGCTGCTAAATGATAAAGTCTTATCAGTCTATCCATTCACTAAATCTACAGGTAACCTAGACTTAAGAGACTATCCTGTATTAGTTTGACTTAGGTATTAGGACTGGCTTTTCCCAAAGAAGGAAGTTTAATCCTATAATCAAACTAAAAATAAATCAAAGTAATCAATACTACCTGATTTGCTTTTTGGAGTGTTAGGGCTAGGAGTCAGGATGAACTGAATTTCCATCCTGCCTCAGACATATAATTACTATATGACCTTGGGCACATCACTTAAGCCCTCTGTGTCTATTTCCTTAAATCAAAAATGAGAATTTTTACATCTGTAACATTTTGGACTTGAATGACTCTAAAATTTCTTCTATCTCTAAAGCCATGATTGTTTGATTCTGTGAATATTGAACCAACATTTTATAAAAATTTGAAAACTGGAAATTTGTAATTTGACCTAGTATCCACTGTAGAAATTAGTGCATGAGAGTAATTTAATGTATCACCCCTTTTGGAATTCTGACAGATAACATCAGGAAGGTCATTTCTTGAAAAATATCATTGCACCCTAGAAGCCAAGCACTCTTAGTATCCACTCAACAATAGAGGACTTACAAACTATTCTTCAGAGACTGGAGTGCTCTTGAAAAGATAAGCCAGGCTCAATCTCCTAGAGACTAGTTCAGTATTTCTCAAAGCTGGCTGCCAAGATTTCTTTTTCATTGACTTTCTCATCCTCTTCCACTTCTCATGCTCAGCCCTGCCCCTAATATTTTCCATCTTCTTTTATCCTTCAGGGATAAGCACAGGAAGGTAGTGAGAAAGAGACATACCCAGAAAGGAAGTTAAAATGAGTATTTTATCCATTTATTTCATCGGTCTAGGGAAAAGGAATAGGAAAAAGTGATAAACTGGTGCATTTTTTTTTGTTACACTGGAGGCCTAGTTAATGTACACTTTTACAAGTGTGTGTTTACAAGACACAGAATGGATTAAGTTACATAGACACTGAAGGCTGCTACTTCTACGGGTGATCAGGCTCATTTGAAACCACAAGGTGCTATAGTCGATTTCATCCTTTAAAATTTCACTTTTACCCAAATTGTTTGTACATAATAAGCAACTAATAAGTGCTTTTAATTTATTCACTCATTCATTTAGCAAAAGTAGGATTTTTTCTGTAATCATCTGAATTATTACAAAAATCAAGGAATCTCCGAGTTAGAAAGGGCATTAGAAATCATCTAAGCTGATCCTTACATGAAACATAAATCCTTTCTAGAGAAACTCTGGAAATGTTCTTTGTCTGAAAATGTCCAGGAAAAGGAAAATGCTATACTCCAATAGTCAGTCCATTCCATTTTCTTTAAAGGGTAACTTTAATTGTTAAGGCATTCTTCCATATCAAACCCAGCTATAGATTCCATCCATTTTTCTCAGTTCTCCCTTGAGAGTAACAATATATTCAACCTCTTTTCTGCATGATGCCCCTTCAAATAATAAGTGATCTCCTTTCTAGACCAAACAGTACCAAACACTTCAACCAATCTTAATATGGTATGCTTTTAATACTACTTAACAGCCTGGTTTTTCTCCTCTGGACACACCGTGCTTTTTTCAGTATCCCTTTAAAAACATGGTAGCCAGAATTGAGCACAGCTTACTCAATTTCATTGAATGGAAACCAATTATTGGAAGGGAAAACAGTTAAATGGAAACTTTATGAAATGGTATTTAAAAGAATAATGTTGGAGAACTAACTATGATAGGTAAATTTCTTTTCCTGCTTCTAGCATAAAATGTGTTAGAAAAAAAATCATTTGTTTTAGCACTTGTCATTAAGCACTATATACAGTAGTTAACTATTAATAAATAAGTAGTTAACATTTATGCAATGATTCATTTCTACTAAAAAATGTATCAGCCACTCATTTATTATTCATCATTCACTGCACAATGGAAAATGAGATTGAATAGCCAGCGTTGCCATTGTTTTTTAAATGTTACTTTGAGTCCCACTACCCAGATCTTTCATAAATAAACGATTATCTTTTGCATTGGAAAAATCAAGATGATGGATTAGTATTGCCATGGCACACTTGCACAAACCACGTGATACTTCAGATTGTGCATTTAGAAAAAGATATACTATCTCAAGGGGGAGGATTGTGTATGTAGTGAAAGCAAGAAATAACAGTGTAAAATCCAAGGTGTTCATTGGTACCTAAACAGAAAAAGTGCCCCAGCCCCCGAGAAATACGTTTTGTGAAGGATTTTCAGGAGGATGAGGACAAGAATAGCAGTGAATGAAAAGGTGCACATGGGCCAAAATGCTATGCACAAATGGAGATTATGTTCATATTGAAGTAGAGAATCTCTCTCTCTCTCTCTCTCTCTCTCTCTCTCTCTCTCTCTGTGTGTGTGTGTGTGTGTGTGTGTGTGTGTGTGTGTGTGTGTGTGTGTGTGTGTAAGGAGAGCCAAAGAGAGGAGGCAGGGAGAAGGAGAGAGAAGAGAGAGAACACATCGAGAGAGACAGAGAAGCAGAGACAAAGAGACAGAAAAAAACAGAGAGAAATTAGAAAGGATGGAAAAAGAGAGGGATATAGAAAATGATTACATTAATCCTAGGTATACTTAAATTCTTAAACTAATACTCATAAAGAAGGATAGGAGAAGTAAGCTACCCTTCTCCACTGTGACATACAATTTCCTAGTAAAAGTAGAAACTTCATATTTTGGATTTGCTTTCATGATTGGTAACAATATTAGTAATATCTTAAATCTGTACAATGCATTGATCATGACATCTGTTGTCTCATTTCACTTCAACAATTCAAACAACAATGGTAAAGGCACCACTACATATCATGGTGCAGACATCATCAAATTATATTGTCAAATTGCTCTAGTAGAACTTTGAAGCCAGGCCTTTCAGATTTCTCTAGGTAAAACTGAGGAAAACCAAAAGTGCTCTTTCTCCTTTTCCAGCATCCCAGGAGCATTTATCACTTTATACATTGTGGTGTATGTATCTTATTCTCTCTGCTGGATTGTAAGCTCCTCCATGGCAGGGAAACTTTGGGTGCACTATATAGATGCCACAGATGGAATTTCATCCAAATTTCTTTTTAAAGAATGATCCTAAAAGAGGAAAAAAATGGTTGGTTATTCTATGTAAGGGGAGATTACTGTATCTCTGTCCATCTTTAATTCTGCTACAGGAACACCAGGTCTCCAAAGAAATCTGTTAACAGACCCTTATAATAATCTCAGGGCTGATGAAAACTAACCTCTCTCCTCTTCAACAGCATTCTTTATCAATCCAAATCTCATCTTGCTCCCTCCCACAGAACACACCCTCCCACCCCTGAAATGAATTTCTCAGCAAGAGTAGCAGAGTCCTACAGCCCAAATGCTAAAGACAGGAAGCAATTAAATATGTAAATCAAAGAAATTACACTCCACTGATGACATTCAGCACAGTGTCTGCCTTCACCCCCTCCTTCTTTTTCTCTTCGCTTCTTCCTTCTCCCTTGGGACATAGACTCATGTGAGATCTGCTTCTTCTACTCTGCTCCCTGCTAAATGTTTTTTTTTATTCTCAACCACCTGCCCCAGGCCTTCTCATCAATTATTAATCAAGTACCATGAATATGCATAAAAGACTGTGAGTTTTATTAAATTAAAAAAAAGAAAACCTTCTATGCAGTGGTAGCAAAAGAACCATGTGGTAATGATGAAGAGGAAGGGAAAAGGACAAAGTTTCTTCACCCTATTGATGATGGAATGTGCAATAGACATGCTGGGTGAGCTGATTATACTGGATTGTTTTTACGTTTGATTTAAAATGTGATTCTGATAAAATACCATTTTTAAAGTCAAAGTCTTTATAAATAGCCCTTTTGGGATAAGGTAGATTGGCTTTCCTGTGGCTGCCATGATTTGACTCTTCACATACGTTATGAATAATATTGAATTGGAGCCTGGAAGAGTTTAGTTAACCAGGGCTACCAGGCTGAGCCTTCATTACAAATCTAAACGATGCTCATTTAGAATTCAAAGATACTTTTCCCTTTCCACATTTATTTTTAGCAAGAGTTACAAAAGAGGGAGAAATTTGGGGTATCATACATAGGAAACCTAAAGAATGAAGTGATCCAGGTAGAAAACATTGGCAGCCAAGTTTGGTGTGCTTGACAATGCTGTTCGAAAACATGTAGTTCTGGGCCTAGCTTCCACACTGAGCAACATATAATGACCATGCCTAGAATAATTCAAAATTATTATGTTATTATGTTAACTTTCCTTTCCACTCATAATATGGGGCATGAAGGCAACATAGTTTGTAGGGTGGAAAGAGTAGGGAATTAACAAGAACATCTGGGTTTTTATCCCAAGGCTAACACTTTCTGTCTCTTTGATCCTAAGTAAATTACTGAACCTCTCTTGGTCTCCATTTTCTCATATATAAAAAAGGTGTTTGGACTAGATCACCTCTAATATTTCTTTAAGTTTTGAATCTTGTGGGAAAAAAATACAAGCATTCTTAATTAATACAATTTTTCTCCATAATACTCATAACAACTCCATGGTAGAAAAAAAATGAGGTGTGAATTCCCTTACTTTCTGCATGCCACTAATATTTGTAAAATAAAAGAGATAATAATCAAAGGTTCTTAACCTAAGGTTCCTAAGTTTGTTGTTAAAAAAAATTGCTAAGTGTTTCAACATCATTGGTTTCTTTTGTAACACCATATAAAATTTTACTTTATATATTTGCAAATATTATTTTGAAAGGAGGCCCATAAACACCAAGTCTCCCAAAGGGGGTCATAACACACGAAAGTTAAGAATCCCTGGACTCCAAGATATCACTTCCAGCTCAAATAGTTATATTTTAATCAGATGAATCATCAGTCCAATAGCCAGTAGGTCGCTTTAAAAATAATCATGACTATGTTTTGGATTCTGTAAATTTAGGCTACTCTTTAAGACTTCAAATTGTGGAGAATGTGCCAATTTGAATTATTAGAGGAAATTTTTTGACCAAGATTTGACAAATGAAAGCACAATTGTTTTCTGAAAAAAAATGGTTAGATTTATAGCAGCTCTTTTTGTGGTAGCAAAGAGTTGGAAATTGAGGGGATTTCTATCAACTGGGGAATGGCTGAACAAATTGTGGTACACGAATGTAATGGAATAATATTGTGCTATAAGAAATGATGAGCAAGTGAACTTCAGAAAAATCTGGAAAGACTTATATGAACTGATGCTAAGTGAAATGAGAACCAGGAGAACATTGTACACAGTAACAGCCACATTGTGTGATGACTGACTTTGATAGACTTAGTTCTTCTCAGCAATGCAAGGATCTAAGACAACTCCAAAAGACTCATGATGGAAAACGGTATTCACATACAGAGAAAGAACTTTGGTGTCTGAATGCATATGGAAGCATACTATTTGTTCTCCTTTTCTTTTGCTGTTTTGTTTCATTTCTTCTTTCTCAAGTTTCCTCCCAATAGTTCTAATTCTTCTTTACATCATGATTAATGTGAAAATATGTTTAATATGAATGTATAATTGCAGCCTATATCAGATTGTATGCCGTCTTGGGGAGGAGGTGGGGAGAATTTAAAACTCAAAATCTTATGGAAGTGAATATTGAAAACTAAAAATTAATTAATGAATTAATTTTTAAATGGTTAGGGAAAAGGGGCTCATCACCAAAAGATTGCCCAATAGTGAAAACTGTGAACCAAGGCATGGAAAGGTAAATGGAGGGAATATCCCATATTGATGAAATCTCAGTTACTTTGAAATATTGGAATATGCTCAAGAGTCTTGGTGCCATAGCTCATTATGTTTTTGATTAACAATAACAGTTTTTAACATTGACAGTCTTAGGAATTTCCTTTCTCTTTTGATCTAACCAATTTTATTTGGTAATCTTTGGGGTAAAATGTAATGCCTATCATTTCTGTTCAGTGTTTTTTTTTTTTGCCTGAGAAAATCCCTTATTTTTCTCATTTCTGAAGAATCCAACATTTTATCTGCTCTAGAGCATTATGACTTAATTTGTGTTTGAACAAAATCTCCTTTTTATAGATTCATCCCTTGAAATTGCCATTTCTATGAAAGTTGAAAAGTGACTATAACCATTCTCTGTAACTTTGTAACTTTCTTGCATTTAAAATGTCCTTTAAATATCTAATCGAATATTATCTCAAAGGCAAGAGGAAAGCCTAACAGCTTTACCATAGGTTGTTATTGATTTTCCTATCTAACAATCTTATCAATTCATCACTGTCTATTCTTCCCTAGGTCTTTTATTTAATAAATATTTCTAAATTGCCTACTATGTGCAAAACACATAGAGAGGCTACATCATGTAGTTGATAGAAAGCTCCCCTTGACATCAGGAAAATTTGGTTTGAGTCTTGCCCTTGCTACATATTAGATGTATGACTATGGCCAAGCCAAATAACCTCTTAGTGCTCCAGGGTAACTTTTTAAGACTTTAAGTTACAGTGAAGAGAGTTTGAGACTAGAAATTTCATATAAAATGAATCACAGATTTTGAAAAAAAAAAAGTAAAAAGCTACACAAATGTGAGACAGGAGACCTTGTCTTTGAGAAGAAGCTTATAATCTAGTAATAATTATAGCTAACATTTCTATAGTACTTTATGGTTCACAGATACATATGTGCACATGCATGTATACACGTTATATATGTATTGCATATGTATGTGTATACATACATACATACATACATACATACATACATACATACATACACATTTGAGCCCCTAAGCAACCTGGTGAAGTAGTTACTATAGCTAATATTACTCTCATTTGACTTACAAGGAAACATAGCTTAAACAAGTTAAGTGATAAAAGACATCTTCAAAGGCCTCATGATGGAAAATGCTATCCACATCCAGAGAAGGAACTATGGAGTTTGAATGCAGATCAAAGCAC
The DNA here is from genome assembly GCF_003287225.1 of Phascolarctos cinereus. NCBI lineage: Eukaryota > Metazoa > Chordata > Mammalia > Diprotodontia > Phascolarctidae > Phascolarctos > Phascolarctos cinereus. The sequence goes on from NW_027556098.1 coordinate 108,154,110, forward strand.
ACTATTTACTATTTTTTCTTCTGTTGTGTTTTGTTTCCTCTTTCTGGTGGTTCCTCCTATTAGTTCTAATTCTTCCTTACATGTTAAATAGGAACATATATATATAGCCTATATCAGATTTTGTGTCATCTTGGGGAAGGAGATGGGGAGGGAGAGGGAGAAAAATTTAAAACTCAAAACCTTATGGAAGTGATTGTTGACAATTCAAAATAAATTAATTAAAATAATAAAAAAAAGAAAAAAAAGGAAAAAAGTGACTTGTAGCTAGTAATTAATTGTCAGAAGCAAGATTCAAACCCAGACTTCCTTATTCCAAGTAAAACACCATGCACACTCCATCACATTGCCCCATTCAACTGGGGGGGGGAATAAGAAATATACTGACATCTGATTTTATACTATAGGAAATGACATGAGTGTGGCTGAAGCAAAAGTGAGAACTCATTTAAGACTGGAGGAAATCAAAGAAGGATTCTTGGAGATGTAATTTGAGTTGGGCTTAGAGGATGAATAGGCTTTCTATAAACCTAAAAGGAGGAGAAGATATTCCAGTCAGAGGGAGAAGGAAAAAAAAAATTTGCTTGGAAGCAGCTAGTGGCACAGATTGGATGAATGAATAAGGCCTTCGTGTCTTCCTCCATCTCAATCTTGGCAAAAGAATGCAAAGGGGGCAGAGGTGCTGGCTTGGGGGAGGGGGAGAAGCATCATGAGCAGAGGGAATTGGGAGATGGAGGCAATTCCAGGCAAAGATGTTGGCAGCCAGTTTTGAAAAGGACTGAAGTGGCCTCTAGAGAGCTTGTTCGAAGTCTTCTTTGAAGAGTACTTCAAGTCTCTGAAGAACAGTTCAGCAGTTTCCTATTGCTAAGACCAGATGTCTGGAAAAGCACAGGCATCTCTTGCAGTATTTTCTTAGAGTAAAATATCAATGTCAATATTTTAAAGGAATTTTTAAAAAAAAGTTTTTTAAAACATCATAATCTTAGTTCTATTTAACTTCATAAATTAAGGCTTTGCTCTCTCTCTCTCTCTCTCTCTCTCTCTCTCTCTCTGTCTCTGTCTCCATCTCTGTGTCTCTCTGCCTCTCTCTCTCTCTCCCTCTCTCTCTCTCTCTCTCTCTCTCTCTCTCTCTCTCTCTCTCTCTCTCTCTCTCTTTCTCTCTCTCTCTCCAGGTATAATGAAATTCCAGATTTGGACCTATATCTGTATTTGGACATCTCTATCTGTATTTTAAAAAAGCAGAATGATACAGTGGTTTGATTTTTGGACTTGGAATCAAGCAAGCCATAGCTTCAAATGCTTCCTCTATCATTTACCATGTGAGCATAAGTGAATCAATTAACCATTGTGGTTTGGTTGCCTTATCAGGAAAATGGAGACTAAAAAATATATGTCACCTATCTTATAGGGATGTAGCAAGGTTAAAATCAATGTAAATTTTTTTTCAGACTTGAACACTCCATGTAAATATCTGTGAATCATTTTCCAGATACTGCTAATAACCACAGAGATTTCACTTGCTCCCAGGTTGCCATTACTGGGGATTTAGTATGTTATTTGCTCTCTGGGATGTCCTTTCAACATAATTAAGTTCCAATTTCTTATCACTGAAAAGGTGGTCCAAAGTAGAGTCTTTGTGGAAAGTGGGAGTTCCTGGTAGTCCAAAAAAAAAAAACCCAACCCCCCCAAAAAAAAACCAAACCCTTTTTATAAGCCTGTCATTTGTTGCAACAGATTGTTGCTGTACATGTGCCCTCTCTTTCTTTCTGCTATTGCTATCCAGGATGTATCCTCTCATTTCTGAGATCTCTTTATCTTTGGTGACTGGGATCCAATTGTATTCTTGCTTCTTGGTGCACATTACCCCATAAACTTTCATTGAGATAAAATGTGCCTTTGGTGTTATCATCCCCTGACTTCACCTGAATCCTATAAGAAATGCCCAGGATGGCCTTAATGCATTACCTTAGAAATGCAGCCAAATCTACTGATCCAAGTGATCCCAGTACTACTGGGGAGATTTGGGAAGGTGTAAGACCCATATTTCTAAAAAAAAAAAAAAAACCCAAAGAAAACCCCAAACAAAAACAGAGCTTTGTTGCAACAAAATTATTTCCTTTATTTGTGCTGTGACTCTTATTAAGTACAACAATTTTTTTTTTTACTAATTATCGCACTTAATGTAGGGGGAAAAACGGTGAAACATTTAGAGACTTCTACTCTATCAGGAGAGGCTGCATTAAAAAAATACACCCTTAGCATCAAGAAAGGGATTTTTTTCTGCATCTTTAAAAGTGTGTAACAGAAGGAGAGAGTGAAGGGATAGGGGAGTCTAAATTTCTTACCATATGTTGCCAGCTTATTTTGTTGTTGTTGTTGTTGTTCCTAGCAATAAATGCTGCTTTGCCTTCAGGGGTCACTGATCTTATCATTGTGGGTCCTCCTTCCACCTGTCAGGTGTCAGTCCCTCCCTAGCTTTTCATCTTCTATATTTCTTTTATCTGATTTTCCACAGATCCTTCGTATAATGTTTGATCAACTATATAGAGGATGTCCTTTATTTCTGTTACTGTCTCAGGGAAGGCAGCAAGTTATAATGCTAAAAATGCTGGACTTTGAGTCAAGACAACCCGAGTTCAAACCCTACTTCAGTGTCTTACTAGCTGTGTGATCCTGGTAAAAGCACTTCAACTTCCTGACTCTCAGTTTCCTCATCTGCAAAATGGAGATGATAAAAGTATTTAACAGGGTTTCCCCGAGGATCAAATGAGTATGTAAATCACTTTTCAAAACAAAATGCTATATAAATGTGAACAATCATTATTGTTGCCATTCAGAATTCACTATGAGTACAAATCCTTAGGGGAAAAAAATCTCAAATGGATTATGTGCTTACTTCAGGGAAAGGGAAATAGGAGAATAACTAGGATAACTAGGGGACTACTCTCCCTTCTACAGTGGATCCTAAGGAAAGGAGAGACCCTAATGGGAAGTGACAGTGATGACAGTAGAAGGCACCTCAGGAAGTCAGATGACTGCCTGATCCTATGTCATTTTATAATAATGTCATGGAAATATTATAACCAAATTCCATAGTATGATCCTTAACTGTATTATAATCATGTTAAGTTATTCGCTTCCAAATAACTTAGTTCAGTCCTTGCCCTGACTACCTTGCTTGCTGTACCAGTGTAGATCCATTTATTACGTTGGAGAGGTGCAATCCTCTGCTACTCCCCACCAAAATACCCTTAATCAGCTCTATTACCTTCTTCTCTCATCTCCTTTCCATCCTGAGGTCAACCATCTGTCACTGGTAAACAAAGTCTAGCCAAAATACGTCCTGTACCTGAAAGCTGCATAGCCACCAATGCACTTTGAGCAATGAGACAAGAGGACTTTGAACAGCCTGTTGCCCAAGGCAATTACACTAAATGATTTTTCAATTTGACATAACAGAAGTCCCTAGTGATGGTAATTTCTTTTCCCAACATGACTAAAATAATTAGTCAAAAGTTGTGATACTTAATATGGGCCAGATCATAAATAAAGAAAATATTTTCTGCTTTAACAGAGAATATCTTTCTTCAGTTCTTTAGTTATGTAGCTCTGAAATCTCTAACTCTAAACAAAAGTGATGTGAATACCCAAAAGATTTAAGTAGAGTTGGGACACGGGACTTGTCAGGTACTGTAGAGATCATTTCATCCAACTTCCCTCATGTTACAGATGAAGAAAGTGAGATTCAACAATGGGATCATACATAAAAACACAGTGAATAATCATTTAACAAGTTCTTTGATATAATGCATTCCAAATTTGTTAGCAGAGAGGTAGAATTTTCTTTTGTGTGTATATCTGTGTGTATGTGTTTCCAAATCAAAGACAGAGGATAAGTGGGAAAGATTTCACTAAGAGAGCCAAAGAGATGCTAATCTAAAACACACTTGTTTTGTTTCCTAAATGCTAAGTGTGTGGCTTTTGGTAGGCAATTGGCACTTAGCTTTGAAAATGACCTCTGGGTATAGAGATTTCTGTGAGCATAACCATGAATAAAACAGCAAATGCCCAACTTTGTCTATGCTCTCCAATCAATAGCTTTCTACTTTTCTTTATACATTTTTATTGAAAATTCACATACCTCTTTTCCCTCTAAGTGACGCTAACTTGTTATTTTCATATCTGTTCTTTTAAGTAAAAAATAATAATAGTAATTTGTGGCTATGGTGTCCCCATCTAATTAGCCAACCGGAAATACAATTGCTTCTTTTAAATATTGTTCACCACTGTGCAGGGGTGACTCTTTTGGCTTGGGGATTAACATATCCACAATAAGGGCTTGACTCTGTTCTAGAGCAATGAGTTTCAAAGGGTAATCTGACAGTTTCCCCTTGGGGTTCTCCACACCCTCCCTTGCTCCACATCCCCCTACCTCCTTACTTCATAACAAAACTCAAAACTTTTTTTTTATATCAACATCTTTCCAAGTCTAGTAGAACTCTCCTGATCTTCCCAAAGTTGGTCCCTTCTAGCCCCTATAGTTGGAAAATACCATTGGAAGTAGGCCTTTTGAGCTATACTAATTATTTCTTTTGACATCGACTATAGTATTATTTCTAATGGTGATTAGTTATTTTTTTTTTAAATTCTTCTTTTAGGGTCTACCTTTCTCCCTCTGGGAAATAACTACCTTTTTTCGAATGTTCTTTATCATATTTTTCATATACTAATGCTAAGAATAATAGTAGTTAATACCCTATATTTTATTTTAAATAAATTTTATTGATATATTTTCTCTTTAAATAGCTTAGACTTTTTCACCCATATCCCTATCCTTCTCCCTCCCAAAGTGCCATTCCTAATGACAGAGAATAAACAACAATAAAAGAAAAAATAAATCTGCAAAAACTGATCAGCAAATATTGTTATACAATTGGGTACCCTGTCCCCCCATTGTAACAAGGAGTGGGCCTTTAGTTACCAACCTGTACCCCTAAATCTTCCTAATTCTAGTACTCTAGTTTGTTTCTTTCAGGAAGGTCAAGTATTTGTCCTATGGCTTCTGGATTATAACCAAATGTTTTTATTCATCGTATAATTAGAAAGGCTTTTTCTTCCCTGCCTACTCCCCCAAAAGTAAGTACAACCAATTTTTAATTTGGCTGCTAAACCATTTAGTAAACAGCAAGATTTTCAAAAGCATTGTTTATATTTATAAATCTAACTAGCCGACTTAAAATACCAATTTATCATTATCACAATTATTGATACATCTTTTATAATAAAACTTTTTGAACTAAAACTACTTAAAAATGCACACATCTGACAGGATAGGTTCATATATATTCTGTTATATCTCATTGTGTCTCTCAAGACTTGGGGCACAGGAAGCAGGCGTGAGATACCTGTCCCTCAAAGGATTTCTTCATGTCAGACACTTTGATTGGTTTAAGCTCAGTCTAAACTGGAACTGAACCATATCCTGCATAACTTATGAGTTAGGTATAAAGCATGAAAAGCAAACCTCAAAATATAGTATTTTTTTTTATTTTGGAAAAGATTAAAATCCACTTCTTATTTGTTTCTTCACTTATACCTTCCCCACATGTCCTTAGAAATCATGAAAATTAAATACAACACTAGATACTTAACGTGTGCTTTCATAATTAAGGTGATGTGCTGTACACACACACTCAGATCTCTCTCTCTCTCTCTCTCTCTCTCTTCTCTCTCTCTCTCTCTCTCTCTCTCTCCCTTCCTACACACACACACACACACACACACACACACAGAGTTAGTATAGAGAAAAATGAAATAAAACATTGAATACATGTTTTAACAGACTGCCCCAGTGACTGGTTAATAGATAAATTCAGGAGCTGATGATTAATAACCTCATAATGATCAACTAGATGTTAACAAAGGACTGATTCAATGTGCAGTTGAGCTAAACAACATAAAACAAAATCAAAACAGTTATGAGGGTAGAGTATTCTGTTTGTTTGCTTGCTTTGTTTTAAGCTTTCCTAAAGGAAAGATTTCAAAAAGAACTGTATTTCAACTTTTTTTTTTCATATCCAACAAAAATAAATATATCAAAAAGGAAATTTCTGTGTGTAGGTAATAGTATAAAAATGATTTCTCAAAAGAAGAACCTGAGAAAAACGAAAATTCACTTCAATGTCTACCGGCTATTGGCCTGGTGTTGAAGAACCTGAACTGAAGTTGTTTCTCTGAAATGGATTCAGCATATGGCCTCTTACAAGAAAACATATTTAAAATTTCAGTCCAAATATACTTATCTCTTTTTTATTTCTACATTTTTGCATCCTTTGGTCCTGAATGTAATTAACTTTCAGTGGCAGCTAATTATAAGTGAAGAGAAATTGTAGTCTGTGTGGCTGTTTGTTTGGTGTTAGCTTGGTGAAGTGTTTTTTAATTGGAAAGCCTCTTTGCTGCATGCATTTCAATCCATTTTGCACTGTATTTATTGTCTCAGATTCATATTATAACCATGACCTTTCATCTAGTGACAGAATCTCACACAGAGAAAAATAATTATTTTAACAAATAGACATTAAAGCTATAAAGGGAAAATGAGAGAGGTTGAAGGGAAGAATAATACAATGCAAGAAAAGCCAAGATTCAAATCCATTCTGTGGACTTCTCCTTGCAGTCTATATTATATTTCTCATTAGTTGGCTATATTTCTTGGGAACAGTAAGTAGACCCAGGTAAACAATATGAGAAAATATGGAGATTAAAAAGTGAAAATAATTGCGATGAAATTAAGTATTATTACAATTATAATTAGTATAATTATTATTTTGTGATTTTAAAGTTCATTATGAAGAAAATGGAGAAAATCAGAGCCTATGACTTGAAAGTTAAATGACTTGAATTTTACCTCCACACATTCTCTGCCTATAGTAATGAATCCCTAGAGTGATCCTGTAACTTTTCTATTCCTGTCTCTATCACCTGTAACATGAAAAGCTGACAACTGAAATACAATTTTAATACATTATGTGATAATAAGAGTGAGAAAACATATTGTTCTCTAACATTTATGAAACTATTTCTTCATATGGGAAGTGTAGGAGGAGCTTTATTATCCTCATTTTGGAGATAAAGCTTTAGATGAAGCTCAGAGACCTTATGACTTTTATCAAGTCATCCAACCAAGAGAAACTGGACTCAACCAAGTTTCTTTGGCTTTGAAAAGGAAGTTCTCTTTCTACTTTATCATACTGCCTCTTACACGTAACAGCAATACAAAATAAAGCTAGCAAAGAACATTCTTTGAGAAAAATCAGAGTGGTTGAAAAGAATAAATGAAAGTGATTAAGTTATCTCTCTTAGAGACAATAATGTCTTAGTTCTTAAAAAAAAAACACTTTAAAAAGGCCTTTCCAGAATCTATCCCTCTTTCCCACTTTGCCCAAATTGGTAACATATGCTTGGTCTAGTTACTTGATTAAATAATAAAATACAAGTAAATATTTTCTGCATTCAAATGAGAACTTTTAAATATTGCTTTGAAAATATCATCCTTCTCATTGATGCATTGTTAAACTGATTTGATATAAACTCATTATCCATAATTGTTTTATTGTAGTAACTCAACGTATTTTTTTTTTATGCACTACAGGTGACAGAAAGTACACTGCTAATGAGACCATAATCATAGGTGAGAAACTCATGGACAGATCATCTATTCTTGGGCTTATACCTTTAACTAGCTTGAAAAAATATACGTTATTCACCCCAAAGACTATTATTTGTTAAAGGCTCAAAACAAATTGATTCCTGTTATGAGAATAACAGTTTATATCCTCATTTATAGAAGATAGTACATGACAATAACTATGTGTACATTATATATAGACATATACATATGCTTGTCTATATGGAATATTATATGTATGTGTAGTTATATACACACATAAACAGGAGGTGATAAATTCCAAAATTGTTTTTTAATTGATGAAATTAACTCTACCAACTGCACCACAACTTGTAGTCTTAGCAAATTGCCTAGGGCATTAAAAGGTTAAGTGAAGTGCCTACAATTACACACCTGAAATATGTCAAAGGCAAGACTTGAACCCAGAGCTCAACTCCACCATTGTCCTGTCATCCACCACACCATACCACTCTGCCTCTAAAATTACATTAAAGAATGTTATTAACTCTCTTAAGACGATTGTTTTAGATCTGGGATGAGCTTTAGAGATAACCTAGTCAAATTCCCTTTTTACAAATGATCACACACAGAGAGACTTTAAGTGACTTGCCAAAAGTAACACAGTTAGTAAACTGAAGATGTGGACTTTGACCCCAGGTCTTCTGATTCTAAATCTAGTAGTCTTTCCACAGTGCTTCACTGGCTCTTAAGTACTGGACATCATTCTACGTTGCTTCACTGATCCTCGCTACACAACGTAGTTTTCAAAGTGACCTCAGTACTACCATTTTGAATCATATCTATAACAACCTATCTCCCAAAGTACACCATCCTGACCCACATAAATGAGCCACAAAAGTTTTGGAAGGTTGTTCTCAGCCAAATATTATAGTGAACCTGCCAGGAAAACTTCGATATTGAGACAACATACTTTGTTCCATTCCTATCTCCCAAATGCCAGAATTGCTAAAATTATAAGGCAGCCAGGTGGTACAGTGGCTAGAGAACTTGATCCAATTTCAGGTAGACCTGAGTTTAAATATAACCTCAGCATAATACCTGTGTAACCTTGGACAAGTCACTTAATTTGAGTCTCTACCTCAGTTTTCTTATGTGTAAAATGGGGATAATAATAGCATTCATTTTCAGGGATCATTGTGAGGATAAAATGAGATGATATTTGTAAAGTGTTTTGCAAACCTTAAAGTGTTTTATAAATGTTCACTATCAGTATTAAATCCACACTTTGCAGGGTCTTTGCTTTAAACATTTGCTTTAAACATCGTGATATCATAAGACATGATATGAAAGATCCTTCTCCCCACCTCTATACAACAATCTATAAGTATATCCCAAATTTCCTTATTATGCCAACATAGGTCTAGATCCATGAAGTTAACTAAACTATTCTTGAAATACTTTATATTCTCAGTCAACACTAAATACTTCATGTCAGTGAGAGGTAGTGTGATATAATGAATAGGAGAGTGAATTTGGAATCCAAAAGCCTTGGGTTTAGATCCAGCTATTGACAGGAGCAGAGTGCCTGAAATATCACAGATGCTTAATAAGTGCCCATTGATGGACTGGCACATATTGGCAGTGAGCTCACGAGAGGGTCATTTGTTCTTCTCTGTATCATCAGTGAAGAGTTCCTATACTGGAAGTGTCTCCATACTAATGAAATCATAGGTTGAAAAGGGGGGAAGATATACTTCTTAGGATGACACACTTCATTTATTTGCAATTTAAAATAACAAAGTGATCATACATGTATTTGCCCCAGATCTTTCAGGTTTCCAGGGCTGGTTCTATTCCAGGAACAAGGTCAGTGGAATTTGCATTATGCAGTGGAAAGAGCATTGGCTTTGGAGTTGGAGGAGCTGAATCAAGTCCCGCTTTCAATCCTATGACCCTGGTTGTCACTGAATCAAATGGGGTCTTAATTTCTTCATCTGTAAAATAGGGAGCTGCAATGGATGGCCTCTGAGATACCACCCAACACTCAATCTAGGGTCCTGGTTCATCTTCCTTATATTTTAAAGTTGATAACATTTAAACACAGTTCCTACTGTCTCTATCTTTTGAGACGGAAAAGTATTATTTAAAAAAAAAAACAAAACAAAACATAGGTTCATTCCCCCTGCAGTTCATGTTAGGCTGCCCTTCAGCTATTTTTATTGCAGCAGGTGGGGAAGAGAAGAGGAATAATTTATCTTAGCTGTATATTAGCTCTTGTTCCCAAGACTTTCAGCATCTAGATGGCCCAGTGGATAGAGTGTGGGGCTTGCAGTCAGGAAGACTCATCTTCCTGAGTTCAAATCTGACCTCAGACACTTATTAGCTGTGCAACCCTGGACAAGTCACTTAATCCTATTTGCCTCAGTTTTCTCATCTGTAAAATGAGCTGGAGAAGGAAATGGCCAACCACTGCAATGTTTTTGCGAAGAAAACCCCAAATGAGATCACGAAGAGTCAGAAACGACTGAACAACAACTTAGGCCTCTGTGTGGGATCATCATGGTTTTGGACAAGAGCAGCATAATGTCATTTTCAAGACTTTCCGAACAGTGTTTAGAAGTCTGAAGAACTTTTAGCAATAGCAACACTTCAGGCGTATGTCTTTAGGGAGAAGTTTGCAGTGATTTCCAGGTCCTTTTTTCCCCCCCTGGACATAATGGGTAGCTTGGAACTCATCATTCCATAGATACAGTTAGAGTTATTTTTACCTAAATACTTTACCATTCATTTGCCCACATAGACACTCATCTGCCACTTAAACACCTACTCAGACAGCCTTTAGAGATCTTCCTGCAGTTTATTCCCATCTGCTTGGCATTTCACTATCACCAAAAATCTTAGTTCCATCTGTGAATGTGGAGATTTCATGGTGTACTCTCTCTTTCAGGTCATTTATAAAGCTATTAAATAAAAGTGACCCCATACCAATTTCTGGGGGACATTCAGTATTTAATAATTCTCTATGTTATTTCATCTGACTATCCCACTATGCAAATAATAAGTGTTTTTTTAATAGAGTTTTAGGCAAAGCATTAAATTAATTTAAAATTATTTTGAGTGGTACCACTGTATCCACATGCGTATTTTATCCTATGGAAAACTTAAACAGCCAACAAACATTTATTAGGTGCCAGGCATTGTGCTAAGTAGAGAGGAAAGGCAAAAACACAGTCCCTGCCCTCAAGGAGCTCATATTCTAAGGGGGAAGCAACATGAAATGACTATGTGAATAGAATATAGAGACAATATAAATGGGAGTTAATCTTTGTGGGGAGGGATGGTTTGAGGAGGCTGGGCTCAGCTAGAGCCCAGGAAGCTTCTGCTTCCTATAGAAAGTGGTATTTGAGCTGAGTCTTGAAGAAAACCAGAGTAGCTAAGAGTTGAAAGTAATGAAAGAGACCATTCTAGACATAGGGGACAGAAAATGCACGTATATGGAGTTGGGAAGTGGAGCATGGTATATGAAGAATGGCAAGTAAGTCAGCTTATCTGAATGGTAGGGTATGAGAGAGGAGCAATGTGTAAAAAGACTGGAAGGGGAGAAAAGGGCTTCATGGTGAAAGTCTTTAAATGCAAAAGAGTACTTGGTATTTGATCCTATAGGCAAGAGGCCGCCATTGGAGTTTACTGAGTTGGGAATAACTACACTTTTGGAAAAATAGCTTGGCAGCTGGGTGGAGGATGAATTAGAGTGGGGAAACATGAGATAGGGAAAACAGGAAGCCCACTGCAATATTCCAGGATAAATGGGATTAGGACCTTAAGTAGGATGAACCTTTCATTCAGGAATGATTTCCTCCTTGTCAAAACTGCATTTCATTTCACTTACTACATGATGAATAAATACATGTGCAAGCATATTGTAAAACACCATTATTCTACATTCCATTAGAAAATTTGGTGCTAGTTAATTATACAAGTTTCTCTTGCCAACATCTGATTGCTATCCTACTGGTTCCCCAATTTCAGTCAACACAGCTTTAGATGCAAGACGCTTGCTCCTACTTCCTTCTGCTGGACCCCTTATCCCTACTTACATAAGCCTTCCTCTGGCTCCACTCCAAATCCATTTACCCATGTCCTAATCTGTTCCATGATGCTTTTTGCAATCATTATTTGATTCATCACTACCTCTATTTCACCCTCAAACTTTTCTCCAAAAAAATTCCATTTTCCCGATTTAACAAAAACTTTTTTTTTAAGTGAAGAAAGTGTCATGCTAATATAATTGGGATTTTCTGCTTAGGACACTATATCTTTTCCAACCCTTTACAATGGTGTTAACTTTTTCTCTGATATCCTCTCATTCACAGGGACAAGAGAAGGGCCCTTTGGGCATGACTACCACTTCAGAACATTTCTTTACCATTATCATTTATACATTTCCCACCTTGATGCACATGCAGTATATCTATCCAGTCCTTGCTAATGGTAACATCTTCATTAATTACTTCAATGCCTGCCTTGGTGTCTTGCCCGGTTCCATCCCAACATTTTTCTTAGACATTTCAATATTCAAATTTGTGATCCTGCTAAGATTCCATAAATGTACTGAGTTTCTTCAACTCCAAAAATCTTCATACCACTTTATCCCCCCACTAGCATGGTTATATCACGTAAATTTCAGCTCAGGGAAACTATTCTACCCCTAACTTATTGAAAGTCAAGATTCTCCTCTCTGAGCACCACTTTTAATCTTTTACTCTTCATCCTTATCATTGACACTTAACCTTGTCTTTGAGTTCATTGTGACATTTAGTCTCTTGATGCTCTCATATTCTGCATATCCATCTTTCTGACTCTGCATTCACTGGTTTCTGTGATGAAGTCTGACTCTGTGCTTTCCACTCTAATGATTGATTAATCACCACTGTAAATTCCCTTATTCCCCTCTGATTCCCAGAGCTTCCATTGTTTCTGACCTACTAATCTTCTCCCATAGGTAACCCCTGCCAACTAGTGTTTCCACCCCTGTTCTAAGTTTGTGGAGCACTGTGGAAAAAAAAATTCACAGAACTAAGCTTCTTTCACCTACTATAAATTCATTATGCATAATCTCAAGCATGCCCTCAGTGCAACTAGATCATACCACCACTCACCTCTAGTTGACTTCATGTCTTACTCTTACAGCTGCTGACTACTCAGAAAAGAGAGTTCTTAACATCAACATCCTTGGAACTGTCACATGGTTCAACATCAGAAGTGCGTTTGGTTTTATCAATGGAAATTACACTAAAGAAGATGCCATCTAACTTGAAGCTAAATGTTCCTATATATGCTGTCTCCACCTGTAAGAGTGTGAATGACTTGACAGAGGAACTGTCTTGATTTTTTGTCTCTCCCCATTTATCACAGTGCTTTGCACATAGTAAACAGTAAATAAATGTGTTTTTATTCATTCCTTCCTCACAGTAACTGTTACAAACCTTTTTATCTCTCTTCAAGCCCCCAAACACTTTTTAAATATTGTATGTGCTGCAGATGAATTAGTTTCCATTTTGCTGAGAAGACTGAGGCAGCTCAACACAAGTTCCCTCAATTCTCCTACTCTACTCTTCAAAAAGTCTTAGCCTCAGTACCTACTGTCTCCTCTAATACCAGTCTACATCCTTAACAATTATTTCCAATTTTTCATTTTCAACCATCTGATTTGTGTGAGGTAGAACATCTGAGTTGTTTTAATTTTTATTTATCTAATTAATATTGATCTGGAGCATTTTTTCACAGGGTTGTTGATCACTTAGTTTTCTGCCTTTGAGAATTGAATTTCCTCATCATTTGCCCATTTATCTGTTGGGTAATTGCTGTCATTCTTACATATTTGAATCAATCCATTATAATTCTAATATATTACATCTTTATCAGATAAATTGCTATGATGGTTTTGTTCAAATTAATTACAAGTGGTTACAATTGTATGCCAAACTTTTTAAAATTTTATTCTTTAAAATTTTTTAAAACTAATTTTGCTCAATGTTCTAATGATTTAATGGATTACACAGAGCCAGCTGACTCAGGTCTAACTACCATATCAGTAACAAGTCTCTTCCTGTCTGTTAAAATAGAATCTATTTCATTCTTTATGGTGTCATTTGATGCTAGCTATATGCAGAGTCTACCAAGTCTTTCTTTCCCCAAAAAAAGTATTCATGACATAGATGTGTGAGACTTCTGTCTAATATCTAAATCTTATATCCTCTTTCTTCTTCCTTCCTGCACCATACTTTCCCATATATTTCTTTACATTCTTATACTTTCCCACCTTTACTTTGAAGTCAGGAAGTACCAGAACATGGTACTTGCTTTATTTTGGAGGAATTTATCAATCAAAATTTATTTTTAAGTGCCTCTTCTATGCTAGAGACTGAGAATATAAGTACAAACAATGAAATAATATGTACAAGAAGTAAGCTTTTTAACAGTGGTGACATCAAGCATATATAAAATATATACAGCATAATTATGAAATTAAAAAAAATACTGACATACACAAAGTAGTAAGGCAGTTTGTGAAGGAGGATCCTAGTGATTAGGAGAATTAGGAAAAGCTTGTGCTGCATTTTTTAATTTTTTTGGTCTACAATTCTTTTAAAAATTTATTTAAATATGTATTTTTAGTTTTCAACATTCACTTCCACAAGATTTTGAGTTCCAAATTTTCTCCCCATCTCATCCCTACCCCCACCCCAAGACAGTGTGCATTCTGAATACTCCTTCCCCTACTCTGCCCTCTCTTCTATCATCCCCCCTTCTCTTATTCTCTTCCCCTTCTATTTTCCTGTAGGGCAGCATAGATTTCTATACCCCACTGCCTGTATATCTTATTTCCCAGTTACATATAAAAACAATTTTTAACATTTGTTTTTAAAACTTTGGGTTACAAATTTTCTCTCTTCCTCCCTCCCCACCCAGCCTTATTGGAAAGACAAGCAACTTGACACAGGTTATACATGTGCAATCATGCAAAACACTTCCATAATAGTCATGTTGTGAAAAACTAACTATATTTCCCTCCATCCTATCACACTCCCTGTTTATTCTATTCTCTATTTTGATAGCTATATTTCTCTTCATCCTATCCTACCCCCTGTTTATTCTATTCTCTCTTTTTACTCTGTCCCTCCTCAGAAGTGTTTGCTTCTGATTACCCCCTCCCCCAATCTGCCTGCCTTTCTATTATCACCTTCCATACCCTTCCCCTCTATTTTCCTTTAGGGTAAGATAGATTTCCATACCCAAATGAGTGCGTATGTTATTCCCTCCTTAAGCCAAATCTGATGAGAACAAGATTCACTGAGCTCCATCTTAAAGGAAGAAAGAGACTCTACAGGTAGAGCTAAGGAAGAAGGGTATTCAAAACAGCTGAGATGGAGGGTGGAGTCATATATTGAAGAAAGGTGGCAGTTTGGATGAATTGCAGAGTATAGCAGTGGGAGAGATGTCCAATGAGACTGGAAAGATAAGTTGGGACCAAGTGGTGTAGCACTTTAAAAGCTCAACAGGGAGGTTATGTTTGATTCTAGGTACAACAGAATATCATTGGAGTTGACTGAGTAGGGGAAATATACATTTAGATTTGGAAATAGCAAATCATACAAGCACTTTTGACAGTGAAAACAGCAGTCTTAGAAATATTCATTTCGCACAAAAGTATCTCTCCAGCCGCCAAGGCATCTTTATTTTTTCAAGCTACTTATAAATCCAACACAATATTTCCTTCATTCTAATCTCACTGGTACTTCTGGGTAAAACTTTAGGTGGGGATATGGGATTTAGGGGTAGGGAGAAATAAATGGAGAGGAATTTTTTACTTATCTAGGATGAATACCTTGGTTGACTTAAACTAGCTACTTTTAAGTCAATGATGCAAAAAAAATATTATAATCATTATTCTTAATGTTGCTACAGGAGGAAGAGAGATTCAGGGTTGTAATGAGGGAAGGACAATAAAAGCTTTGCCCTAAAGTGCTTTATTTAGAGCTTATTGGTTAAGGTTGCAGTCCTTTGGCATGGTAGAAATAGCAAAGCTTACCCCAAGATAGCAAGAACAATCAATTCAAATAGGAAGCTGCTGGGTAAATGCTGGTCTAGGAATTCTCTCCTCCCCTATCCCATCTTGTTCTCCACACTACCTCCAAACCCCTGAGTTAAGGGTGTTTTGTGCTGCTTGCTCTGAGGTTTGAGGTACTTGGTCCAGAATTAAAACTTTCCGGTTAGGGCTCTGGAGAAATGAAAATGAAATAGCTCTCAGTGCCCACAGTATCTTTTCCTTCCTTCAGAAACCTACTGTCTTCTATGATGTTGTTGCCTGCATTGATTATAAGTCAAGCAATCTCTGATAAAATAATAATAATGATGATGATAATGATATTTAATATCTTCTTATAATCCAGTAGGCTTTTAAATATTTAACATAAATGATATAATTTCTTTAAGCAATATATCCTTTTGGTGAATAAAGCCTAATGCATCGTGGGCTGTAGTTGCATCAAGAAGCATGTTTCTTTACCTTTCAGTTTAATCCATAGGAATTCTCCTCATCATTACATGAACATGTTTTATTGCTTCTCATGTGAAAATATTGAACCCAACTGGAATAAGAAGGTTGGTCCATATACTCTGAAACCTAAAGGATTTCAGAGGGAGTCTTATGAGAGTTTTATGGAAAGCCTAGTTAATATCTAATGGACTATGAAAAAATGTCAATCTGTATTTTTTTACCAGATTTTATTGCATTTTAACTCACATTTGTTATATTCATATGCTGGCACTTTCCATATACAGGTAGAGACTGAAAGAGATGTGAGCAACCAGAAGAGGGAAAGGACATCCTTGACAGCCCACAGATGAAACCCATGCATATTTTCTGGAGTAATTACCACTCTTATTCTTTTACAAAATAAAAACGTTAGAATTTGTTGGGAAGATTTTTTTTATTGCAGTATAGATAATGTGCGCATATATTAAGATTCCTCAATTTTATTTCAACTTCTCATTTTGTCCTAGAAATATCAACAATAGTGAATCATGCCTCGACATTGAGGACCCTATTTCCATCCTTTGTTATTCCCTGGATACAAATTAATAACAAAGAATTATGGGGAAAGAACTGGTACAAATTAATTGAGAGCACAGCTGGCATTTTCTTTGGACATTTCTTTTTCTTTCTTTTCTTTTTTTCTATTACTTCTAACAATGAAATAAGAGCTAGTCGCTGATCCTTGGACCAAATAACAGAAATCAACTCACAAAATATTTACTTTTATGTTTTTCACTCTTTTTCTCCTGATATTTTCACTCCAAAGCAGGGAGTAAAGGGCCAGAGCAAGGATGGGGAACCTGGAGCCTCCAGACCACAAATGGCCCTTTAGGTCCTCAAATGTGGCTCTCTGACTGAATCCAAACTTCACAGAACAAATTCCCTTAATAAAAGGATTTGTTGTGTAAAATTTAGACTCAGTCAAAAGGCTACACCTAAGGACCTAGAAGGTGACATGCGGCCTCCAGGCTTCCTGTTCCCCACCCCTGGGCTAGAGTCAACTATATGATTCCAGCTTTACCACTACCCTTATCTTAAAATGAAAGGAGGAAGGTCAGAAAGGCATCGTGTTTGTGTTAGGCTTTTTCTGCATGTGAAAGTCTTAGATTATATCCCAGCATGTTTATATGAGAGAAGCAAAAGTGATTAAAATGGGATGTTTGCATTTAGGATTTTCTTTCAAGTCTCAAGTGTGGAACCTAAGCACATTGGATCCAAGAGGAAAAGAACTGGACTATTGTTATAGCCCTGGCTTGTTGTTTGAATGTCTTTCAGCAAGGCCAGCAATGCCTTGTGTCAGTATCCTATGTCTTCTGATTTTTGAAGTCATAAGATCTCTGGTGTAATGAGAGAAAATAAAGGTTTGTTGTTGTTGTTTTTCCAAGGATGAAGCTTTTCTTGACCTTTTTTCTTAAACAAAACAATGCTCTCTCTCCAACGTCATGGTATTCCCTGTGTCCAAGAGTTCAGACAGTGGCATAGCACACAAATATGCATGTATTCAACACACACTAACACAAATATTGGCATATAGTGAAAACTACCCAACCACAGTGCTTACCACTTGAATCATGAATTCTGCCTCATTTTGCAATAAACAACTACTCCTCCACAGTAGAAAGTGCTTGCTTAAGAAATTACCATTCCCAAGGTTTTTATTCTCCTTGCTTTTACCTATAGCTTACAGGCAGCCTCAGAATAGAACCCCGATTCCTATGACTTCAGAGCTACTGCTTAAAATGGCTGCTTGCCACCTCCACACCTCAGCTTCCTTGGTGTAGAAGTCATTTTGCTCACTTCTCAAAGCAGTTCCCTGCAAATTAAAATTACAGACATACCCTAGGGGAACAAAGGCGGGGGGGGGGCGACTTTTCTAAACTATTTATTTTTTAAAAAGTTAATGTAAATTAAGGAAGTTATGTTGGTGATTTTTAAGTTCTGTAAAGAAAAAAATAACAATATGTGCTAATTCCCCATGCCTGTAGGCTATTTTGTATTTTGATATTTTAGTGCGTCCTTCTCCCAAATTCCTGCTCTTATAGTTAAGAATGTCTTGGAGATGGTTCTGAGATATCAAAGGCTATTTCAATAGAACACAATCTATTAGAGGTCCTACCAGTCTGACAAGAATATGAGTACACGCCAAGTAAAATGCTGTGTGTCTCTCTCAAGCAGATCAATTTAGCTTATCACTGAAAGTTTGGTCACCAGCTATGTATAAATGTCACCAGATATGCAAATATTAGCTAGTAAAGTGTAGAATGATTGTTATCTGCATCAGTGGAGAGAATGGATATGCAAAAATGGGTCCTTGAATTGGTCAAGTATGAGTTTAGTAGCTCACATGTAAATGAACTTCAAAAAATCTAATAAAGAAAAATCGGTCTGAATTTTTAACATGAATTTGTCCATTTAGTCAACAGTGCTAAGGGCTTTGATCATATAATGATAAAGTCAATTTATATTTCCCTTTATTGAAACCATGAGTAAAAAACGTCTCTGCCCAGAAAAAGTAGAACAATATGTGCCTCGGGGCAAGTAGCGTGAAAGATTCCCCTCCACAGTTCCAGAGAGGTTGCTCTGGGGGAGATAGGAGAGGAATAAGCTGAGGAAGAGATAAATTCGGGAGCAAACATGAAACATGTGGTATCTTCACATTTTAAATAATTATTCCTGCAACTACACTCCAAATTCAATTGCTTTTCTGATACTAAATGGCAGTGAGTGCTAGAAAGGCCCTCTAAATTTTAGCACCTTGGCACAAAGCTCCAGTTGCTTCACCTTTGTTATAACTGATAATCACAGCTCAATACTACTAGTAAAAAACATGCAACTGCAGAAAGACTGAGAAATACAAATTAGTCTTTGTGCTCTAAGTTTTTGAGTTGCATATCCAACCCCCAACCTTTTTGGTGGCTAAATGAATGTTCACCCTGTAAAGAAATACATCTTACTCTTGTGAGATCACTTAAACAAAAACACAATAATTCAATTCTAGTGCAGTTATATATGTAAACTCCAGGAATGAAATCAAGGACACACCGGAATATAGCAGACAACATGCACACACACACACACACACACACACACACACACACTCACACACACACACACACACAAGCGTGTGCACACACACATGTCATAATTTCAGTTTATTACTCATTCTCACAGCTTAAGGAAGCTAAATTAAAGTTCCTTGCAACTTGCGTCATCTATGAATATGAAGGATTGCAATGCATAAAGCTAAATTTCTGCTTCTTTTAATGGCCCATTGAAGTTAATTCCAGCAGTTTGATGGCTCTTCTGCCAGTAGCCTGCTTCCAGAGCCGCTAGCCAGAACAGGCTGAAGACAAGGGGCTTCCAGCTATTGTTCTAAGTTTTCACTGTCACATCATCCACCTTTAAAGAAAGTTGTTTGTAATCTTAACAAACTGGAAAGACATTCAGCTGCTGGAAATTTCAAAACCTACTTCTTAGAGCTGTGTGCTACCTTAAGTTTCTGATGTAGTCAACTTATCTCTCTGGCTTCTAACCAATAAAAGCCTTGTGCTTGGGAGAAGTTCCAAGTCTCCCCACTTAAGGAACCAAAAAAACCAAACAAACAAGCAAATAAACAAACAAAACCAGAATAAAACAAACAAAAAACCTTTGAACTATAGTTTTCCAAAAAGTTTCAAGGTCTAGAGCAATGTTTCTTCAAACTTTTTGGTCTCAGGATCTCTTTACAATCTAAAAACAAAATATTGAAGATTCCCAAAAGGTTTCATGTAGGTAATATTTTTATGGATTTTTGACATACTAGAAATTAAGATTTCTCATGATTATGAAAATAATTTTGGCTATGTGGACTCCCCAAGGGTCCCGAGACCACACTTTGAGAAACATTGTACTAGGTTGCCTTGAAAGGTTGAGAAGCCATCCCTTTGACACCACAAGTCCTTAAAGTACTGAATTTTTTTTTGTTGAATCACATATGAATGAGTTTTGATTAACCCAATGAAAAAACTATTCTTCCAAATTTTTACAGACTTAAACATTTAGACTCCAATTCGAAGTATTTACATTACACAATGATCAAATCAATTTGCATTCCTCACTTGATGACCCATTGCAATATTCTAAAGTGACCATCTTCCTTGTTATGAGAAAGTACAGGCAGACCCCACTTAACCCCATTAAACAGTTCTGGGGAAACATGAGAGTAAATGAAACAATATTGTAGGAGGCACTTAGCTCCATGGGGCTAAGGTCAAAGTTTTAGCAATGTAATGACACTTTGGGGATAAAAGGAGGGTAGTTCAAGGAGTTTTATTATAATGTATTAATAGCTTTATTGTGAAACAATATTGGCTAGGGCAGATTTCAGTGGGATGTGCCTCTACTGTCTAGTATGAGTAGGTTAAATATCCAAACATAATATTCAAAACCGTATGTGATGAAAGACTTACCATTCCTTTTCAAGATACTTTATTAAGAATAAGACAACATCAGGACTTACCTAAAGGAAAGAGAGAGAAAAAGATAAGGTTAAAACTATATACAAAAGGATTTTGAGAAACAATGATGGTTAATTCCTTAACAAATTTTTCAAGGTGACAAGACTTTGAGTCCAGAGCTTTCCAAAAAAATTTAAAAAAATAACAAGGATAGCAAAAATGGTATGATAAACAGGTTTTGAAACCACAAAGATTTGGTATAAGCAGTGAACTTTTTTTTTTCTAATTATAAACAAACAGATCAGAAGTCCATTAATTGGCACGATCTTCAATAGAAAAGGAAGTTACTTATGAAAAGTTACATAATCATTTAACCATATGTTAGTTTTCTCTATGAAAGACAAATGGCAAAGATCAAAGTATATTTAGTACCAAATGATGGAGATTTTCTATATTCACTGATCAATTTCACTGAGGTTCTTAATAAATTGATTCCTAATCTAAGACATTTCCAAAGGTCTCATGTTGGAAAGTGTTATTCACATCCAAAGAGATTGAATGCAGATCAAAGCATACTATTTGCTATTTTTTCCCTTCTGTTTTGTTTTGTTTGCTCTTTCTTGTTGTACCTCCTATTGGTTCTGATTCCTCCTTACAACATCATTAATGTGACAATATATTTAATAGGAATGTATATGTATAGCCTATGTCAGATTGTGCACCATCTTGGAGAAGGAGGTGAGAAGGGAGGGGGAGAAAATTTTAAACTCAAAAGCTCATGGAAATGATTGTTGATAAATCAAAATGAATTAATAAAAAAATAAATTGATCCTGAAACCATTTTTTTTTTGCCAGAAGCAATGATGAATATGAAAAATTCAGAGAAGCCTGGGAGGCACTGTATGAACTGATACAGAATCAAGTAAGTAAAACCGAGAGAAAAATGTGTATGGTGACTACAATAAGAGAAATCCAAACTACTGAAAACCCAGAAAAAGAAAGCTCTAGCCAGTAAAGTTTTTGTCTCTGTCAAATGGTTCAAGATAAGAAACAAATAGGATTTTATTAATGGTAATGTCACTAAAGATTTATTACCAACTGCTTTGCTGCTGTACCCTAGCATCCTAAAGAACTCTAGGCCTTTCCATCTGACTTGCAGATGAAACTTCCTCAATGTGTTCTCCCCCATTTTTAGATTTCTTGTGAGTGGAACTATCTTTCTTTTCTTTTTTTGTATTCACAGCCCTTTGAATAGTTCTCTGCACACAATAAGAAATTACAACATATTTTTGTCATTCACTCACTGACTCACTCACTTATTCATACATTCATTCACAACAAAGTGCATTTATACAAATGTAAGGGAAAATAATGCTAAATATATTTTGATATTGACTCTAGAAATTGATTATGAAACCATTCATTTCACATATCTGTTATTATCACATCTGACATAAGCATATCAGGTGTCTGGAAGCCTCAGACAACAGAGAGAGGGCAGTGATGGGGATGAGGTTTAATTTCTAGAATACCCATTCGAACAGGTCTTAATGCCTAACCTGTCAACGGGTAAATCCTTAACTTTCTGTCTAAAGTGTAAAATGTAGATACGTATATGGGTACATGTCTATGTCTATGTATGAATATGACATTTGTGGTGTTTTAAGATTTGTAAGGCGATGAGGCATCTAGGTGGTGCAGTGGATAGAGGGCAGATCCTGGAGACAGGAAGACTCATCTTCCTAAATTCAAATCTTGCCTCAGAAACGTACTAGTTGTGTGACCCTGGACAAGTCACTTAACCCCATTTGCCGCATTTTCCTCTGCTAAGAAAACTCCAAGTGGGGTCCTGAAATTGGACACCACTAAAAAAAGACTAAGCAGCAGCAAGGTTTGTAAAGTGCTTTACATGCACTATCCCATTTGAATGTGAAAATGATCTTTTTAATTACAGGAATTAATATATTCACTCAAAAGAGGATGAAACCAAGGCTTAGAGATTGTAAGTGACTTATCCCTGACCACATCACTAGTAAGGATTAGTGGAAGGATAAGAACCCAAATCCCTCCTGACTCCAAGACCAAACCTTGTTACACATGCTTTCTTCATTGTTTTTCAGTGTACTAATCCATATGGTTCTAGAAAAGAGGGAGGGAGGAATGTTAATAGTCTCACCTCCAGCTTAGCTCACCTTCCTAATGACATCATAAGGGGCATTGCCAGTCTTTGGGATTTTCTTATATTATGGATCCAAAGCAGGTCTGATACAGATTTCCATCAATGCTTTAAAACATGACTGAAGAGAGTAGCTAGGTAGCATAGTGGTTAGAGCACTGGCCCTGAAGTCAGGAGGACCTGAGTTCAAATCTGGCCTCAGGTCAAACACTTAACCCCTTAACATTTACTAGCTGTGTGATCCTGGGCAAGTCACTTAACCCCAATTGACTAAAAACAAAACAACAAAAACATGACCAAAGAAGCCTGGTTGCAAGCCCATGCTTATACATCTTTATATAAATATTTTTTCACTTATCCTTTCTCAAACCAAGACAGTCTCGTCCCTTGAGAGAGGAGAAAAAGAAGAATGAAAGCAGAAGAATCCTAAGGGGTATTCTATTTAGCTTCTCACTTTCACTTTTCTCCTATCTTCAGAGTCTAGTCATTTGAATTTGATACGCTTCCATAAACATGTATTAAATGCCTATTAGAAGAAGTCAGGTGTAGAAGTGGTTAAAATCCAGGATTTGGAGTCAGAAAGACCTGAATTCAAATCCTGCCTCAGACACATATTAGCTGGTCAAACCTGGACAAGTCATTTAACTTGCCTGCCTCAGTTCCCCATCTGAAAATTGGAGATTGTTGTGAAGATAAAATGAAATAGAATGTGAAAGTATTCTGCAAATCATTGAGCGCTCTGTCAATGTTATTGCTATGTTCAAGGCATCATGCCAGGTGTCGGAGGTCAAAATATGAAAATTAAAACTGTCTCTACCTTCAAAGATAATAACTCAAAGATGATAATAACAATATACTTATGTATCTTCAAAGTTCAAAAAGCATTTTCCTAACATAATTTTGTGATGTTTAAGGGGTTGTGCAGTTATTACTACCCCCTGATTTGCAGATCAGAAAAGTAAGGTTTTGTGTGACTATACAATCTATCTATGTTTGGTTCCCAAACAAGTAGTGGATAGAGAGACAGACTCAAAGGCACAGGTCCTCCCTTTCACACATATTTGCCTGAATAATCCTGGATATGAGATCTTAATTGTGCTCTTATGAGATTATAAATACTATAAAATTATAGATTTAAGATTATAAGTTAAATTTTATAAATGCAAGATTATAAAGATTATAAATTAAAGAGAAGGTGCTGACATACATTGGCGAAGGGAATTTCTTCACCTGAGAATTGCCTAGAACAATGAAATTCACAGGTCCCATTCTTATCCATACAACTAGGAAAGGTTGGAGCCTGGTTTCAAACTCGAGTCCCCAGACCCCATCTGTGCTACTTTTTCCACTGTACAAAACAATGAATGATCTGAAGACAAATAAGCTTCTCACCTCTGGTGTGATTTGGAATTAATATAAAACTTTGGAACAAACTATTAACAGATACCATTTATCTAGTCCACAGAGGGATTACTCACTCCTATTAGAGATAAGGGTAAACTGCGGCAGGGAATACATCATTTGAGCATTATTTAGTTTTTAAAAGCAATACCTGAGGGAAGTCATATTTTATTTTATAGAATGAGCTACTAGTAGGGGCAGGATCTGATTCTACAATTCCTAACTGCCAGGCTAAAGTTAGTTTCTCAAGGGTATACCTCCCGCTAGTCTTCTTACTTTGCTGTGTGATGATTATTTTACAGCTGTTTTCAAAATTCTATATCATTAGATGCACTGACATTTTCTCTTTAAATTAAATCAAGTAATTGGACTTTTACTTCTTATGATCTGATACAAATTACTAAGTTATGGGATTAGACTTCACTCATATCAGTCAATTATATATTGATATATGGTATAGTAGAAAGAGCTCTGGATTTGGAGTGAGATGACTTGGGTTCAAATGCTGACACTTCCATTTAGTACCTCTGTGACCTTGGGTAAGTCACTTCCCTGCTTTAGATGTCAGTTTCAGAATTTGCAAGAGGAAAGTATTGGACAAACTGATCTGTCAGCTTCCTTTCAGTTCTAAATCTGTTACCTTGGGACACAGAAATCATTTAGTGTTTGATTTAAACAGATCATAAGTAATAACACATACAATTGGCATCTTGGAGGTGAGCTGCACTGCTTTTATCTCTGGGAGGCCAATCCCCCAGTGAAACATTTTTTTAGAATAAAATGCAACATCTCTATTGTAACATTCCCATCAATATGCAGCTGTCCTGTTGGTTAGCAAACTCTTCTGCCACTGGGAAATGGGTAGTATTATGAGGAGAACCTTAACCTAGGGCAATGGATAGCCATTTGTTTTTCACTTCATAAAAAAGGAAATTACTTTACTTAATGTGTTTGTGTACTGCTGTAGAAAAGCAATGGTCACCTTGAGGCTCCCTCAGTCATCTGTGTACATATACACACTAATACAGGTATATATGTGTTTACCAGTCTGCCTTCCCCTTTGGAAAAACATTAACAGTAAAACAGATGACATCAGAAGGCTTTGCTATTCACCCAGGGTGAGTAAATTGTTACTCAACCAAGACCAGTAAAGGAATGGTCATTTCCAAAGCTGAGTTAAGGCAATTCTTCATAGTTATTGCATAACTGGACAAAAGATCTTCCAAATGACCATTTTGTGTTGGGAAATTACTCCCATTGGCTACTGCTGATTGAATATGTAAATCATAGTACTGGAAATAAGCTGATTTGGGCCATCACAATATATTCATTCCCATAAATGACGAATTGACTATGGAGAAGTTGATGGTGATGAAGGGGGAATTCAACTGATCATTAATCCCCAAAGTACAACCTTAGGCCAATATCAATGTTATTTAAATACTAATATCAGTCTAGTCGGTTTGAGGCAGCCCTAAGAAATTATTAAAGGCAGATCATTTATATTTTCAATGAGCATTCATTTGCTTATACATAAACACAGGTTGTTTACCAAGTTGAATTTTTGTGCTCTTAGAAAAGTATGTTTAGAGCCAAAGTAAGTGGTATTATCTTGTACATGTAAACTGATGACTCGGGTAGAAAACTGAACTAGTCTTTCCAATTTAATCATACTATGCCCCTTCTCAAATCCCTCAAGTCTTTTTCTTAACTTAGGACAAGCCTGTTTATGAATAGCAAGCCATTATTTCACTTTGAAATACATGTACTCTACTGCATCAGTCTCTCAAGACAAAGCCCAAGGGACCAGCTAGATGGTGCGGTAGATAGAGCACTGGCTCTGGAGTCAGGAGGACCTGAATTCAAATCCAACCTCAGATATATATGATGCTCACTGTGTGACCCTGGGCAAGTCACTTAACCCTGATTGCCTTGTCCTCCCCAGAAAAAAGACAAAGCCCATTCTATCAATGTAGATCTAATTAGTCGTCACTATGGCTCACATAGTTTTTATCTTCTGCATCTATTTTTTTTCAACCTGTCCTCTGTGTCTGTATCCTCCTCTTTGCCTAGAAATGTGTTTAATTTTCTGTCTTTAAAAGAAAACCCTCCTCTATTTTTTTTTACCTACAAAAGTCTTCAAAAAGTAAACTATATTACTTCCCTTCCTTGCCTTATTCACTGCTTAATCACTTGAAATTTGGTTTCCTAACACACAATCCTCCTCCCTCTCTGGATGCATATTGTCTTCTCACATCCTCACTTTCTAAGGTTCTTGTCTTTGCCATCTGTTTGATTTATAACATTCTCTCTTTCCTCCTCAAATTTCATGGTTTTAATGATGATGTCTAGGAGGCAGCTAAGTAGTGAAGTGGATAAAACACTGGGCCTGGAGTCAGGAAGACCTGAATTCAAATTTGGCCTCAGTTACTAATATTGTGACCTTGGACAAGTTGCTTAATCTCAGTTTGCTTGAATACACTGGAGAAAATGGTAAACCAAACCACTCCATTGTCTTTGCCAAGAAAAAAACCAACCAACCAACCAACCAATTGACAATATAGTCTATGAGGTCATGAAGAGTCAGATACAATTAAACAAAAATAACTATGTGGAACATTAAAATCTATCCAACTGCACGTTTTTTGAGGTCAGTAACCATGACATTTATCTTTGGATCACATTTTGTTTTCATTTCTATTTCTGTTCCCTAACCCAATGCTATATATAAATATATAAATATATAAATATATATATATATATATATACACATATATATATACATATATATACACACACATACACATATATACATATATACACACATACATATATATGTATATATATGTATATACACATATATACATATATGTATGTGTGTATATATACATATACACATATATATGTGTATATATATGCATATATATATAGTAGGTTAAAAATACAACAAATAAGTATAGCACTTATACAGCACTTGTAAGGTTTGCAAAGTGTTTCATATGTTATTTCATTTGATCCTCACGAGAGTTCTGTGACATAAGCACTATTACTTACTATTAGCCCCATTTCATAGACAAGGAAACTGAGGAAGATGATGGTTAAGTGACTTGTACATAGTGTACTAAGTGTCTGAAACAGAATATGAATCCAGGACTCCCTGCAGCCAGGCCTAACACTTTAGCTAATATGCCACCTAACTACCTATGTTTCTAAGATATATGTTCCAGGTACTAGATATCCTAGGAAGTAGCTTCAGGAAAAAAAAAATGTGATTCTTATTGAAAAAGTGCTGACTGATTATTAGAATTCTGAGGCCAAGGATACTTCACTGGAAGTAAATGTTAGCTACCACAGCTTCATCAAGCTATTCTTTAATAAG
This sequence comes from Phascolarctos cinereus, assembly GCF_003287225.1. Lineage (NCBI taxonomy): Eukaryota > Metazoa > Chordata > Mammalia > Diprotodontia > Phascolarctidae > Phascolarctos > Phascolarctos cinereus. Next base: position 108,181,746 of record NW_027556098.1, read on the forward strand.
CCTAGTTTCATTCTCTCTGGAAATGAACAGTCTGGTGTCTCCAGCTAATGCTTCACCATGTCTTCTGAACTCTCATGTGGGCTCTTTGATCAAGGACTCGGAATGAGAAGCCTTCCTATCACAACACTGCCTCTCCTTTAATGCTACAAAATAGCTGATGAAACTTCAACCCTAGTTTTGGAAAAAAAAAAAACATCTAGTAAATGAGTTCTCCTGTATCTTCAATGGCCTGAATTCAACATTCAGGGTCAATGGCATACATGACCAACGGTAGCTCCAGTCATTTTCTCTGGCTGTGCCCCATGCCTGGAGCACTCTGCCTCTTCCACTCCAACTACTGAACTCCTTGGCTCCCTTTAAGTCCCAACTAAAATTCTACCTTCTACAGGAATCCTTCCCCAACCCCTCTTAATTCCAGTGCTTTCCGTCTGTTAATTTATCTCCTATCTATCCTATATATAGCTTGCTTTGTACATATTTGTTTGCTTGTTATCCTCTGCTGCCACCACCACCACTTCCCCCCCCCCACCACCCTTACCCTCGCCCCATCACAGATTAAGTTGTTTAGTGAAAGGACTGTCTTTTGCCTCTTTTTGTATTGCCTACACTTAATGCCTGGCACGTAGTAAGTGCTTAATAAATGTCTACTGAACTACAGACTGAAAATGTATATGTGCCCATGACACCTTTTACTCCATGCCATCCCATTTATGACTTTAACAATAGAAGAGAATTAATCATCTCCCTTTTTTCCTGTTTTTCCTAATATTTAGTTCAAAACCCTGCTCTTGCCTCATGGGCTTTGCCTCACAATGGATTCAGTGGCCTGTTTATATTATTCTCTTTTGAGGAAAATCTCTAGCAAACTCCTCATACAGTTAAAAATGATTGGCCCTAATTTCCCTTCCACTCCACAGGTCTTTATAGTTTTATAAATTGTCAATAACTCCAGGGTGTTAACTCTATCTGGGTAAATGGTGGATGAAATCTAAATGACACCACAATGTACTCCAAAGCAGGGTACTTATGGTTATCTACTCTGGAAACGTGAAAAATGGAATGAAAACGTAGCATTACAGTATAGAAAATTACTTTGATCAAGCCATCTTCAAGAAAACATGGAGTTTATTTCCCTCTTCCTCTCTACCCCCCCCACCCCATGGGTTCAAAGATAAATTCCATTCATATAAACATCTGTTTAGTAGGATGTGTGTGTGTGTGTGTGATAGATAGATAGATAGATAGATAGATAGATAGATAGATAGATAGATAGATAGATAGACTGACAGATAGAGAGACAGACAGACTGACAGATAGATGGATAGACAGACAGACAGACAGACAGACAGAGAGATAGATAGATAGATAGATAGATAGATAGATAGATAGATAGATAGATGGACAGATAGATATAGATGTTTTGGGAAGAAATGAGAAAAGTAGCAGCAGAGGCAAAATGAAACAGCGAAGAGGAAAAGAGGAGAGACAGAGAGACAGAGACAGAAAGAGAACAAGAACAAGAAACAGATTCAATTTCCTCCTCTCATTTTCCATGACCAGGGAGTCTTGCTTTGGAATATGGTGACGTCTGGATTTCTTCCATTCCCATTCATTCAGCACTCAAAGATCAGTTACCAAGTGGCACATACTGCAACTCTCTCATTTAAGGAAACTGACTGTGCACTTCCATACAACACCTCGAAAAGAAAACACATTCCTAAAATCCTGATTAAGCAGAAATTCTTAAAATTCACTAGAGTGCTGCCAGACAATCCCATCTCCTATTAATAGCTTCTTTTTTTCCCCCAGCTTTCTAATATCCCTGGAACATGTTTAAACAGTTATTGTTAACCGTGGGCAGGATGAACTGATATCTAGGACACAAAGGAATCTTAAGAAAATGGAGCGTTTGCTGGGAAGCATTCTTTAGGAAGTATTCTTAGCTATGATAACTGACTTGGAGATTTAGCCTGAAACTGTCCCGAGCCTCAAAAAAGTGATATGAGAAGAAAGTTTTATACAATTACAATAATGGTGGAAAGAGGACAGCCTTACAAGAGTTATCATTTCTGACCAATGCAAAGACCAACTGCAATTCTGGAGGACTGAAGATGATCTGTGCTATCTACCTCCTAACAGAAAAGGGATAGATTCAAGATACAGAATAAAATCGATATTGTTGATCATGGACAATATGAAGATTTCTTTTGCTTGGACTATACATATTTGTGATGAGGTTTTTGTTTATTTTTTTCTTAATTGGAGGAAAATATACTCATTAATTGGAAAATATCTTTTTAAAAGTAATACAGTAATATGGAAATATTCTTGATACATGCAGAAAATGCACACAAGCAAATCCACACGCACACACATGAACATTGGACTCTTCAGATCTTCATAGAACTGCCTTATATTTGAAACTGCTTAATAATGAGAATATCTTAGTACCTTAGTAACTTAACCCCTTTGGATGGTATTAAACGGACATCAGTAAGTGGTATTATAGCAAGGTTGATCTATTTGTTATTTCATAATTCTCATATTCTATTCTATAAGTTTTATATATGCACGTACACAAATGTGTATTTTGGGGCAAATTCATTTGTACATATAGGCAGCTAGGTGGCATAGTGGGTAAAGTGCTAGGTCTTGAGCCAGGAAAGCTCATTTTCCTGAGTTCAAATATGGCCTCAGACACTTATGAGCTGTGTGACCTTGGGAAAGTCACTTAACCTTGTTTGTTTCAGTTTCCTCAACTGTAAAATGAGCTAGAAAAGGAAATGGCAAACCACTCCAGCATCTTTGCCAAGAAAACACCAAATGGGGTCACAGAGAGTCAGACACAATTGAAAAACAAACACTGAACAACAGATTTGAACATATGCATTTGTATATGAAACCTCATTCCGAACAACTCCAAAGATTGGCTGTATCTTTAACACTAATTTGAGTGGACCAAAGTCTTTTTCTAGTGCTTTGTTGTGGTACATAAGTGGTCTCCTCTCTTTCTCAATCTCTCTCTCTCTCTCTCTCTCTCTCTCTGGGTGTATGTGTGTGCCTGTGTGTTTGCATGTGTGCATGTATGTATATATGTTTATATACACATGTATCATTTACATATATAAACATGTACATATATATGTCAAGTTCTTGCAAGTCATAACCAACATATAAAGGGCAGACTCAGCAAGAGTATGAATGTCTGTTGCCTGAGGACCAGACAAGGTGGATCTGGAGAGATTGAAAAAAATTTCTTCTTGTCTACATTAAATCTCTAAGACCAACTACTAAATTGTAGAAGAGTTGCAATCTACAGCCACAAAAAAAAAAAATCCTCTCTGATAAAGACGTAGATGCTTAAACTATCAGTTGAATTAAATTATTGGTTGAAACAAATGGGTAACCAGCTGGGATTTGTATTTTTTTTTCTTTTTGTCACTTAGAGTTTATAGTATAATGACATTTGTTGTTAATAAATTTCACTTGTGGAAATAAAAAGGTAACACTCCTTTTTATCAGGTTTCAGTTCTTTAAGTGCCAGAAACACATAGGATCTTCTTAAAGGGTGTGAGCCCTGGACTGTGTTCACTTCAACCCTTTTCAATCACTACCCTATCTCTTTGCTGGAGAGAAGCAATAGTCAGAGGCCCTTTGGAAGCTAACCCTATCTTGTATATTTGTGTTTATGCAAGTATGCACTCATTTTCATGTATGTAAAGAGAGTGCATTATTACAGAAGTGTATATATATTATATATAATGCAAATATTTGTGTAAATATCAATCAATTAGCTCTGTGATTGCATTGATTATTAAGTTCCTCTAATGATGCATTTCCTAACATCTCCTTGCATGTGGTGGCACTTCAATTAAGTCCAGTTCTACTGGTAAAAGTAAAACTTACATAGCACGTAAAGGTTTGTAATGTTTATAAACATTAAGGTCTGCAAATCACTTTGCATATGCATGTCTGTATTTATTTGTACTTATTTGTATTTATTAGGTGTGTGCTATGTGGCACTCAAGAGATAATATGGTATAATGGATAGAGAGTTGGTCTTGAAGTCAGGGAGACATGGGTTTAAGTCCTGCCTCTGATACATGCTGGCTCTGTGACCTTGGAAAATCACTGACCTACCCAGAGCCCTAGGCAACTCTCTAGGGCTCTAAATTACATTTCTACATTTCAGGTAACAATATATATATATATATGGATGGATGGATGGATGGATGCATGTATATATGTATACATACATACATATACATATATATGCATACATACATATATACATAGAAACATATACATATATATGCATGCATACATACATATATACATAGACACATACATATACATATCTATAGGTATATCTGTGTTTATATATGTGCATAGTCTGTATGTATATATACCCAATACTGTGAGAAAGAAAGTACAGTTATGTATGTGTATGATACCTTCCCCTATTATAATGTAAATGTCCTCTTTGGGAGTTCCCTATATCAATGAAATTGTAGATCTGGTCTAAAAATTGTGGCAGGTACTATTTGAATTATTGAAAATAAAAAGACAAGATAGAAACAATACCTGACCTCAAGGAACTTCCATTCCACTGGGCTCAAGTTATTCTAAACAGTATCTACGTAGGAAAGGAGCAAGCAGTCTATGTTGCCTGGAGTTACTACTTTGATGAATCAGTGGACAGAGTGCTAGGATAGAAAATATTTGTCAGGAAGAAGAGGATACAATAGCATGAGCTGCATGCTCAGTATAGAAATTGAAGAATGAGGAGAATCAGGCTCAGTAACTGCTGGAATATTGGATGTGGAGAGAAATAGAATGATGGAGAGAGACACAGAGAGAGAAAGACAGACCATGACACAGATGCAGACAGAGGGGAACACAGAGACAGGGCCAAGGCAGAATAAGAAAAAGGCAGATTCAGGGGCAGGCAGAGACAGAAAGACAGACAGGAAGGGACAAAGATGAACAGCTAGGCAAAGAGACATACAGACAGACAAAGAAGGACAGACAGGGAGAGGTACAGACTGTTTAAGAAGAAGAAAGACCATTTATTGGCTTTTAGCAGAGAGGGGAAAAAATAGGTTATTGAAAGGCAGGACACACTGAAAGACACTGCATCCTGAATGACTCTATGAGCTATATAGATATTCAGTGGGTTGTGGGAAGGGAAGAAGTGGAAAGGGTGGCAGAGATACATGCTTATCCTCTTCTTAATACACAAGGACACCAGTGCCCCGCTACGATACACTCATCTGATTTTTCAGAATTTTCACCATGTCATTCACTTGTCAGGACACTTGGCCCTGTTCTTTCTTAAGGACATTCAACAATGGGAACCCGACTGGTAGTTTAACCAGCCCTGTGAGGGAGATTATTCAAAAGGTGAATTACTACATGAACAGAGGGGGGTGAAAAGAGACCTCCCCCAACCATACACAGACAAAACCAAAAGGCATTCCATCTGCTAAATATGCTTTTCAGAATCTTTAAACTCCATTACACTAAAATCTGTATAAGGCAGAATAAGGGCCAGGGGCAGGAGGGGGTTGTGTCATTTATTTGAACATTTGATAAAACCTCAATTATATTTCCTTCCTAATCCCTTGTCATTAGGAGCAAAATGGTACATTTGGAGGCCATTTAGACATAAGCGCTTGCAACCTTCCCATTAGACCTGCTGACTTCCTCTTTCTTCATTTCTCACTTGCTCTTTTTGTTGCCATGGGCAGTTATATGTTTGGAGACATAGTTTTCTGCTCAGCACTCTAGCCTGGCATCAGGGGTCTCACAATGGCTTGGCTGGAGGCCCTTATGGCCTTTAATATTATTATTTTGGCATAGTCATTATAACTCTAATAACTGGGAACAAACATATCTATTCAGCCATTGAAAATGGGGGAGAAAAAGAAAATAAGAGGGGAAAATCCTACTAATTAACATTTAGATAGGGCTACAATTGTTATGCTGACCTCAAAGAAAGTCAACCTTAAATTTGAAGGATTTAGGTTCTTGAAGCTGGAGAGGAACTTAAATGAACAAATAGGTCCATTGTGTTTTGAAAGATGGAGTCAGATGCAATTTCATTTACACCCAGGTCCTTTTATAGACTAATCCTATAATCAGAGATCTTGTCCAGACTTTTTACTATGGTGTAGTTTAAAACATAGCTTTAAATTTAGATTTGGAAGGGACCTTAGATGTCAAATCCAACCCTCTCATTTTATAGATGAGGAAACTGAGGCCTAGAGAAATTAGTCACACAGAAAGCAAGGAACAGAGCTAAAATTTGATACCAGAGCCCTGACTCCTATCTTATTCCCTACTCTCTGTAAGATACTATCTTATATTTGGTATGTATGACCTGATCCAGTTCCATCTGGCTTCTTAAAATTTACCTGATAATGGCCAATATTTAAGATTTTCTCTCCTCCTGGTTCTTAGCTGATGATTCCTTTCCCCCTAAACCTGTCACTCCAGTTCCCATGACAAAATCTCTAAAGAGGCTCATGGAAAACACTGAATAGGACAAGTTATCTCTGTCCTCCATCTTCTATGTCTGCTGCCCAATCACAGGATCATAGTTTAGAGGTAAAAGTGACTTGGAAGCTATTAAGTCTAACCTCCTCACTTCACAAATGAGGAAACTTCGACATAGTTTAAGTGATTTTGTCAAAGTAGCATTGTTGGTAAATGTCTGAGGCAGGATTGGAACCTGGGTCTTCCTGACACCAAATCCAATGCCCTATCCATTACATTGTAAGGAAGTCCAACATCTTGCTTAGAGAATAAAATGTATACATGGACTAGGGATACAATTTTAAACATAAAATTAAAAATAAGTAGCCAGAACCTTCCTTTCTAATGCAGAAATTAATATCCCCATTTTACAGATGAGCAAATAGGCTCATTGAATTTAAAGGACTAACCCATGATCACTAGTGAGTGTCACAGATATTATTTGAACCCAGGTTCTCCTGGCTTCAAATTTAGCACTTTATTCATGATTCTGGAGGAAGAAGAATAAAGAAGGGCAGAAGGGTGAGACAGAAGGTAGATTCAAATTCAGTAGGATGTGCTATGAATGCACTCATCAGGTGCAGTTTCCTCTTTCACACTTTGCTGTTCACTTGGGCCACGGTCACAAGAATCAGTCATCCCCGGCTGTCACTGCCATTTGAAATTCTGATTAGTTCCACATATTTTCAATCATTTTTATCAAATTTGCAACATTCTTAACAGGATGGCACTGGGTCCCACTGGATGGAATTATGCTCCAGGCTTTCGTGAAATGTCCAGAGTAACATCAATCACCTCAAAGGATACAATACATCTTCTGGACCAGATGAAATCAAGGCAAGGGTCATATTCAGCTCACTTTCAAAAGGCCTGGATGGACAATTGAAAGGTGGGAAGCATTTTTGCCATGCATAGACCCAGCCTACTTATTTGGCTTGTTTTTCCACAGTATCCTGTCTTTACAGAAGAATGATAGAAAGAATATTTTTTTAAAAGAACAAGGAAAAGGATAATATCCACTGAGATTCAAAGAAGAGTTGAATAACCTACAAGGACAGATAAACCACAGGTACCGCAAAGACATGAAAAGATATTATAAAGAGATAGATGAAAGAAAGAGATAGGAGATAGAAAGACATAGCAGATGACAGCCAGCAAAAGGGGGGAGAAAACTGTAGAAATAGCCAGAGGCATAAGACAGAAGTTGCAAGGACTGATTCAGTAATTTCAAGTATTTCGACTTAACTGACCAGTCAATATAATCAGACCAACCCCTAGATCAGTGAAAATGATTTTACTAGACAGATGGGCACAAATAATCAGTTATTCAGGCCTGGCTAGACCCACTCAGAAGGTGGTATGGTACCACCATTTTTAACAAAGGTTTTTAACATTTTTAACAAGCTGCCCATCTCCAGTGAATCTTTTGTTTGGAGGGGCACACTGAAGTCATATAAATCAGGAAGATCCATGACCTTCAACCAACTTGGAAATCTGATCAATCCATACCCTTCCCTATCCTAATCTCTCTGTTTTGTAATTAAGATGGGCAGATACTGAATGCCTTTCTTCATGAGGTTTCCAGAATGGCTCTACCTTTTTAAGTCTGTTTCTTGGGTTTTCAGATTCCAAAGGCCACTTTTATCATTTCACCTGAAAGGGATTGAAAAACATGAGGATACTTTACACAACCAAATTCATAAGAGATTGGTTCATAAAGCAGACTGTCAGTTGTTTGATTTATAGTGCTGGTTCAGGTCATTAACCAAAGAAAACCCCTTCTTGTTGGGTAAGTCCACTTAGAAAACCACAATGAATAGATCAAAAAGTTCATCATATAATCAGGTTAAAGAAACTGGGTCAAATTACAAATGCTTTTAATTCATGCCACCTGGCATATTGGCATCTGATTGCAGGGACCTTTTCTTGCCATATATGCTATTGTTAGTCAAGAGAATCAAATGATCTCTTCTTGTGTGCTTTGGAACAACACTAATCTGTTCTTGCTTTTTCATTCTTTGTGTGCTACCAAGACTTCCATATTGAGGAATTCCATTCCACTTGTTATTCCCATTATGGTTTTCATTGTTATTGCTTATTTTAAATGGTTTCTACACTCATTACATAATAAGAACTAGGGAAGGCCCTACCTGCATTTTTTTTTTATCAATTCAATTCCACAAACACTTTAATTCAACATTTTAGAAATAATCTTAGAGACTATTTAGTTCAATCTCCTCCCCTCAAGAAACTAAGGCCCAGAGCAATAAAATGATTTGTCGAATGCCACATAAGCCGTAAGTGACAGAGGCAGAATTTGAACCCTTGGCCTTTGATTCCAAAGCCTACACAAGAGATCTATACAGATGGGAGATCTTATCCATTTTACCATGAAACATTTTAGCTTCTTTCAATTGTTTCAGGTGGTTATTTTTGTCCTTTTCCCCAGATTATAGAGTTTGCCCTATTTGAAACTAATATTCAACAAAACAAGTTCAGAAACATTTATTGATGACCTGCTAGATCCTAAGTATTTTGCTGAGTAATGAGGAATAGAAAGGTAAATAAGATATCATCCCTGCTCTGAAGCATTACTTCACAGATGAGAATTTCACTGATTTCCCGCAGCCACAGGTACCTCTCCAAGGAAATAATATATCAAATATCACACAGATTTTGTATCAACTGATTTGCACAAAAGTTTCTTCCATAGCAGAGAGGGTCCTTGAAGTCAGGGGCAATATCATTTGAGGTTTTGTGTTCCAAGTGCCCAGCACATTGCCTGGCATACCACATGTGCTTAATCATTTCTTACTGATTGATTGATATTGAGTAGGGGAGGGAAGATTCAAACATAAATACATATAATGCAAAGCTGAATCTGACAAAGACTTATGAAGAGTTAAAGAAAAGTGCTTTAAGACTACTAGGTTGGGAGAAATTACTTCCTAGGTGGGAGCTCTTAGGAAAAACTATATGAAGGAAAGGGCATTTGAATCAGGGTGTGAAAAGGAGGTAGGATTTCAACCAGCAGAAATGGTAGGGCCTGGGAACAGAGCATGTTCTATTTCTATACATATGTATTTAGGGAGTCTGGGGCCATTTCCAGTCATTCTGATTTAAATCTGGCCACTGGACCCAGGTGTATATGGAGGAGAGAGTGAGGCTGATGACTTTGTGCAGCTCTGCCTCACTTAAATCCAATTCACTCACAAGTCATGACATCACCTTCCTGATGTCATGATCGTTCTTGAGATTAAAGTACAAACAGCAATAACCTAGAAAGTCAGAGGAGTAGAAGGAGAGGGTGCCCCAGACTTAAGCTGTTGATTTGAAGTGGAGAATGTGGAATCATGAATAATAGAGAATCCAGCTAACCCTTGACTTGATTCATGATAGCCTGAATGATAGAAGCAAGATTTGGAGAATCTGAGTGGTATAGTTTGTATAGATCACAGAGCGCCAGAGACTTAGAGGGCATTAGGAAGGTTGAAAAGGTTGTTCTGGTCCAGACTGGATGGCACTGAGAGGTGGGCTAAGAACATTTAGGAGTAGGCAGTGAAGAGTCACTGAAAGTTGTTGGGCAAGAGAGTCATGACTTCCTTAGAAATACAATTCTGGCAGTAGTGTATAAGGTGTTGGAGCAGGATAAGATGTGGAGGCAGAGACATCAGTAAGAAGTTTACTTCAATAGCCCATTGGAAAGAGAAGTGAGTGCTTGAACTGCCTGGTAACAAAAGATTTGGAAAGTAGAGGATGGATTCCAGAGATATCTCTCTTTTCATGACTATGCCTCTTTTCCACCAGAGTATTTTTTTTTCTTTCTTCATGAAATTTTTTGGTTCAATTTTCTAGTCATTCGTTTTCTCTCAATCACGGTGAGCTTGCTCTTCTAACACAAAGTTACCCTGAGGTTGGCCAACTATTCAATTCAATTTTTCATCAGTTTATTTTTATATCAAATCACTTAGCACAGTGCTTTGTATATAGAAGTCACTTAATAAACTTTGTTTGAAATGGGTTGAGTTGGAATTGAGCAAATATACATCTACACAAATAAGTAGATACAAAGTATATACAAATTCATTTCAGGAGGGACGAATGACTAACATTTGGGGGAGATTTTGAAAAGATACTCATAGATGGTAGCACATGAGCTGTGCTTTGGGTGAAATTAGGGATTTTATGAGGTAAAAGTGAAGAGGAAGTAAATCCCAGACATAAGAGGCCATTTGTACAGACACACAGATAGAAAATAGTCTTTTTTTTAAATGAAAGCATCTACAGATGCATATTTTTTAATTAATTTATTTTGAATTATCAACAATGACTTCCATAAGCTTTTGAGTTTTAAATTTTTCTCCTCCTCTATCCCCACCTCCCTCCCCAAGATGGCATGCAATCTGATATAGGCTCTACATATACATTCCTATTAAGCATATTTTCACATTAGTCATGTTGTAAGTAAGAATTAGAACCAATAGGAAGAACCAAACAAAAGAGGAAACAAAACACAACAGAAGACAAAAAAAAATAGCAAATAATGTGCTTCAAGCTGCATTCAAACTCCATAGTTCTTTCTTCAGATGTGGATAGCATTTTCCATCATGAGGCCTTTGGAGATGTCTTAGGTCCTTGCATTGCTGAGAAGGGCTAAGTCTACCAATATTAGCCATTGCATAAAGTGGCTGTTACTGTGTACAACGTTCTTCTGGTTCTGCTCTACAGGTTCATATTAACTACAACATAGGTATTCAAATAGTCTAAGTGTAGAGTTGTTATTAAAATTAAAATCACGTTGACTTTTGAGACACCTTACATAGAATTATGAAAGGGACTATCAAAATATTAGAAAGGTAGATGGGAATAAGATTAGGGCTTTAAATGCCAAGCTAAGAACTTTGTATTTTATTGTATAGGCAATAGGGTACCATAAGAGTATTTTTGCGTTGGGGCATAATATGGTCAGTGTGTTAGGAATATACATTTGATGGCTGTGCTTATGATAAAGGCAAGAAACTAGAGGCAGGGAGACCAATCAGGAAGCTATTTTAATAGTCCAGGTGATATATGATGAGAAATTGTACCACAGTAGAGGCTGTGTAGAAGGGAGAAGAGAGTATATACAAGAAAGATGAATAAAACCAGGTTGCTCCTTATCTTATATGTGTTCATTACAAATGATTGTTCAAAGTACTGTGAAAAGGAAGGATTTAACAAATGTTTTCAGATGAGAAAGATACTTTTTCAAAAGCCATGGCATTGATTTCTCACTGAACTAAAATTGTGGGATTGGGATTGGGTCAGTTTCCAATATCATCTGATTTAGGATTTGCAGTGACAGTCTTCCTAACAATGAAGGTAGGAGTCCATCCATGCCTGCCAATCCCAGGTAATCTTTTCTATGTCTCCTACAAATCCTCTGTAGAAATTATGCCTGATACGCTTGTAGTAGCAAGATAAAGGGTAAAGGAAGGAGGGAGATCTCCCTCTAGATTTCCCTTTGGGAGAGACACCAAACAAATTCTTCTTTCCACATAGTCATTTTGATTACCAACTATATTAATTCCATAAGAATATAAGAGAATTAGCCAGTCAGGAAAACATTAGGGCTTGTAGCACAGTATTCAGGTGCTGTGTCTGGGACAATGGTAATTCATTGTGTGATAAAATTTTAGAGGTCAAGAGCTTGGTTGATGAGGACAATCGTGCTGTCATTGACTGTAACAGGGAAGTTTAGAAGTGAGAAGGGGAAAGATGCAATTTAACAAATCTACTAGGTTACTACTAGCAAAGAATTGTGCTATTAAAAACACCCCGCCAAAAATGATACAATGTCTATGTTCAAGGAGACTGAATGCTACCAGTAAAATATAATTGCATTAAATGGGTTAAAATAGAGTTAAATATTTCATCCTACTTATTAGCTAGCAAGTTACTTAATATCACTGAGTCTCAGTTTCCTCATCCATAATGTGAAGATAATAATAATCATGCTATCAAGCCTCACAAGGATATTGTTGGAAAAACATTTTTTTAAGGTTAAAAGACCTATCATTAGGCATAGATTAGCTTGATTGGCACAATTTAGACTAAGGTGTTTTGCCCTTTTCCTATTCTTTTTTTTCTCCTTGGTCTGGTATAATCATCCAATGGGTTGCTACAAAAGACTCTCTGGTGAAGCTAAACTCCTTTACATATTTTTCTAAGTCTACCTAATTTATATATATATATATATATATATATATATATATATATATATATATATATATATATATATATATAATCTCCTTTAATTTATTTCAGCAGCAGCAGGGGCTAGCATTTACATATCACGTACTATGTGCTGGTCACTGTACTAAGCGCTTTACAGATATTGTCATATTTGATCTTCAAAACAACTCTGGGAAGTAAGTGCTATTATTATCACTATTTTATAGTTGAGATAACTGAGACAAACGGGTTAAGTGACTCGCCCAAAAGTTCCACAGTTCATGAGTGTCTGAGGCTAAATTTAAAGTCAGGTTACCGAATCCAGTCCCAGCATTCTAACCCCAGAATCACCTATTTCAATTCAATAATAATTTATTAAGAAACTACCATGTGATCGATGTTGTTCTAGTTAATGGAGATACAAAGACAAAAATGAAATGGCCTCTGCCCTCAAGGAGATTAGAATGTCCAGGGGCAGGAAGGGGGAAAAGAAACAAATGGAAAATAAAGTAATTGGAGGGGAGAGCACTGACCACTGAAGGGATTACAGAGTCTCAAACAGGATGGGAGATTTCACATGAGATGAGCCTGGAGAGGAGCTAGTGATTTCAAAAGGTAGAGATGAAGAGGGACTTCATTCTAGACATGGAGGAATGCTCATAGAGAGGCATGGAGGTGGGAAGAAGAATAATATGTGCAAGTATAAACAGCAAGTAGATCAGATTAGCCGAAAGGTAATTTAGAACACATTACAAAAAAACAAAAAGCAACAACAACAACAACGACAAAACTTTAGCATCCTGCTTCTATTTCCCCCTAAACCTTGTGCAGGGGTTGGCATGCCCCAGCAGGGTCTCCTCTTCTTCTTATTTCAAAACCCATGGCTCTAAAAGATCTCACCCTCAGTCCCTATTACCAGTCTGACAAATGCCTTTATATTTTAGTTAATCTGAAGATCTCAAATGAAGGTTATTTCCTGAATCCAAAAGCTTTCTCTGATCAAATTGCTAGCTCCACCTACTTCTCCAGGTTTCTTTGATGATAAATCCTTTATATACACTCCTACCCCCAATTCTTTTTGAGGATCCCATTACAATTTCCACACTGCTCTAAATGCTTCAAACAATTCCAACCAAGAACAAGGGAAGAATCTCATTTCCTCACAAGGAATTATTCCAGTTGTTCTATACTTCCATTCTTCCCTGTCCATTCTCCACCCACCCTCCCTCCTGATCATGTCTTTTTTGAAAAATGGTTCCTATTAAACTAGATTTTTCCGTCACTGCAAGAGACATAAAATTAAAAACTATCTGTCTTTAATCATGCCAGGCTTCATCTCTTTCTCCCAGGCTCCATTTATCAATAATTAATATACAACGAAGAGTAAAATCCATTCCAATTTCAAAGAACCAAATGTTACACTGATTAATTTAAAAAAAAAAACGGTGCCTGCCAAGACTGACAGACATGCTGAAATGCATGGCTAAGGTGGTCGAAGAAACAACATGAATGAATGCAGGGCTAGTGGACACTTGGCAAAGCTAAATGAAAAACAGTATCTTAGAAGAAGTAGAAACCTGGTTCCTGTGAGAACGTGGGGGGAAATGGATACCAAAATGGCAAAACCCAAACTGGATATTTTGGTATTTTCATATTATAAGCTTTATTCTCAGAGAAATTAAAAATGTGAGGATAATTTCATTTTATCAGACATGAGTTCCTAAAGAAAGCATACCTCCTTTAAAAGAAAATTTCTATTACCTCACAATCTAGCTTTCCCTCATTAAGTGCTAGGTAATTTTCTTCACTTATGGGGTTATTTGTACATATGCAAGTGAAGTAGACGACTTAATCAATTATTTGGGTGTCCTATGCCAATAGTTTGGGGGCATAAGTGATTTATATGATTACCTCACTCCTCTCTTCCAACTTGTGTTTGTATATATAACCTAGGAAAAAGTATATACCATGTCCTAAAAAAAATGACACGACATAGTTCTATAATCACTTAAGGTTTGTAAAATCACTTTTCTTACAACAACCATGTTACATTAGCAATGCAATATTAATTTTCCCAATTCACTTCACCAATTTAGGCCTTAGTTTTATCATCTCTAAAATGAGAGAGTTGAACTATATGATCTCTAAAGTCCCTTCCAGATTTGTATTTATAATACTATGATGATGATAAGAATGATGATGATGAAGAAGTAGGAGGAGGAAGAGAATGTTTATTTATGGTCACACAGTGAGAAAGTGGCCATACTAGGAAACTAACCCAGGTCTTCATGCTACTATTCTGAATTTTTGACCGTGCATCAGTCAGTTTGATTTCTTATTTTGCTTAAAGTTCTTCTCTTCCATCATGGGCATGATCCATTTTGGTTAGAAGGTATGGAGAGGCATGCGGATCCAGAATAATCAAACCATCTACCAGATCATAGAGCTAGAACTATAATTTTTTTTTCAATGTGATGAGAGAGAGAGAGAGAGAGAGGAAGAGAGAAGTGGAGGTGAGTTCCATGTAGCACAGTACACCATGTCCTAAAAGAAGGTTCATTCAGCCTTAACTCCAAGGAGCTTCAGGGTAAGACATTATGGGGGATGAGATACTGAGGGTGTTATCTGCGGAAAGTCACAAGGGGAAGTGAAACAAGAAGATGGAAGCCTTACACTTCCCCACCCCCACCTCTAGCCATGGAAGCTGGCACCGTGATACAAAGCTCTGTTTGTCTCATTGCAGTTATCTCCCTGCTCACAAGTGAGGGCATCCTTACTTAGTAAATGTGTAAAGATACAAGGAAGGAGTTTCCTTCAATAGCACAAATTTCTGTCATCCTTCCTCTCCTCAGCAGCTTGAATAAAGCCACACCATTTTGGCGCACTCCTCAGCCAAAGGGAAGAAAGCCAGGAGAAACAAAGCCGCAGTTAGGGAAAACATGCGCAGTGCCCTGGCATTTTCCAGTGATGGCAGGAGCACAGTGACAGCATTTGGGCATGTTACAAATCCTCTGACCAAATTGGAAACACCAGTATCATTAGGCTCCCGACACTGATCATTCCTTCCCCTGTTTTGCCAAAGTAAACATTCTGGAAAATATGGTGGGCCATTTGGTAATTGCAGTGGAACAACAGAGAAACTAGATCATGTTCGGTATTACACCAAAGCAACAATCCCATTCCGCCTCCTAATTACGAGGGAGCTCTCAGGGAATCATAGAGAGCAGTGCACCCTGCTGTTAGACCCTGGCAATAACACTCATTACCCAGTAAATACTATGGAAATATGCAGTAACACACAGGGGCCTCCCTGCTGTTCGGCAGTAGCAATATCACTCATTAGGCTGAAAAGTATCACTCAATAGTCTTTAATTACTACCAAAATACACAGTAACCTGCCCGCTGATATAATGCAGCTATATCACTTATGAAGCTTCTCTTTTTCCTTACTCAGGAACCCTACAGTTGCCTTGCGATAATGATGATGAATTGTGATTCTATGGGTTTAATCATACAGAATTGTGCATTTTAAGGTTTCTGAACTCAAAGGCTCCCAACGTGGGATGAGAAATAAGAAATATACGCTGAACCACTGTTATCTTTCCAATAAGATCCCTGTTCCCACGGTACTGAATTGTGACAACACTGTAGTAATACTTTCATTTTGTTTTAGAAATGAGGGTGATAATTGCACCACAGCCCAGCAGAATCTGTGGTAGTTGTAATTATATCCAGTTACCAAGTAACATAGCAATTTCAAACCTATTACCCACAGGTATCATTTATGTTCATTGCCCTCTTTACATAGTCACTTCTTTTATCCCGAATCTGAAATGTGTATATGTGTGTATTGGAGGTTGGGGTGGAGAGACAGACACTTTCAAAGTAGAATGCATTGAGAAGGGATCAAAAGGAACAGCTGAATGGAAGGGGTGCCTGACACTTAGCAGGTCCTTAAGCACTATTTGCGGAATTGAATTACATTGGAATGACAGGGTGAATGCTTATGTATCCCTAAAGGAGGCATGACTTTTGCACATCTGAGGGTGGATTTGTGCAAGCTATTGCAAATAAAAATGCAAGAGGAGAAAAGTAGTTTCTGTCTTACATGGTGCCTCCTTACTGCAGGTAAAGTTGAGACTGAGAATTCCTGTATCTTCTTTGAGTGCAGGGGGCACCTCCACTACAAACAAGGAAACAAAGTAACCTCTTATTTGGTTCTCCTATAAGGAAGCACTCTTGGAGAGAAATGCAATACAGGGCTAATACCACTATGAAGGCAAGTCCTGTAGTCAGGTAGCTATTAGAAAGGCTTTCCAGGCTGGGACACTATAACAGCTTTTTCAGTATGCACTCTTAAAAATCCTTTGAATCTTGATTTTGCTATGTGCTTCCTGCAGAGAAAATTCATGTTATCCCAACCTGTATACCACTTTATTTGGATAATTTATTTTGAAATTCTCATTTGGGTGAATATCCATGTGTATTTGGTCATTTGTTATCCCATTTAAATCACCATAAAATTGAGTAAATTATGTATCTCCCATGAAGGTTGTTTTTGTGTTTGTTTTTATGTTTTGTTTTTGTAATGGATTCTGTTGCATTATTATCACAAAGAGAAGACCTAAAAAGTAATTGGATATATGTCAGTGCTCGCTGCTTCTAATACTTTTGTGTTCTGCCATTCTGGTTTTATAGGTGAAGGTGTTTTCTCAGCAAGGCTGTAGTTATGGTCGTGTCTATGGGACTGGAGGCACTAGATTAAAAAAAATGGATAACATATCAATCAATAAAAATTTATTAAGCATCTGTGGCATGGAAGGCACTGTGCTAGCTACTAAATCTCAAAATTTGACTTTGTTATTGAAAGACAGATCTATTTGTTGCCTGATCCAATTGATTGTGCAGAAATTATTGATTAAATTTGCAAAAATAATAAGATTTGGCTAAAAAATGGTGAAAAATATATGTACATGGGCTAACTCAGAAACTAATTGGCAGAATGGACAATCAAAGAAGGGAAAGGGTTGTAGAAAGGCATTTAAATTAGTTCTACCATGATGACTCTTAGTTATGTTTTAATATACGTACAATTTAAATAAATCTTACTGTTAAAATTAAGTTTTGCTGACTTGTTTTTATTGGCTTAAGAGTAAGTTCATTTTTTTTTATTGTAAAGCATTTAACAAAGTGTCTCTCACATAGTAGGCATTTAATAAATGTTAGTTCTCTCCCTGTTTCCGATTGCAACAATGCCAGTTTATAAGTGAGCATGTAGCTAGGACCTGAATTAAATGAATAAAAACTGCTTTGAGAAAAGGTCTTATCTCCACCATCAAGGAGGTGATGTTTTCTGTGGTCTTCCACATCATTTTTAAAAAGTGTAATGTAACGATATAATCCATGGATCAGAACTAGACACCTAGGTTTATATTCTTAAGAGCAGCATTCTAAAATTTCTCTTTCTGGGTCCTGCCCTAATCCAGGGTTTAGAGTCTGGAAACATCAGAATTTTACCCATTCTAAACCTGTACAGAGAAGGTAAAGGGACCACACCTCTCATGCAAGCACTTAGGCTAATACATTAAATATAGAAAATATTTTATATCTTATAAAAACATAAAATAGGAAACTCACAACCATTCCATAAGAAATCAGAGTCTTAATTCCCTGAGAAAGCAAAGATCTTTCTATCCTGGTTTAACATACATCACATGGTTTTATTTTAATTGGCTTTAAATGGACAAATATCTGATTCCTGATCTAGGTATCCTTGGACCTCAACCTCAGTCTCCCTTAAGAAAGCAGAAAATTGGGGAAGAATTTTTACAACCAGTCTCTCTGATAAGGGCCTTATTTCTAAAATACGTAGAGAATTAAGTTGAATTTATAAGAATATAAGCCATTCCCCAATGAATAAATGGTCAAAGGATATGAACAAGCAGTTCTCAGTTGAAGAAATGAAAGCCATCTATAATCATATGAAAAAATATCTATTTTTTAGAAAAGCTCTAAATCACTATTGATTAGAGAAATGCAAATCAAAACAACTCTGAGGTACCACATCACACTTATCAGTTTGGCCAACATTACAAAACAGATGATAAATGTTAGAGAAGATGTGGAAAAACTGGGACACTAATGCATTGTTAGTGGAGTTGTAAGATGATCCAACTATTTTGGAAAGCAATTTGGAACTATGCCCAAAGGACTATAAAAATGTGCATTATCCTTTGACTCAGCAATAGCACATCTAGGGCTATATCCTAGAGAGATCATACAAATGAGAAAAGGACTCATATGTACAAAAATATTTATAGCATCTCTTTTTGTGGTGGCAAAGATTTGGAAATTGAGAAGATGTCTATCAATTGGGGAATAGCTGAACAAATTGTGGTATATGAATATAATGTAATACTATTGTGCTATAAGAAATGATGAACAGTCTGACTTCAGAAAAACCTGGAAAGACTTGTATGGTTTGATGCTGAGTGAAGTGAGCAGAACCAGGAGAACGTCGTGCACAGTAATAGCCATGTTGTGAGATCACTAATATTGATAGACTTAACCCTTCTCAGCAATACAAGGATCTAAGACATCTCCAAAGGCTTCATGATGGAAAATGCTATCCACAAAGAAGAAAGAACTATGGAGTTTGAATGTAGATCAAAGTATACTATTTGCTATGTTTTTTCTTCTATTGTGTTTTGTTTCCTCTCTCTGGTGGTTCCTCCTATTGGTTCTAATTCTTACTTACAATATCACTAATGTGAAAATATGTTTAATAGGAATGTATATGTATATCCATTATCAGATTGCATGCCATCTTGGGGAGGGAGGTGGGGAAGGAGGGGAAGAAAAATTTAAAACTCAAAAGTTTATAGAAGTGATTGTTGATAATTCAAAATAAATTAATTAAAAAAAGAAATATCCTTTAACTAGCATCTTTTTTTGTCATCATATAATTGAAGACAAATGTTCAAGAATGCATCTTCAACCTCCTCTCATTCAATATTTGTTGTTTTCTTTTACAACTTTCTTTCGCTGTCTTTTATCCTTTCTTTTCACATCCCTACCTCTCAAAGTAATTTTTGTGGGTTCTGCCTCATCTGTTTAGTAACCATGCCCCATCAACAAAGGACAAAATTCATGACAATACAACACATCTTGGCAAGAGAGATAATGTGTTATAATGGAAGGAGTGTTGGATCTATGGCTCAGAGAAAGGGACATAAATCTCTGCTCCACTATTTATTATCTATTCAACCTTGGGCAAGTTACAATCTCTCTGGACCTCAGTTTCCTCATTTATAAAGAGGTTAGGATTGGACTATGATACTTCTAAGGTTTTTTCTCACTCAAAATATTTGATCTCCTACAGTAATTTTCCTATCAGCAAGAAATTGATATATTTTAAATCAATTGCCTTAGCTAGAGGGGGTACTCTTAATTCACCAATGATTTGGTACAAGAGATTGCTGAGTTACAACATATAAAGCTAAGTGCAGAAATGCCTTTTGCAAAAGTGGCTTATATCACAGGGGAATTTGAAAATTTAGCATATATCTGGATATTTGGGGAAAATCATATTAAGAAGGATGACTTTAGACAGGAAGTTCTCATCCCCTATAATACAACAAAATGCAAATAAGGTAATAGAAGGAAGGAACAAATCAAACATTTAAAGAACAGAAGAAATATTTATGGTTGAAGAAGTGGCTAAGAAGAAATATTGATAGAAGAATAAGGGCAAAGTTAAAACAGAGAAAGAAAAAATAGAATAACAAGGAAAAATGTCTGAATAACTAAGATTATGATAATGAGGGGAAATTATAACTAAATTAACAAATATTTATCATGTCCCTACTGTGTGTTAAGATATTATATGAAGAAACTATGATGCTACGGCTGTATTACCAGATAAACTTGTGTTTAAGGAGAGAAGAAAGGTCATGGGTTTAAAGAATTAAAAAAAAATATTCAGTCATTTCTGACTCTGACTAGACTTTAGAGGTCTTCATAATTCTAAGTCACTTGCCCAGGATCGTATAACTAGTAAGTGCCCACCAATTTTGAAATTAATACATGATGCCAAAACCTAAAGAAAACCACAAGTTTGGAGCTAGAAAGGATATTAGTAGCCATCTAGTTCTACTCCATTATGCAGGTGAATGAACTGAGGTCTAGGGAGAATAAGTGATTTACCCACAGCATCAGGTACCCAGGTCTTCTGTCTTTTAAGTCCGTGGTTACCACTGTACCATAGGTTCCTCTAAGAGATATATGGTCTAGAGTTAGTCAGAAGTTTCAAGTACTGGACAAAGAGGATATTTGGAGTTTAACAAAATGTCAGAGACACTTGACCACATTTGCCATCTTGTGATATGTAATCTTATACTCTGTGTTAGGTCATTAATTGATTCTAGTTGTCTCTGAATTAACTTCCTAATTCAAGTTTCCCATTCTATGTAGCATCACCCTTGGAGAAATAGTTGTCTCCAATTCAACTCAACAAACACTTATTAAAGAGCCAATAGGCATTGAGATGGTTGAGGACTTTTGGAAATACCATTTCAGGTTCAATAAAACACTAATTAATAGAATGTAGAATGTAAAATATTTCTAATTAGCCTTTCCTTAAGCCATCAAGGAAAGAAAATCAAGCTAGCATTTTATTTTTCCATCCTAAAATAAAATCTTCCCAGAACCTACTTGAAGGGAGCACTGTTATGTTACCAAAAGATACATGCTTTGATTATAAATGGGCAAAAACTTGTGAAATATCAAATTTCATTATATGTATCTTGGCAGTTCTTACCAATAACAAAAAAAAAACCCTTTAAAACATTATCTAATTTATCCATTAGTCCATCAGTTGCTATAAGGAAAGATGAGAGAGAACTGTCCAGGCTTGTTCCTTTTCTCTGATGCATCTAAACTACTTTGCTCATAGATTCCCAGTTTTATTTGTGGTACTTCTAAGAGACAGAACCCCCCCTCCCCTCCAAATGCCTGCTTCCTAGTTAATAAGGTCAGGCCAGTAGCCCTGCTTAATTCTCCAGCCAAGAATTCAGGATTGGACACTCTAGAGGCTGTCCAAGTTGTTTTCCACAATAAGGCACTTACCAGCTGTTTGACCCCGGGCAAGCAACTTAACCCTGTTTGCCTCAGTTCCTCATCTGTAAAAATGAACTGGAGAAAGAAATGGCAAACCACTTCAGTATCCTTGCCAAGGGAAAAAAAATGGGGTAACAAAGAGTGGGTCACAACTAAAATGCAACAATAACTCCAGAAAAGAGACTTCATGATGACCAAATATTTGCCCTAAGAGCTGCACCAAAATGGTCTGTCAAATGGTAAACAGTAAGACAGTCATAATGTCAGTAAAACAGCCATTCGGTCAATAAACATTTCTACATACCCGGAAGTTCATACTCTGTGCTAAGCACTAGAGATATAAGAAGAGATAAAAGTTGGTCTCTGTTCTCAAGAAGCTCATAATCTAATTGGAGAGGCAACAAATAAATGGGTACAAACATGCTATACATAGGTTAGTAGGGAATAATTATAAGAATGTGTGATTGCCTCTAAAAAAAAGAAGAATGAAGGCATTAGAATTAAGTGGACAGAATGAGATTGAATGGTCCATTAGAAACATTGCTATCCAGAATGAATTGAGAATACTGATTATGCTAAGGATACCAGAGCTATAGAGCAGGTATCTCTCTATGCTTCTAATGATTAAAGAAGTAAACTGTGGCTGTACCCCTTGAAGAAAATGTCACATTATAAAGCACTTTAAAATTAAGCATTTTTCTCAAAATGACCCTTTAAAATAAGTAGTACTGTTATTATGATCCCAATTTAACGTATGAGAAAACTAAGACCCAGAGAAGTTAAGTGATTTCCTCAGTATCACACAGCTAATAATGGTCTGAAATGGAGGTAGAACTCTCACCTGACTCTGAATCCAAGGCTCTTTTCACTATACAGTGCTGTCTCTCATTCTTTTAAGTGACATAAAGAGAGTTTTGCTTGATCCAGACATTTTCAGACTCAGCCAAATAATATCAATTCTGTCCAAGGTCACCAGACTCCCACTCAAAGCAGAGTACCTCCATCTGTTGATAACAGCTGACATTGTGATTACCAGTTCACATCAACCATACATTTTAAGCCCTAACTTTGAAGGGGAGGCACAAACAATTGATTGGCCTACCTAAGCTTTTACAGTGAAAAACATAGGGAGGGAATGGAGAGAAAAGAGATATAAGGAGGAAGAAGTCAAAGACGAGAGGTGGGACAAAACAATTCAGGAGAAAAAGCACTGAAATACATGACAAAAGAAAGGAACATGGTGGAAGAGGAGAATGATTAATGGTGGGAAGAGTTGGATCACCTCTCTAAGCAGACTGGGATAGTTCCCAAGACACTAAAGCCCCTAAGAAGAACTTCTCAGGGGTGCTAGACAACATCTGCTCCTTAGTATTTTCTTTCCAGTTCTTCCCAAATCTCCACCTCACTCCAGGGACAATCAAAGAAATGACTGATTAATCTCTAGCGCAATCTGACCTTTATGGTTGGATGAACAAGGAGGGAAAAGATGAGCAGCAACACATATGGTCAGGATTTTTCCCTGTGCTGTCCATCATTGCCACTGGCACCCATCTGTTCCTTCTTGATGACTGTGGTGGTAGCTTTGGAAGTTTCATGCAGTAGCAATGAATAGGACAATGGGGATTATGATCAGTGAGAATATGCCACATTCCTATGACTGACCCTTATAATATAGGGTTTCCATGTTCTCAAAGTTCAAACACTTCTGATGGCCCCCCTTGGTCTAGTGAGGTGCTTATTCCAGCCAAAAGATAGCCACATTCTGCCTCTTTCAGGCAAAATGCTTAGGTGTTCCAGGCAAGCAGCTATATGGAACACTTATGATGCTATCCAAGGGTGAAAAGCAGTTGTTAGCATTAGTTACTATATTCAGCTTTTATAGTTAAAAAATGGTGTGAAAAGAATATCACATTGTAAATTAGTAGTAAAGTCTGAGTCCAGAAGCTAGTCCAATATTCTAGCTTTCAGTTGAGACTTTTCCATAAGGCGAGTAACTAGAAGTAGAAATGGTGTGGAGGAAATTAACTCTAGGATTTAGCACTGCATAGAATCTTAGACAACATCAACTCCAAATGCTTCATTTTACCATTGAAGGTGAGTCTTCAAGAAATTAAATGACTTGTCCATTGTCATAAAGGCAGGAAATATCTGAATCATAATTCAAACTCAGGTCTACTGATACCAAACCTAGTGCTCTTTCAGCCATACCACAATATAGGTTCAGAAAAAAACAATGATGCAGACAAACAAACAAAAAACAATTGGGTGCCAGGGCTTAATTTGGGCTGGGGATGGGAGAGGCATGGTCAGTGATGTGCTTTCCAGAAAAAAAAATAATGTTCACATGACACTTTGAAGTTTAATCTTCATTATTATTTTCCACATTACTTTCTTAAGCCTAGATTATCAACAAAACAATAAATCAAGCCCAGATTTGTAGTATTAGATTATTTCCCAGGTGTAGGTACTCACACAGAAAATTCAGCAATTTTTGCCAATGGGCTCCTGGTATACTCCAGTTTCACAAATGGAGCCAGGGCCAAAAAGGTTAAACTATAACATTACTACCCTACTTTATATTCACTTTACCCACTCTTCTGTTTCCCAGTGGTGTTTGTGAATAAAGTGCTGGACTTTGAGCCAGGAAGGATTTGGGATCTCTCTTTTATTCCTAAGCAGACCAAGCCTGTATAAATCACTTAAATTCTACAATCCCTGAGAAACTCTAAAACCTCTCTTCTTAAGGCAAAGACCCACTGTATTTTGTGGAGGAAGTTACCTAATCAGGGATCCTTGTATTTATAGGTCTCCAGAGAATCTAGAGGTCTGTAAGTGACATGCTAGCCAAACTTTTAAAAATATTTTTCATTTGTGTATAATCTTTCAGAAAGTCTTCTCTCTGATCCTCTCAACTGCTGGTTCTCTCCCTCTGAAACTACCTTCTATTTAACTACTTTGTATTTATTATCTTCATATTTATTCTGTATAGAATCATATATGTATCCCCCTCACATCCCCATTAGAATGTAAATCTTACATAGGAATTGGTTCATTCAATGTACTTATATCCCCAGGGCTCAGCTCAGTAACTGGCACACAGTATAAGTAAACAAATATTGTTGATTGATTGACTGTCTGCCTCCCCAGTTGCAAACAAATTCCTTAGAAGCACAACATAGGTCATTTCCTTGTCTGATACATTCCCATGGTAACTAGCAGTACCAGGTTCAGCACGCAGTAGGCACTCTCCAAAACACTATCTGTTGTTCTATTGACTGACAATGACCAGAAAGCTTTGTACTTGTAAGGGAAATAATACTCATGCTATTCCAGTAAATTACCTCTCTCTCTCTCTCTCTCTCTCTCTCTCTCTCTCTCTCTCTCTCTCTCTCTCTCTCTCTCTCTCACACACACACACACACACACACACACACACACACCCCTTTTCTCTAAAGCTCAGATATAGAATCATAATTTACCAAAGCCTAGTCCAATTGTCAAAAAAATTTCAGCTTAAGTAGCACCTTTCATTAAAACATCATAGACACATATCTAAGAAATGTGACCGACACTAGCAAAGACTAAAAATATTTTTGAGGAGGCCAGAAAAGGCAAAATGACTGACAGGAAAATGCACTGTTGCTGTGACAAACAAGCAAGGACCCAGGCCCAATCTGTTGGATTCTCTGGGCTCACAAACCTGCCAGATTGTAATGTTAGTGCTGAATGCAGAATCATTGCAGCAAAAGAGAAATGCTAAATATTGGAAGGGCTGACGAACCCACACTCTCCTCCTCCAAGCATAAGTGACTAATTTTTGCACCCCTATGAGGGCTCAAAAAATGGTTTCCCTCCCCACTATTCAATCTGCAAATTGTGGGGTGTGGTGTTGGGATGACTCTTTTTCAGTTGCACTAACTTTACTGACAATATTGCCACATCCATCCATCAATCAATCATCCAGTTAATAAGCGTTTATGAATGCAACTCTAATCCAAAAGCCTGTCCTCATTGGTGGAGATCAATGTTCTATGCCTATGTGAGACATGGGGCAGAGTTGGCAAAAACAGACAGACAAACAATGACAACAATGATGAGGGAGAGAAGGGCTCTAGAATCTTAGCTTCTCTTGGGCTTTGGTCTCTGGGCATTCCTGCTTTCCAGATTCAAGACAGAAGATGGACAATGCCAAAACCACTTCATATTGCTAAAGGAAAAGACTTTGAGAAGAAGCTAAAATGAGAGGATGTGACAGTTTCCATCATGTTCCTATCAATAGTTTGCTATGCTAGAGACTTCAGGGAACTTTCGCTTGGGTGAGGTCTGAGATTCTCTCTCTCCGTCTTGGTTGCTGTTTTCCACTCTCAAATTGGAGAGCATCTTCACTCTGCATCGTCTGGTACATACTTTCTCTGATTTGTGTTTTTCTATTTTCTTGGATAACTGGGTTTCTTTGCTACTTCTTGTACGTGTTCATTGTGAAACTGTCATTTGGTTGGGATGGGAGCCACATCTTGGATATAAAGGTTATGGTCCTGCTCCTTTCCCCCCATTAAGAGACAGTGGTCAGAAATTAGCTGGAACCTGAAAAAACACATGCCCTAGAGTAATAATACTTAAGGGAGCAGATGGATATAATTCTATCCCAGTATCCCCTTTCTATTAGAAAAGCAGAGTGGTTGAGCTTCTGGGCTCTACCTAATGCTTCCCCTCCTGAGAGCAAATAAAGTCTTGCTTTGAGAAGGGTGGGAGAAAAGAGGCTAGAGATGTCAGTTCTGCCTTCCTTCGAGACATACAACATTCCCCTTTACATGTAGGGGACAGCCCTCTCTATAATGATTATAGCAGAAAAACAATGTAGATGCATTGTCTCATCTGATCCTCACAGTAACTCTGTAAGATAGGTGGTATTATTGTTCCCTTTTTAAAGTTGAGGAAACTGAAGCCCAGAGAGGTTAAAGTACTTGCTTAGCATCAAACAAAAGATAAGTACCAGAGGCAGAATTTGAACTCAGATCTTCCTCACTCAAAGTTCCACATGGTCACTATGACAACTAAATGTCTTATTTGGGCCACATTCTATGCTAAATACTATGAATACAAACAAAAGGAAGATAGGCCACACGTGCATGTATGTATGCACATTGTATTTTTTGTTCTTCATTCTTGAAGAGGACCATGACATCAAGCAATGATGCCATCATTTGCAATTGAGGTGGATTTGAGTAAGACAGGGCTGTGACTTACAAAGTCACCAGCCTCACTTTCTCCTCCAGAGCCATCTGGGTCCAGTGGCCAGATATCCATCGGGACGATTGGACGTGGCCCAGGATGCAGTGGGAGACCTTGGCCCTTTTAAGCTAAGGTCTTTTTCAGTTCTCACTTCGAGTTAGGCAATACCCATCCAGTTAATATGCCTGTTTAAGAAGTGAGTCAAGGGATGGACCCTTTAATTAAAAAAAATCAAACTGGGAGACCCTCAGAGTTCCTGTCCAAATGAGAAACAATTGCTATTTACATTCACTCTGAGACAAGAGGGCCCCAAAAGTAACCATTAAGAGGAACCCATATGTACCATGTGTATCTTTCTCTCTTTGTCTCTCCACACACACACACACACACACACACACACACACACACACAGGCATCTTAAAAACCACACTAAGACTTGGAACACTAAGAGTATGTAGATTTATACATATGCATGTGTACACATGTATTTATTATGTATTTATGTATATATATACATATACACATAAACCCTTACATACACATATGTTTATGTATACACATGCATGTGTATTTGTATAGATAAATATATGCACAGACATATATAGGCATATATATATATATGTCTATACAGAATGGATAAAATAGATACAAGATGATTTAGAAGAAAGGCTTTAATAGGAAAGGTTATAGAAAATAGAGGATTTTATGTAAAAGATGTTGCTTGAGCTGTGTCTTGAAGGAAACTAGGGAATATATGAGGCAGAGTTGAAGAAATAATGTATTCAAGGCATAGTTAACATAAAAAACAGAGCATAGAGATGGGAAATGTAAGATCATATATGAGGAACACTGAAAAAGCTTAAGTAGACTGCAAAGTAAGTGAAAAGGAACCATGTGTAATAAAGCCAGAAAGGTTGTTACTACCAGATTGTAAAGGACGTTAAATGCCAAACAGAGGGGCTTGATCCTGGAGGCAAATAAGGAACCAACAGAGTTTGTTAAGTAGAACTAGAATGGACAGACCTGTAAGTCAGGATGATCAATTTGACAGTTGTATGGAGGAAGGAGGCAAGATTGGATTTAACAAGATCATTTTAATATTTCATTTGAGAAGTAATGAAGGCTTGAGCCAGGCTGTGTGAGTAGAGAGAAGGAAACAGAGGACTGCATGGCCAGAGATGCTGTGGAGGTAGAAATGACAATATTTGACAAGTGAGTGAATACAGGGAGCAAGAATAAGGATATTATGATGACACTGAGATTACCAGCCTGAGTGACTGGAAGGATAGTTGAAAATATAGGGTACAGAATATATATTCTCATCATTTAGTGGCTTCCCAGGGCTTACAGTGAGGCAGCTAGGTGGCACAGTAGAAAGAGTGCCTGGCCTGGAGTCAGAAGGACTCATCTTCCTGAGTTCAAATCTGGCCTCAGACACTTAGTAGCTGTGTGACCCTGGGGAAGTCACTTAAGCCTGTTTGCCTCAGTTTTCTCATCTATAAAATGAACTGCAGAAGGAAGTGACAAAACACTCCAATATTTCTGCCAAGAAAACCCTAAAATGGGGTCACGAAGAGTTGGACATGACGGAAATGACACACCATATACCTCTCACCTGTCCTATTACAATAGCCTCCTAATTTGTCTCCTTTAATCAAGTTTTCACTCTAATCTAATCTATCCTTTCCACATCTGTAAAAGTACAGACCCTAAAGTAATTCCTGATGCGTGAAGCATCTCTATTGATTGTAAAAGAATAATATATCCTGAGAGCATTCCTTATTGCTTGGGATCCCAGTCTTGTTGGGGTCAAATGGGTAGTATTTATTGAGCTATTATTGTTCAGCATTAGGAAAAAGCCATTCAGTTGGTAAACCCAGGACTGTTAATCCTTTTCCCTACTCCCACCACTTTCTAAAATTTGTACTGAAATGTAGACACTAAAGTTACACACTTTGAAAGTGGTACTCCCAATTTCCCTTATGGTACTGTTGAAAGAGTACCACACTTGGAGTCATGGGACCTGAGTTTCAATCCTGATTCTGCCATTCCCTATCTTTGCAACTATAAGCAAATCACTTCACCCCTTTGAGCCATGTTTCTTCAGCTATAAATCAACAGTTTTGGACTTGATGACTTAACTTCTGACATTGCTTCTCAGTCCTAGGTCTATGATCT
This sequence comes from Phascolarctos cinereus, assembly GCF_003287225.1. NCBI lineage: Eukaryota > Metazoa > Chordata > Mammalia > Diprotodontia > Phascolarctidae > Phascolarctos > Phascolarctos cinereus. The sequence goes on from NW_027556098.1 coordinate 108,211,023, forward strand.
GAAAGTTCTTATTTCCCCTAAGTTGGTAAGTGGGGAGCACTGGACTAGAAATTAGGAGACCTGGGCTCTTTCTATCTTGAACTTTGTCACTGTCTCCATTGTGTAGCAAGTCACTTCATTTCCTTATATCTGTTTTCCCATCTATAAAATGGGGATTATAATATCTGACTTATCTACCTCATAAAATTGTTGGTAAGGATAAAATGAGATAATCTACATGAAAGTCCTTTGAAAAGTATAAAAGTGCTATATGAATGCAAAGGATTAAGGTATTATTAACTGAAAAATTGACTCAGTTTTTTTCTTAATTCCCTCATGTAAATTGTCAGATCAAATAGCTTTGGTTTAACATTGGCTTTTGCTATGGGCTCTTTTTTTCCTCCTTTTCAATATGCCATTACATAAAGAAAAGAGAATGAAAATTCTTAGATGATATAACTTTTATATTCATTTTGTATTATGTCAGGTTAAGGGAGATATTTCTGTTTTAAGCATTTTCTCATTTGACCATATAGGTGAATGCATGTTCACACATGCACTTTTCTTATCTCCAAATTCTCCTTTGTTTATTATTTCCTACTTTCCTTATCTCCTCATTACTTTCTCAGTTTTTTACTCCCTACTTCTTTTCCCATTTTGAAGTCTCACCATGTGCCAGGTCTTCATTCCAAAGCCCTGGAATCCACACTTCAGAAATGTTCTTTATCCCTCCAGTAGGGGACGGCTTGATAGACTGATGATTTAAGACCTTCACCATAGGAGGGAAAACCCATATCACTTCGTGAGGCCTCTCGCCCTGTACCTATTCTCTGATTGGGTTGGATTCCCAAGCCAGGTTCTCCACATGTCTGATAGATGAGCTTTTAGTCCTATTTTATATTCACTTAGGACATCCGTTTTCTATCTATACATGCTTTTTCTATCAATTACATAACAGACTCATTGAAATAACAAAATATAAAGACTATGGAATATTGGAGCTGGAAGGGACCTGCATTTTATAGAAAATGCAAAGTGAGACTTGGAGATGACTTACTCAAGGTCAGAAGGGTAATGCATTGCAATATGAGAACATAAATCCAGGTTGTCTGGTTTTCTGACTCTATGTCTCATGATCTTTCCATTAAACAGCAGTACTTCTTTAATCTGCTCATCTTTGCTAAACAGCTCCAGCTTTAGACATTCCTCATGGGTACCTCTTCTCCATCATTAATTATCTTATTGTTCTTTTTTGCACTTTTTCCAGTTTCTGCACTTTAAAAAAAATCAAGACTAAATCTCATGCATACACACTAGACTTTAACAATTCCAACTAATTATTCTTTTTTTTTTCCCTTGAGACAAATTTCACATATATAAAAATGTGAAATAACTCTGGCCTCAAGATTGGATAGAAAAGATTTCTTTAGTTCTTTTAGTCCTTGGATTTCCTACCAAGACTATTGGTAGGAAAGCTAATTTCTGGTGGGACTGGTTTTATGATGTGACAGTCATCCACTAACTGACCTGAAGTTACAAGCTTGTTTTTTCTGAGACTGTAAGCACCATTACCTTCATCCTAAAAATAAAAGCATCCATTTAAAAATTTACTAAACCATCCAGTTCCTCTCCAAATGACTTCCTTTTTCATAAGTGCAAGGTGCTTTTTGCTAGCAGGAATGTAAAATTTCATAACAAATGTGGCAAAATTAACCATTGAGCAGGGAAATCTGTCAAAACATTTCAAGATACTCCACTTAGCTACAAAACACTTACAGAAGATGAGGAAGCATGATTTCTGCTGTAAAGTTCCCAAATTTGCAGAGTAGCCTGAGTTCTTTTATGGCTCACTGCATGTGTCCAGAGAATCACAGTTGCAAAATCCTGAAGGAAGCTTCGCCGCATCTTTAACTAGGTAGAGCTATTGTCAAGGAATTTTATAACATCACCATGTACCTGTGGCTAGTGGTTCTCTTCAAGCATTTAATCTCCTGCCTTATACACATGAAAAAAGGAATTGCAGAGGCAAAGCAAAGGTAACTATGTACATATATACATGCATGCATAGACATATATATGCACACATAATAGATATGCATATATACATATATATACATACATACATAACTACTTGCATGAACAGATACAAAGTAAAGCGAGCACAATCAGAACAATTTTTATAGTAACAACAGCACCTTAAAAATTAACAGCTCTGAAAGACTTAAAAAACTCTCATAAATGAAATAGCCTATCATAATTCCAGAAGAATCCCAAGAATTCCAGAGGAAGAATAAAGAATGCAATTTACTTCCTAACAGAAAGATATTGGATTATATTTGCAGAATAAATCATACATTTTTAGACATTCCCAATAGGAATTTGTCTTGATTCATGATGCCTATTTGTCAAGAGTGTTTTGTTTTTCTTCCCTTTTGTTCTAATGGAGCTAGGGAGAAAAAGAGGAAAAAAAAATAAATGCTTGCTAATTGAAAATAATTTAACTGAAAAAAGAAAAAAGATCTATTGGACATATTAAAAATCTGTTTACATTTCTTGCTTCCCACCCCTAAAAGACTGGAACATCCTTGAGGACAGAGAGTGTTCTATTTTTGCCCAATTTCAGCTCCTAGCTCAGTGCCCCTTACACAGTAAGTAATAAATAAATACTTTTTGAAAAAAAAATTGAAAAACAATTGCCAACTCCAAAGGCAGCTTTTTATCCACTAGCCTTGCTTCCTCCTTGACTTTGTATAAAAGAATTTCTGAATGCATATTCCTGGCTATGTGTATAAATGCAGTGAAAGGCAAAAAAAAAAAAAAAGGAGAGAGAGATTTGGAGTGAGAAAAGAAACAAGCATTAGGTAGCTTAGTGGGTAGAGCATTCAACCTAGAATCAGGAAGATAAACTATCCTGAATTTAGATCTGTCCTCAGACATTTACTACGTGGGTAACCCTGGGCAAGTCATTTAATCTTGTTTGCTTCAGTTTCCTCATCTGTTAATTGAGTTGGAGAAGGAAATGGCAAACCATTCCAGTAACGCTTCCAAGAAAACCCTAAATGGGGTCATGACTGAAACAACTGAGTAATTAGGTACACAGAACCGGGTACTATGCTAAATAATTTGCAAATAGATTTCATTTGATCATCACAATCACGGCAGATGTGTTATTATTACTTACATTTTACAAATGGGGAAATTCATGCATATAGTGGTTAAATACTTGCTCAGAGTCACATAGATGGAAAGTGTCTGAGGGCAGATTTGAACGGAGGTCTTCCTGACTCCAGTTGCATGTGCCTCCTAGATGCCTCTATGAGAAGATGTGGGTTTTAATTTTAGCTCTGTAACTTGCTACCTCTATGAACTTGAGAAAGATCCTTTAACCACTTCTGCTGATATTCAGTTCTTTCAACTATAAGATAAGTGGGTTGGACTAGATAACTTCTAAAGTCTCATCAAGGTTTGCATACATACATATATACATACATATATATATGTATGTATATATATATATATATATATATATATATATATAAAATTTCTTTTGCTTTCTCTTCCCCCTGTATCAGATATCAAAACAAAACAAAACAAAAAAACAACTTTCTCATTCTCTTAGCATTGATTTGCTCTTACTTAGATATTAAAATTTTCTTCCAGAGCTCACAAAACAAAATGTGATTTTTCCCATAGGTAATATATCCACATCCAACCTGAAAAGGCCTCTTTTCCTTTCTGACTACTTACTTCTTTCCATTTCTCTTCCATACTTCCAGCCCTTTCACTTGTGCTATAACATTCTTCATTTCAGTTCTATAACATAGGGGATTATAGATCTAAAGCTGGAAGGGACTTGAGAAGTAATTTCAACCATCATCTTTATTTTAAAGATGAAGAAACTAAAACCCAGAGGTCAACTGATTTGCCTAATGTAAATTAAGCCATAGGGAATGTGACAGAATAAGGATCTGAACTCCAAGATCCTCAGCCTCCAAATCCCTTTCTTTTTCCAGCATACCATAATGCTGCTCTTCAAACAAATTATTGATTTCTGTGCATTCAGTAGCTTCTATGTTTAATGGCAGTAATGAAAAAAAAGTCTTAAATACTTAAGATTTGACCATATATTACCTGTGGCAATATGTAAAAAAATGGCATTAGACATACAATTAAAGACGTGAATGACCAGACAAGGCAGTAGGCTAGTCTTCCTGGAAAAGTGAATGATATACATCACTATTGTGGTACTAATATCAACAAAATATCGCAAGGCTCAGAGAAGGATCTCCAGCAAATTGGATGGATATCCTATGGTGAATATGAAGAAATACATGGACAAGAATTACATAGACTGTGATAGTATGAAGGGTGTTCCCTCATTGATGAGATAAGAAATCCAGAAAATCATCCAAGAAAAAAAAAATGTTGCAATGTCAGGGAATCATATATACTACTTTTCATCTGGAACATTATGATTTATAGTTTAGCTGTCAATTTTTGAGCATAAAAAGGTTGGATGAAACTTTTTTTAATATACTTTACTTATAGATAGATGGAATTATATATACATATTACATAGTATCCATGTAGTATATATATATATATATATGTATATGTATATGTATATACATATACATATATATGCATACATACATACATACATACACACATACACATCTACACACTGGTCTAGACCAAAGAAATAAGCAAACAAATAAATAAGCAAATGTACACATGTATCTGTTTATTATATCTATATTTGCATATATATATGTATGTGTGCATAATATATACATATATTATATACACCTATATATATGGAACACACATACACCCAGTTATGGACCAAGCAGACATATTTGGTCTGGACTTGTGTTTTCTCCAGTGATGATGAAGACTGAAAGCTCAGGTTAAAGTCTTAGGATGTCACCTAGGGGCCAAATTACCTGTCCATGGTAACACAGATATTATATGTCAGAGGCAGAGTTGAACTCAGGTTTTCTTGGCCTGAATTAAAGATTAGCTTTCAGGTTGAGATACCATGCTTCTCTTCTGAAATAAATAATAAGCAAATCTTATAGGCAGAGGTCAAAAGAGCCCCACAAGGACAACTGCAGGGACAGGACATGCTGAGGGAATGCATGGCAACATTTGTGTGATAAGAATTGCTGTAAGCAGTACACCAGACTGTATAGCAGTAACTCTGCGAATTATCACACACCGAGTTGTTTTCATGGTAATGCCCTGATTTTAGGAAGTTCACATCAGCTCTAGAAATTTTAGATGAGCAATAAAAGAAATATACATTAAAGGACAAATATAAATAGATACATGGAAAGATCTCAGATACTTAATATTTGTGTGACCCTAGTCAATGGCAATGCCAAATTAAAAAAAAAAACTTATTATGTAGTGGTCAAACCAATAATGAACATATTCCTCCATAGCTACAAGTCATAATAGTTATAAATATTAAATAGTGTTTTACTATTTTATTTCCGGTTTCTGGAGTTGTTATTCTATTTTGTGTGTGTGTGTGTGTGTGTGTGTGTGTGTGTGTGTGTGAGATGCCAGTAAATTTTGCTTCGATCTTGCCAACAACTGACTTAGTCTAAACATGCACAATGTCAATGTATTGACAAATCTGTGTCTTGCTCTTTTCCTAAACAGTTGGAATACTGAGGACTAGCAATTCAGAAAGAAACAGAAAGGTAATCCCCACTTAGCCTCAGCCTGCCTTAGTTTCCTCATCTACAAAATGAGGATAATAATAATACCTACTTTCCAGGGTCGTTGTGAGGATAAAAATGATATGATATTTGTAAATCAATTTGCAAATCTTAAAGTGTCATATAAATGCTTATTATTTTGATTATTATTATCATCATTAGACATCCGGTGACTCTATTTCTATCTGTATGTTTTGTATGCATTTTGCTTTCCAAAGAATACTGCATCTGCTTGTAAAACAAAGGTTGTTCTGACTTCCCAAAGAGATCTTGCAGCCTTTTGAATGTTTCTGTTGTTATGGCGAGTGAAGTTCTGAGAGTGACATGAAAAGATAACATGGAAACATGAAGGGAAGACCTAAAGCTAGTTGTTATGGAAACTGGGATCTCTGAAGAATGAAGGGTTAGAGCTCCCTCCCCCTTAGTACCCCAAACCTCTATCTCCCAGGGTAGAGCAACAGACAAATTTCATCAAGGAGATTCATTCCTCAGGGGTCATTTTTGCTCTTCTGTGACATTTCTGATCCCTTACAAGGCTCTTGTACTCGGAGTAATCCCAAGATGGTGACCTTGTTATTTGATTCTCTGACACCTTACCTTTTGAATTACTAATCATGGAGATGCTTAGTGTGGGTGATAGGAAGTTTAGCCTTTCATATTCTAGGCAATGGGTCAGTAGGCCACATATTAACAAAGGATATCACACTTTGATGGAGATAGGCCAACATTCAAAGACAACAATGTGGTACTTCTGCACAGTGGAGTTGGGCAGTTGGACTTTCATTTATTTTGCTGATAATGAGCTCTCTCATTCTCATCCTCACCCTTAACTTATATTTTTTCCCATACCACTTTCTCTCTCTATTGAATTACTGTTCTAATTTCTCACTTTACTCTCTGAATTTTAAAATTCTGCCTCCTCCTTGTATGGCATCCTGGTGTTTTGTCAGGATTGACTGGCCAGTGGGTCTGGCTGATAGGCAAATACAAGATTACTGGTCTGGGTCAAGGAGTTGAGTAACAACAAGGTTAACAGAATCATCAGCCAGAGATTCTGAACCCAAATCTTGCCTCTGATACAACTTGTGTGACCTTGGGTAACTCACTTTATTCCCCTGGGCTTCATTTTCCTTAACTGTAAAATAAGAGGCTGGACTAGCTGGGTTTATTCTAGCTTTCAGGCTATGATTCTATGATCTAATGTTCTAATAATTTATCACATAATGATATGTCCAAGTTCCTTGAGGACAGGAATCATTTTATTTTTGTCATTTTGTACACCTGGCATAATACTAGACATATAGCAGAGGCATAATGAATGCTTGTAGAATTGAATTGAAAGGAATTTCATTGAAAACCTGTATTTCCCTCATACTGCCTGATATAATTTTGACTCCTTGAGACGAGGAATCACATTTTATTTCATCCCTATAGTCACTGTATTGAGTACAGGCATTTAATTAACATTTTCTGAAAAAATAAGCCTGGCATTATTGAAAAAAACCTGAATTTGGGGTCATAAAATCTGGGTTCAGATTCCAGATCTGCTGTTTAGTACCTTTGTGACCTTGAGTTGGTATCTTCATGTCCCTGAGTCTGTTTTCTCCTCGGTAAATGAGAGCTAAATGAATTGGATTTAACTAGGAGACCATTGACCTCCAAAGGCAGGGATGGGGGAGAACAGAATTGGGGGGCAGATTTCATGACATCTGTGAACTTCAGTGGGAAAAATATACATTTTAATAATTCCCACTGATTTCTAAGTACATTTAGCCTTTTCTCCAGTTACTATGTTTCGCCACATAAATGCAGAAGATTTTGACAAATTTGTTTTGCAAAAAAGTGGAGTGCCACCATGATGTGAAGCTTTTTTGAAAGTTGTGCCATTATTACTTAAAAATCATTTATTACTAAACTGTATTTCAGCCAAACTGTACAGTTTAGCTAGCATGAGAAGATGCAAGTCTTACCATATCACGTGACTTAATCATGTCAGCTTAGCCTGCCCTCTGGCTCCCTTTGCACCTACAGCTTTCATTAGGTTGAGTAAAAATACCATTAGTACTTCAACTCTCTGAACAAACCACTTAAATTGACTTTTGGAAATATACTGAAGATGTCAGTGAGCTGAGAATTCTAGGCTGGGGGCATGAGGAACAGAATTATACTATACAACAATCATGCAATGAAAGGTTATAAACAAATTTTTGGCTTGGAAAAAAAAACAGGGTGCAATGATTATGTAGTTAAATACGGTACTTGACAACATCATTCTGAAGAGTCCCTAAGCTTCACTAGTCTACCAAAGGTGTGCATGATGAGCAAATGGTTAAGAACCTCTGTACCACACCTTCTCTAAGTTCTCTATACCATATAAAACTATAGCACATGTGAGGATGAACAGACTGAGTCTCTAACTATTACTCTAGGTAATACCGTCAGGGAAAAGCAGTTGAGTCTTAATCTGAGGGTTTGAATTTGTGTCTTGAAAGTCCACAGGGTGGAATCAGAGACTGGGGTTGAAGGTGCAATGCAGCAAAGCTCCCTGGGTCATATCTCCTACCTGAGGCCTCTGACACTGTCTGCTCTGAGGGCTTCTGAAGGATGTCTAGGGCTTTTAAATCAAGAATACTTTAGGCTTCTGGATTCATCTTTGCTCTTCATTGCCAGTCCTTTAGCAATTAAAGTATCCCTGTTGATTTCTCCCTGACTATCTCACTCTCTCAATTTTCTGACTTTCCCCAGATATATGGGAGAAATCAGAGGAGAAATCTAAATCCTGGAAAGCTTGGAATCTTGACCCTAACCTGCTGATCAACATTGCTGTTTTTTATTTATTTATTTATTTATTTTTGGAGGATTTGGTGAAGGTCTTTGTCATAAGATCCCAACACACGACTTTCCACATAGAGAGGGAGCTTCCCAACTGCATTAAAGCACAGCACAACCACAGTGTCTTGACTGTACACAGACTTAGCTTTCACATTTCCAAAAGAGGATATAAGTAGGCTCTTTCACTTGGCATCATTGGAGTCTGGCATCACTTGGAGAGCACCTACTCAGTACTCCACATCTGATCAGAGCCTTCATTGTTGTGCTAGGACTTTAAAAGTGTCAAGTTCTAGCTCGTCTGATAATGGGATGTAGGAAGCCAAAAGATGAGTAATAGGTCTCTTCTATGACAAAGGGAACAAGTCAGCAACCCTTGCAATATATCAGGGGCCACTGCCAATGCTTTTCCTAAATTCAGTGAGAAAAACTGAAAATGTGGATAGTAAATGTCAGAGGCTAGACTTGCATCCAGGTCCTCTAATTTCAAGATCCATTATACCACACTTCCTCCAAACATTCTGAAAATATTTAAATACTTTGTAACATATACACACATATGCACACACATATGTTGCATATGTGTATATGTGTGTATATATATATATATCCATTTATTTAACATTCATTAAATAGCTCTTTTATCTAAAATCCATGAAAAAAAATAGCTTCTTGGCTTTCCTAGAAATATCTTGCTCTACTGCTCCGATAAGGGTTTGAGATAGCTCATTCCTCAGGAGCAGGGGACAAATCTATCTTTGATTCACTTCAGCAGACTTTTTTTTAAAGCTGATAAATCAAATGGGCAATAAATAAATATTAAATTATGATGGGTAAAATCTAAACCAGAAAAAAAACTTGTAAAAGAAACACTTTAATTCAGCACAATTATTATTAATCTGATTTTTAGTGCACTGGAATTCAGAAGATTTGGGTGTGAGTGCTGGTTTTACCATTTACTAGTTGTCTGACCTTGGCCAAGTCACTTAACTTGTCTGAACCTCAATTTGTTCCTTTGTGAAATGGGTATAACACTTGCCCTTTGTGCCACACAAGATGATCATGAAAAGCAAATGAGATGCAGTTTATGGGTGTGCTTTATAACCACAGAGCATATTTACAGGTGAGGCATCAGTATTATTCTCATGACTGTTGATCAGCCCATCATGGAAAACAATCATAATAAAGTTAAACCCAAATTAAATCACCTTCTCCAATCTAGGTCCCCAATCTCCTAATAATGGAAAGGGAGGAAATGACAAGACAATAAGAACCATCTGATGATATAAACCTGCCAAAGGCATTTGGGTTGGCAAGGCATTTAGAGACAAAGAAAAGGCTTAACCCCAAGTACATGGGTGACTTTGGAATAATACCTGTATCTATATTCAAATACAATGGTGCCAACTGAAGAAACAAGATATCAACACTATGTTGTAAGCTCGCTGATCTGCAGTCAGAGGGCTTGCGTTCAAGCTTTACTTCTGGTGCCCACGAGCTGGGTGACACTGGATCACCTTCCTAGTCCTGAGTTTCCTCAGCTATAAAATGAGAATGTTAGACCAGAACAATTCTGATGTACATTTCAACTCTCCATCCACGATCCAGTGACCTATACTCTTATGGACTGCAGTGGGACAAGAGAAATGGAGGAAGAAGAAATTTAAATGGAGTCATAATATAGTACACTGAAAAATACCACTTGAATTTAATTTTAAAAAAATCCCTTTCTATTGGGACTATTTTCTAAATATCAGTTTGCTTCAGGGGATAAGAGTACTACATTCGGAATCTGAAGACTTTGGTTTAAATCCTGACTCTGCCCCTTATTACTGGTAGGACCTTGTGTAAATCACATTACCTCTCTGGGCCTCAGTTCCTGAGGTCACTTCCAGAGTGAAATCTATGACCCTATATTCTCCCCTTCTCAATTAATAGTATTTATTAAGCACCTGCTGTTTGCCAAGCCCTGTGCTGAGACCTAGAGATACAAAGAAAGATAAAAGACAGTGTCTGCTCTCAAGAGTCTGAGACCTGTTAAGGAAATAAAGACATCTCTTTATATCTATACAACTACAATCTACATAGATATCTCTCTATTTATGTCTCCATAGAGACATATCTATATAGGCATATAGACAAATCTATCATCTATCAATCTATTTATCTGTCTGTCTCTGCCAGCCTGTCTATCTGTCTGCATATCTTATATAGATCTAGGTAGACAGATAGGTAGATCTATAGATCTATCTCTCTATCCATCTTTTGAATCTAACTGTCTCTATATCCACATGCACACATATGTTTATATTCTAACAAATGAGCAAGCATGCATGGGAAATACAGAGCACTTTAGTTTTTCATTCTGAAACCAACCTTGAGAAATTTAGCTTATGTATGGGGTAGGGGAGTGAGAAAAGAGGTCATGTGAAATATCTACCTAACTTCTTTCCTGTAACCTGTTTTTGAGCAAAACAGACACAGCTTTTCCTTGCCTTGCAGGGTATGAAATCCACAGCTCAAAAGAAGTACAAGACTGGAAGACATTCATGATTGAATTGGAAGAAAAGGGAAAAGAGCATCTGTTGAGTAACCCCATACCCTTGACAGCAAGTTCTGTGTTTTAATCTGTGTGGTATAAAGTCTAGCAGACCGTGAGATACCTGTGGATGGACACTTAACAAGCACTGATAAGAGAGCTAAATCCTTCCATCCTTGGGAATTCAAAAAATTTAGACCAAAGAACCATGGCTTTTGTCTAAACAAATGGATAGAACATTTTGTATTCTTAATGCAGGATAGAAACCTGTTTGAATAGTATATGTAAATAAAATGCTAACCTGATAGAACATTGTTTTCTATTATAGGTCAGCCGCTAGTGTTAGGCAAGTCAGCTGTCGGACTAAATCCAAGCAAAGGTTGGTAGTTACTGAGAGATGGAAAGCTCTTGTCATCTGGCTTCTATCTCAGTCTCTCGGCCGGGAGTCTGACAACAATGTCATTGTCACAAAGGTCAGATGCCCCTCAGTGGGAAGTGCTTTCTCCTCTGATCTCCTAGCAATTTGTGCTCCTCTTTTGTACTTATAATCGAATTTATATTATATTTACCTTTGTATTGATTTATCTGTATTATAAATCCACATTAGATATGTTTATCTCACTGATTTGTCAGTTAAACAAGGGCAGGCACCCTGTTTGACCCTGTATGACATCCTTGCTGGTGACTAATGCAGTGCATTGCATTATTGATTTCTTGATTATTTGGAAGGGGAAAATGTTGTACATTGGGGGAAAAGAAAAAATAGGTCTGGATTTAGAGAATTTAAGTTCAAATCCTGTCTCTGATATTTATTAACCATATGACTTTCGGCAATGCATTTACCTTTTCTGGGTCTCAGTTTCCTCATCTATAAAATTACTATAAAATTGAACTACTTGGCCTATGAAGGGTCCTACCAGGTCATAGACCTGGTAGGAGCTAGAGTCCTTTGATTGTATGACCTGAGTTTGTATTTACTTTTGCCACTGACAACTTGTGTGACCTTGGGCAATACATTCATCACTGTGAGTCTCAACTTTTTCATCTCTAAAGAAAGAGCTTTGACCAAATGACTTTTAAGGTCCTTTCCCAGAGGATCATATATTTACACAGCATATGAATTAGTTATACAAAATCCTTCTTTCTTCCTCAGCTAGCAGTTTGGGGGCTATAACACTAGTTAGCTTTAACATAACGCTTTAAGATCTGCAAAGTATTTTACCACCATTACCTCATTTTGTCCTCACAACTCTGAAATGTAGGTGCTATCATTGTCCCCATTTTACAGGTGAAGAAACTGAGGTTGAAAGAGGGTAAGGGACTGGTCTAGAGTCATACAGCTGATAAGTATCTGAGGCCACATTTGAACCTAAGTCTTCCTGACTTCCAGACCAACACTCAATCCATTGTGCCCCCAAGTTGCCTCAAGTCAAGCCTGAAGTCAAAATTGGTTGAAGATGTAAAATGTTTGCAGTTTTGTGTTGTTTGAATTTGTGGATTTTTTTTAAGGCAATTGGGGTTAAGTGAGTTGCCCAGGGTCACAAAGCTAGAAAGTGTCATGTGTTTGGTCTGATGCTGGTGTTCTATCCACTGCGCCAGCCATCTAGCTGATCCAGTGGATTGTCAATCTTCTGTTTTACTAATTGATCATTATTAATGTTTCTATTGTTGCAGTGCAAATGCTAAACAATGCTTTTCGGCAGTGCTTCATAACTAGTTATTCCATGCTAACCTACTTTGTGCTGAACACAGAGAAGGATTAAGAAAAGCAAAGGGAAGAGATGAGAAGTAGGAGAATTTTGAGTAAAAGGACAGAAGGCTGAGGAAGCTTAGAAACCGCAGAAGAGCAAAGGGGTAAGAACTGCTAGAAGTTTTCCTGTTAAATGACATGCAAATTATATGCAAAACTTCATGAAAATCCAAATTATTGTATTTGAATCAACAGCTTGATCATCTTTTGGAAAAGGATTATACCACTGATTCTGGACTAACTTCTTAATATTCATTAAAAGATAATGGTGAAGGTGGGAGTGGGGAGGACATGAACGAAGGTTCATTAGAAGCAAGGTTGTATAGCTAGCTAGAAGGGATTTGATTCAATTTAGCTTCAACAAATATTTATAATATTATCATATATTAATTGTTGTGTATTAGCAATGCCTGGCATATAATACGTGCTTGATAAATGCTTGTTGACTTGATTTGATTAGCACCTACTATTGTATTATTATGTTGTGAGCTGTGGATATAAAAAACAAAAAATGAAACAATACCTGTCTTTAAGAAGCTTTCATTATACTGTTATATTACAGATCTTACAGTCTAATCCTTCCTCACATCAAGAATGAAGAAGCCGAGGGCCACAGAGATTAAAGAACATGTCCAAGTTTACCCACGTAATAACATGTAGAAATAAGATTTGAACGTTAGCTTCTTGTTCTAGCTGTTTCCACTAAAGATCCCTGCAAAAAATCAAATTCATTGTTCCTTTCATTGCCAAATGAAGGGTTTTTTTCCCCCTGTTGTAAAATAGCAGGTTACTTGTATTCTATCCACACCCACACTCACCCCCTCTCCTGGGTACTGAAGGGTTTTATAACTGGCAGAGAGTGTTATCAAATGTTTTCATCTTCTTCTGAAGCATTCAGTATTAACTGCCGTTGAAAGCAGAATCCCAGGCTGGATGGGCCATTGGCCTGTTCTGGCAGGAAAGTCCTTGGGTTTTAATGTTCATAGACTGTTTTAGATTGAAGTAGGGGGGAAAATCCATCTGAGGCAAACTTTATTATTGTGAGTAGCACTTAACTGATTAATCCAGTGTGTTGAATTTAGCATTTCATTTTCCGATGTAATTTAATTGCTAAAACATAAAACGTCGTAGCCCTGTTGGGGCACTGGAGCGCAAGCTTCCAGGTCACAGGCACATGCTTGGAACCTGTAATGTGCAAAAAGAATTTCTGAAAAGCTGCTTACCCAGCACTACCTTGAAGTTGGCTTCACAAATCTGGGCTCAGGGGTTGATTCAGAGGTTGATTCAGAGTGACAGCCTTTATGCAGAAGCAGCCTATTTAGCTGTACTCAAGCTGCAACTTCACGACTCCAAAACAGCCAATCAATGCAGTGGAAGTAAGTCAGTGAAACTACCTGTTGTGACCAGTACCTGGTTGACTGAATTTCGTATTATTCTGACTCATTCTTCTTAGCCTCCACCAGGGGATCTTGCTGGCTTGTCACTACATCCTCCACCTAATTCATATTCATGGGCTATTTTTGCTCCTGTATTCCAAAAGAATGTCAGAAGATCATAGCATCATAGATCTAGAGATGGAAGAAACTCCAAAATCCATCTAGTCCAATCCCATCATTTGATAGATGAGGAAACTGAGGCCCAATGATAAAAAGTGACCTGCTCAACGTCATCGTTGTTGTTGTTCAGTTGTTTCCAACTCTCTGTAACCCCATTTTGGTGTTTTCTCTGCAAAGATACTGGAGTGGTCTGCCATTTCCTTCTCCACTTTATTTTTACAGATAAGGAAAAGAGGGAAATGGGTAAGTGACTTGCCCAGGGTCACACAGCTAAATAAGTGGCTGAGGCCAGATTTGAACTCTGGGAGATGAATTTTCCTGATTCCAAGCCCAGTTCTGTATTCCATGCATCTCCCAGCTGCCCCTGCTCAAGGTCACCTGGGTGGTAAAAGACAGAAGCAGGATGTAAGTGTGTGGCATTGTTAATGCTACACATCTGAATATGCCCAAACACTGCTGGATTTTTCCAAGGCAGTTCGTTTCACAAACCAGAAAACAAATCCATTGTCAGACCCTGTGTCCTGATTGGAGTTTCATAAATACAATAAAAAGAAATATGCTCACAGACTTAGATCCTGAAAGGATCTTAGAAGCCATCAAATCTAAAGTCTTCATTTTACAGAAGAAGAACTGATGGCTAGGTCAAATGGATTGCCTGGGGTTACACAGGTAACTAGTTATTGGTACAGCTATGATTCAAATTCAGGTTCTGTGGCTCCTTATCCAGTGATTTTTTCCCACTAGAAACCACGTGTTTATGTGTGTGTGTACGTGTGTAAGTCATTCATATATATATATATATATATATATATATACACACACACACACACACACATATACCCTTTATACACACACATATATATATAATATATGTTTGTATGTATATGCATATATATGTATACATGCATACTGAAAGAGAGATTAAGAGAGTGTAAGCAGAGAGTTGGAAGGGAACTGTGTAAGGGTAGGAGAGGGGTAGTGAATATTTAAATAACTCAAGCTAAAAATAAATCAAATATGGAATATAGAGCATTTTAAGATTACACTGAATGGGCCAGATAAGATCTTTACATTGGGAAAACTCACTAATTTCTTTATTTTACTTCACCTTCATATGAGAGTGCCTTATAGGTGCTTAATAAATATTTATTGACTCATAGAATTGAAGAGATCCAGCACAATTGGCTGAAAAGTGAATTTCTGTTCATTGAATTGTGTTTCTTGACAGACTTTCATCATAAATTTTCTACTATATAATGTGGGGTAGAATAGAGGAGAAGAAAGTGGGAACTCTGAAAATATTTGTGCAAATGGTAGGATTACACTTTCTAGGACTTGCAAGTTTTAATTTGTCATGCTAGATGACTGGAAGTAGAATCTTAACCAAAATAGGGAAAGAGGTGGGTTTTAATTCAATTCACCAAGTATTTATTAAGTGCCTACCATGTGCCCTATGCAAGTCACAAGGGAGGCAAAGCCAAAAATGAAAACATTCTCTCTTCAAAAGGAACAAAGAGAGGAAGTTCTGTTAGATCTAACTTCCCCAACACTTAGTTTCATAGGTTTAAGTCGAGAAGGTTCCTCAGAGACTATCTAGTCCAATCTCCTCATCTTATAGAAAAAGAAACTGAGGTCCATATATATTAAGTGACTTGCCCAAGATCATAGAGGTAGAAAATATTTCTTATATATACTTCTAACTCTCCTCTGATAACACCCACCACCCTCACACAGGACCTTATCACTTCTTGCCTGGACTATTACAACAGCCTCCTGTTTGGTCTGCCTGTCTCAGGTTTTTCCTGACCCTCATCCTCCATTCATCTGTCAAATTAATCTTCCTAAAGGTCCAGTCTGACCATGTCACCCCACCTTACCCACCCTCCCAGAGACTCTTGATCACATCACTGAGAACAGACTATCTTTTTCTTTTCTTTGTATCCCGTGTTTAGCAAAGTGCCTGGTACATGGCAGGCATGTAACATTGCTTGTTGACTCACAACATTTGAACTTCCTCCTCAGGAATCCAGAGGCAGTACTCTTTCCACTACAGTCTCCAATTTAAATGGTCCCCCAATCTGAAGGTTACATTTTTGTGAAATAAATAAATTAGTGTCATGCTTGATCAATTCAGTAACTTTGAAATTCATTATCAACTTTAATTAAAATAAGGGACCCAAATCATTATATTATTTTTGAAAATGTCATTTTTTTTGTTTTTATATCTAACATAGATTCTTAGAGCAAAAGAGGACCTTAGAGAATGATCTAGACCAACCTTTTTTTTTTTTTTAAACAAAACAGGAAACTAAGGCAGGAAGAGTTTGACTGGACTCATTCAAGGTCATAGCTAATTAATGTCATAGCTGGATCTGGAGTCTGCTCATTCCCAGTTCAGTGTTCATCCTTTACAATGGGCTGGTACACATTATGTACCTCCCTGCTTCATGCCCCCTCATTCCCTCATCAAAGCCCACAAGCCCTTTGAGAGACCAGGGGCACAGTGTGATTCTGCTCTAACATTCTCTTCAGCAAAAGAAACTAATTTGAACTCATTCCAGAGTTTCTAAGTTCTAATTGACCCTGAAAGTAATCACTTGGCCTCTGTAGTCCCTTTTGATGGTAGCCATGGGGGAGATATGAAAATAGATGTATTTGCACAACATACACCATGCTTCTGTTAATCCAAAGCTCCCCATGTTAACATTTGCATTAAAATCTATTTTATGGACTTGAATATTTAGGAAAGCTCTGCTTTTGTCAGTGAGTGTGTGTATGTGTATGTGTGTGTGTTAGTTTAAAAAAAAACTTTCTGAACACAAACTGACAGCTTAGTATATTTGGTTTATAATCCAACTCCCATATGGCTCATGCTGTTTTAAAGGAGCTTGTACCAACCATCCTCAGACCACCAATCTGGCATTTCACTAGATAAGATATGTACTCTGAGTTTTGAATAAATTCTGATATTTGCCTAAGAATGCATTTGGCAGCATCTTTGGAAAATGTCATAGTTCTGATATGGGTATAATATTCTGATCAGCAATAGGATATTCTCCCCAACTCTCTGCGGATCTCTGTCTTGTTGTTAAATCTTTTTTGTTTTATGTAGATCCATGGCAATTCGCCGATAAGCCCATTAGGACAGGCATCATGTCTGTGTTGATTAACCTCTTATTAAGTGCCTAATATGAGGCTTTGCATATCATGGATGCACCATAAATATTAGTTGATGTTGACACATCAGAATCTGCAGCATAAAACAAGCTGTTCTCTTAATCTGAGCAAGGATAAAGGGGAAGCACTTGAACATGAAAAATATAGCACCGGATCCTGGACTTCTAAATTGAATATTTTATTTCCAATAAGTAAAAACCTCTTCTCTTTACCTTCTACACCCTACCCCCAATAGTATTGAGTAACTACTGGAGTTAAATACTGACATTTCTTTTGCCTTTTCCTCATATCCAAACATTCAAAGAGATTAGACAGGATTTAATTCAGGAGGTGGGCACATTGCCCATAAGTTTGCACATTTATTAGCTCACAACTTGAGATTCCAGCTCTGCCGTGAGTGTGAATAAAGAGAGATAGGGGAACTGACCCTTTCAAAGTGCTGCATGCATTATGTGCTGTAAACTTTTGATAAGTTCAGCTATACAATCCAATTAATTTTCCAATATTCAGGGGTAGGCAAAGGTCCCACTAATTCACCACGGAATAATTTCTATTATATTTCGTGCTCGTAAGTATTGACCTATGACAGTTACATTATGGGTAAAGATTGTAGGTAATATTGCAGGTCTAGGTGTGACTGTATCATCAGTATATATAAAGAAGTTTTCATTCCCTTTGGAAGAAATTCATGGCAGTTAATGAACTGGAACAACAAGGACTCAATGGACCCATTAACAGATTTGAACATTACTGGGAATTCTTCTGGAGTCTGAGTTAACTCATTGTATTGACAGGCCTCCTCTGACACCTTAGCATAGCGTGGAAGTGACATTGAGATATCAAAGGTAGCACCAACAGAGCCTAAGGTCTAGGAGATTCTACAAGAACTGGAATGCTTTTAGTATTTTCTTTGTTACATAATGAATCTGTTGTCTTGAGGACAAACTTAGCTAAGTAGGGAAAGGCTAACAAGCAGTAAGCTGGTTTTGAAATAATGGATTATTTGGTCATGGCAACCCATGAGTGATTGTTTTTAAACCCACTCTGTAAGTAGCCCCCTTCTAGTTGGTGGATGGGTAGGTTGGAGTGGCAGAAAAGAAGACTAAGAGAGTCATTCATTGGACTATTTATAAATATGAAGTTAATAATACACACTGTATATATAAATTCCCTCTCTTTCCCCACCATGATCAATAAATTGGCAAACTACTTTTGGAAAATAATTGAATCACAACCAATACTGGCCTTTTCATAATAAATGGAACCTGAAGGCAGGAGGAAATTTAAGCACAATTGAAGAATGGCTCCACAAGTTCTCCATGAAGAGACAGAGTTTAGCTAAGATTAGTTTTATCATATTCCCAAAGGCAACAAAATACATACTTTTATGTACAATATGCATGAGCAAAAAGATAGGTATGAAGATGGTCATGGTTTATGCAACAATTAATATATGTATCAGAGGTTGAAAAGGTTGAGAAATTCTATGAAGAACTTCATAAGATCCTCTGATCCAAGTCAATATGTACCTTGATGCTTGGAAACTCAATTTAAAGGTAAATACAAGAGAAAAGAGGAAAACGTGTGTCTGAACATACGGCTCAGGTTTGAGCAATGAAAGGGACTAAACATTTGTGAACTACTTTAAAACCTCATGCTATAGATTTTTCTTTTTTAATTTATTTTTAGTTTTCAACATTCATTTCTATAAGCTTTTGAGTTTTAAATTTTCTCTCTCTCCCTCCCTGCCTCGCTCCCCAAGACGGCATGCAATCTGTTACAGGCTCTACATATATATTTCTATTAAATATATTTTCACATTAGTCATGTTGTGAAGAAGAATTAGAACCAATAGGAGGAACCATCAGAAAGAAGAAACAAAACAAAACAGAAGAAAAAAAGAGATCAAACAGTATTCTTCAATCTGCATTCAAACTCCATAGTTCTTTCTCTGAATGTGGATAGCATTTTCCATCATGAGAATTTTGGAGAAGTGTTAGATCCTTACGTTGCTGAGAAGAGCTAAGTCTGTCAAAGTTAGTCATCACACAATGTGGCTGTTACTGTGTGCAACGTTCTCCTGGTTCTGCTCACCTCACTCAGCATCAGTCCATACAAATCTTTCGAGGTTTTTCTGAAGTTCCCCTGCTTATCATTTCTTATAGCACAACAGTAGTCCATTACATTCATATACCACAACTTGTTCAGCCATTCCCCAATTGATGGGTAGACCCTCAATTTCCAATTCTTTGCCACCACAGAAAGAGCTGCTATAAATATTTTTGTACATGTGGGTCCTTTTTCCATTTTTATGATCTCTTTGGGATACAGTCCTAGAATTGCTGGGTCAAAGGGTATGCACATGTTTATAGCCCTTTGGGCATAGTTCCAAATTGCTTTCCAAAATGATTAGATCAGTTCACAACTCCACCAACAACATATTAATGTTCCAATTTTCCCACATCTTCTTCAACATTTATCATTTTCCTGTTTTGTCATGTTGGCCAACCTGATAGATGTGATGTTTTGATTTGTATTTCTCTAATCAATAGTGATTTAGAGCATTTTTTTTTCCATGTAACTATAGACAGCTTTAATTTCTTCATCTGAAAACTGTCTGTTGATATCCTTTGACAATTTCTCAATTAGGGAATGACTTGTGTTCTTATAAATCTGACTTAGTATCTATATATTTTAGAAATGAGGCCCTTATCAGAGACAGTGGTTGTAAAAATTCTTTCCCAGCTTCCCTCCTAATCTTGCTTGATTGGCTTTGTGCAAAACTTTTTCAATTTAATGTAATCAAAATTATCCATTTTGCATTTCATAACGTTATCTATCTCTTGTTTGGTAATAAATTCTTCTGTTCTCCATAAATCTGACAGGCAAACTATTATTTGCTCTCCCAGTTTGCTTATAGTACCAGCCTTTATGTCTAAACTGTGTACCCATTTTAGCTATAGGGTATAAGATTTTTGTCTATGCTTAGTTTCTGCCATACTATTTTCCAGTTTTCCTGTCAGTTTTTGTCAAATAGTGAGTTTTTATCCCAGAAGCTTGGGGTCTTTGGGTTTATCGAACAGTAAGTAGATTACTATAGTCATTGACTACTGTGTCTTGCAAATTTAACCTTTTCCACTGATCCACCACTCTATTTCTTAGCCAGTACCAAGCAGTTTTGATGATTGCTTAATGCTAAAGATTTCAAGAATACTTTTTCCTCAGAAGAGAATCATAAGGCACTTAATTTTACGAGCAGAGGGGAGAGCAGCTATTTCCATTTTGCATCTGTAGCCCTGCCTGGTTTCAGCTCCAATAAACTGCCTCTCTTGGGATAAGCTCATCACTTCTAAACTCATCACCACATAGCTAACTCAAGCCTTGACTGATACCATCACTCGGCCTCCTTTCGTCTCTGACTGGAGGACTGGAGGCTAGAGCTCTAAATTCCTCTCAATACCTTTCTTTATAGAGGGCAGAAACAGGACTTTTAGTTTACTCCACTCTGCATCTGCTGCTCTGCCTGGTTTCAATTCCATGGAACGAGATGTGCCCTAGATGTCCTGTCTCCTAACTAAACCCCACCCTTGCTTTCCTGTCACCTTTTCTGAGTTGTCTGTTCCTTTAAATTACAAGGTCTTTGAGGGAAGTGACTGTTTTTTTTTAGTAATTGTATCCCCAACACTTAGCACAGTGCCTAGCACATAGTAGGTGCTTAATAAATAACCGGATTGAATTGGATTGGACTGGAGTTAGTAAAGGAATGGTAACCATAATAGCCACGATTATCATCATCCCCCCAAATAAAATCTCTATGCCCGTATTTTTATCCTTTAATTTATTAATAAGAATGATCTACAAACATATTAGAAGGTATCCTTGGAGGAAATATGAAATAGAAACAATGGGCTTCAAAAACAGTGTTTTATAGGAAGCCATGTCATTAGAGTTAAATAATTCATTAAAATGTGTAGATAATAAAAAGCCTGTTGGTTTTTTTTTTTTGTCTGTTGACTACTAAAAATTGTCTTCATAGTCAAAACATAGCCTTAAAGGTTCTTCAACAAGGACTTTTTATGCTTATGGTAAGATTATAAAGATTCCTTGTGAAATGCAATTACAAAGATATATCTCTGTTCAATGCTTCACACCCCTACCCCACTCCATTCATTAATGTCAAGCAAGGAATAAAATTGGGACATGTGAGTGTGCCAAAGACATTTAATACCGTCATGGCAGGTATCTTTTGCAATGTTCAAATAGAAGAGGAACTTCATATAAATGGTAAAGTCCTCTAGATGTTCCCATCTATGAATCACGTGACATTGAATACATGAAGCTCCAAAAAAGGACTGGGAATGCTTATTGAAATCCGTGGCTCAAAAGATCCTAACATTCCACACGGGGAGAAAGCTAAAAGAATGAAAAATGCCAGTTATCAATACTCTGGCATGCAATGATCAGTCCATTACTCAGGGAAGAAGTATAGAGTAGCCTTGTCACTTAGTTAAAGGACCATCATTCAAATCTTGCCTCTGAGCCACCATACCTGTGTGAACCTGGGAAAATAGCTTAAGTTTTCCTGGGCCTTTCTTCATCTGGAACAGGAGGGGGTTGGTAGATGATATAGCTTTTTTGGATCCCTTTTGTATGCATTTGTATGATAAAGCTCTTCATAATCAGGCTTTTCTAACCTTTCCAAACTTCTTACTTTTCATTTCCCTGCATGCATTCTAACTGCCATTTGTCACATATAGCACTCCATCTCCACACTTTCTTTTCCTTCCTTCCTTCCTTCCTTCCTTCCTTCCTTCCTTCCTTCCTTCCTTCCTTCCTTCCTTCCTTCCTTCCTTCCTTCCTTCCTTCCTTTCCTTCCTTCCTTCCTTCCTTCCTTCCTTCCTTCCTTCCTTCCTTTCTTCCTTCCTTTCTTCCTTCCTTCCTCCCTCCTTTCCTTCCTTCCTCCCTCCCTCCCTTCCTCCCTCCCTCCCTCCTTTCTTCCTTTCCTTCCTCCTTCCCTCCTTTCTTTCTTTCTTTCTTTCTTTCTTTCTTTCTTTCTTTCTTTCTTTCTTTCTTTCTTTCTTTCTTTCTTCCTCCTTTCCTTCCTTCCTTCCTTCCTTCCTTCCTTCCTTCCTTCCTTCCTTCTTTCTTTCTTTCTTTCTTTCTTTCTTCCTCCTTTCCTTCCTTCCTTCCTTCCTTCCTTCCTTCCTTCCTTCCTTCCTTCCTTCCTTCCTTCCTTCCTTCCTTCTTTCCTTCCTTCCTTCCTTCCTTCTTTCCTTCCTTCCTTCCTTCCTTCCTTCCTTCCTTCCTTCCTTCCTTCCTTCCTTCCTTCCTTCCTTCCTTCCTTCCTTCCTTCCTTCCTTCCTTCCTTCCTTCCTTCCTTCCTCCCTCCTTCTTTGTTTCTTTCCCACCTCCACAAAACCACAATTTAAAAAAAAGACCTGCTACTGCCTTCCCCTCTAGATTACCTCCTATTTGCCCTGTACATATCTTGAATGTACACTGTTGTTTGCATATTGTCTGCCCCCATTAAAATGGGACCTCTTTGGGGCAGTATCACACGTATTTGCATTTCTAGTATTCCTGCTACTTAGCACAATTCCTGGAACATACTAAATGCTTAATGGATGCTTTTTTTACTAACCGTCAAGTACATTTGCCTAGGAGAGGCAATGAAGATAGACTGACAATTAATTGGTCCCAGAACTAAATAGGGGGTACTGAGCAAAGCAAATGGCATTGGTAAAATTGAACAGTGCCTATTAATAATCCCAAATTGTTCCTCAATGCAAAGGCTCATCATTTAAACATAGATGTGCTCTCAGTGGTGCTGCATACTTGAGAGTCTTGGTATAACACTGACTCTGAAGAATCAAAGTTGTCCATGGGTAATGATGGCAACTAAAAGTAGACTACAATGTATTTTCATTGATGGCCTATACACAAGATGTGGCATTATGAATGTCACCCAGGAAATGTATGCATAACAGAAAAAGGAGGTAGGCTGGTAATAGGGTAAGAATGGGGTAAGAACAATCTAACAATTGGGTGGGCCAAGTGCTGTTCTAGTAACCATAATTTTTTTTTGAAGACTAGAGCAAGAACTAGAGTTCTTAACCAGGGCCTCATAAAATAGTTTTTGTTTTTAACATTCTGAAATTTATTTCAATATAATTGGTTTCTTTTGTAGTCTTATGAATTTTATTTTATACACTTAAATACATCATTTTGAGAAAGGGATCCATAGATTTCACCAGGATGTTAAAGGGGTACTTGCACAGAGAGGTTAAAAATTCCAGGCTCTATGAGGAAGGATGTGTGTGATACCTATTGGGCAGCCTGGACAAGAATCAGATGCCATGAGGCAGCATATATGGTTGATGATAGTCTGAGATGAAGGGAATATTTGTATTAATGAGATCAAAGACTAATATACCAGAACAACACTAACTACAAAAAAATCCCAGGTAATATGAGCACAAAAATAGGTAAAACCATCCATGACAATTATAAAATAGTTCTATCTACATTGGCAGTTCCCTATATTAAAAAAAAAAAACAACAACTGGCTTATATATAAGCAATAGAAATGAACAATGGTTGACTACTATATCTCTTCCCTCCCCAACTCCCACTGCTTGGACACCCAGCAGAGTCAGAGAAGACCCTACCATCTGACCTGTATTGATGCTGATTTTTCCAGAGCAGACACAACACCTTTTCACTTCCTGGTGGAAATTGTTGCCTCCCAGCATGATCTGTACTCCCCACTCTTTCCTGCATCCTCTAACCTTCGCAGCTACAGGCTCCCCAGCAGCAATTCAGTGGCAGAAAATTCCGTATACTCAGCCTAATGAAAGGGGAGAAAGTATTTCTGCCTCCTTGGTGGGAAGCAGGCCTTCAATGATGTTGAAAGAAGGAGGAGAAAGACATTGTAGCTCAGTATCTAAGTTGGAACTTAGAATAACAGGAGACTGTGTGCCTTTGGTACTTCTAGCCAGGATTTATAAGCCATTTTTTCATATAATCAATGCTACAAAAGACCATTAAATGCTGGCAGCACATTAAAACTATTTGATTTAGTTTTGTCCAGATCTGTGATTTCCTTTGTGTAGGGAGTGAGATATTCTCTCTGCCAAGGTAAATAGAAAACAATGTGCAACCTAGAGAGATATCAACAGCACTGAGAGAGGTGAATGACTTGACCAGGGTCACAGAGTCATGTGTGAACAGTGGGACTCAAACCCGTGTCTTCCAAACTGTGAGGGCTTCACTCTTGTCCAATCCACTATTTTCTCATTTATACTATAGCTGAGTTATAACATGGGTTAAACAGGTTTAGAGAACTGGCTGGGGAATTTAATTCAATTCCATAAGTTAGATGTCATATCAAACAAATTTTCCTAAGCAAATATTCAGTCCAATTTTCTGACGCAGGAATCAAAATTTCAGGCTGCCATCAACCAGGTGGTGCTGTGAAGAGCGGGATAAATTTGGAATCAGAGGACCTGCATGACCTTGGTACAGTCACCTCCCTGGACCTCCACATCTTCTTCGATGTGGGAACTGAACAATATGGGCTCCAAAGCTCATTTCAGCTTTCAAACTATAATATTCTATGATAAGCTTACAACAGATTTTCATGAAGGTGGAATAATTTGATTGCCCTTCCCTTCCTCAGAGAGTTTTCTCTTTGCTCTATGCTGTGCAAAGCCTGAGAAGAAAAACTGGGCTGATAACAATGTGTTTCTTTTGGATTCTACAGTAAAATGATTCCACATAAATGAATGATCTTCCTGATAAGGCAAGGATTTTCTTGGATGAAAATAATGAATCACTACCCAAATTTTTCCCAAAGGCATACAGAATGAGAGCCAGACCCAAAATGATTAAGGCTCTGTCTACATACATGAGCTGAAATGAAGAACTGAGGGCTTTTTGCTTATGTAATTCTAATAGATGCACCCACTTTGACTCCCCAGGTAGGGCATTTTAGGTAAGCATATTTTGTGTTCTAACATTTTCTGGATCATTGCCCATTTTCTTCATGGTGTATAGGCTTTTTGTAGTGCTGCACTTTGTTCATATTGGGTTCTTACTAAATATTTGTTGAACTGAATTAGTCCAGACCACTTAAGGAATTAATAACCAAGGCAATGGTAAAAAAAAAAGTAGTAATGATACAAATGAGGCCCATCACATTAGAAAACCAAAATGAAAAACACACTAAACACTTCAAAATTTAATTAGGAAAATGTTCCAAGTTCAGAATGTGCTCAAGCCATTTCACATTAGCTCTGTAGATTACACATTGTAGAAGAAAAGGTGATTACATGCAATGTGACCTTGGGGAGGTGGCAGGGCCTTCTCATGCCCTGCTTTGCTTGGGTTAGTCTCTACCTACAAGGACTTCCCTCACCTACGGGGCTGCTTGCTGGAACAAAGCTTTCGACCAGTTACGGGCAGGGCTTTCCCTTCAACCTCAACCTTGCAAAAGATAGAATTTATCCCTTTGGTGTATCTAATAATAATGATATAGCATTGATTTAGGGCCATTTACCATAAAACATCTCAAAATATTCTGCAAATGATACACAAACCGTGTGCCGCACATTGGCAGCTCATGCTCCTGTGCTCTTCTCACTGACTTTTAAGCCTTATACTCTATATCAGGTAAGGATCACTTTTCTCTCTTGCAGCATCCTTGCAAAAAGGTTTGAGGGTTATATATATATTTAGAAAGAATCATCTTTCTTTTCTATAGCCTCTTTCGTACAAATTGTATATCCTCCAAACACTTTATAGACTTATATAGTGTAGGACAGTGAGAGGAATAAATTAGAGAAAACTCAAGAGAAGACAAGTTTCCAATCCTCTTTGAAGTGTATATAACACCCATCAATGAAGCATCTATATGCTTTGCATTATTATTACATACTGTAGCTTTCAAGCCACTTTATTAGGCACTTATTTCTCAGGGAATATCTTGTAGGACAGGCCAATATTGTCATCAATCCTGCTTTGTCAATGGAGTAGATGAGGCAACTGGAGGTTATACAAGGTCACACAACAAATCCAGTGGATGAACTAAGATTAGGACTCAAATCCTTCAGGGACTGTGTGATCTAGATGGGAAAAGAGCCACCTGTGTACTTCCTCAGAGAGAATAAACTATTATATCGATATAATGATACCCTGGCTACTATCTCTTGCTCTCAAAAAATATCAAACACTAATTTGTATATGAATATATATTAATGGGGAAGCAACATGGTTCAATGGATGGGGAGACAATTTTGGAGCTAGGAAGACCTGTTTTCAAGTCCTATCTCTAACACACGTTGATTCCAGATGAGGTATCTAACTTCATGGAATGTTAGGCAATTCTGATTTTAAGTTACAGAGAAGATGGCACTTTGCATTTTGTGAAAGGGCATCCTCACCAGGGAGTTCTCTATACCAGGGAAATCACAGGTCAGTCCCTTTTCCATATCTCTATCTGTCTATCTATCATCATACCCGTTATGGGAGCCTTTTCTTTGAAACAAAAGCTTCTTGCTGTAGCAAGAATACTATTAGATTTAAAGTCAGGAGATCTGAGTTCAGGCTCTGTTTTGACATTTAGCTAACAGTGAAAACAGGTAAATCACAGAACTATAGACAGAGCTGGAAGGCATTGTGGAAGTCATCTGGTTTAACTCACTCATTTTATAGATGAGGAAACTCAGGCCCAGAAATGTCAAGGTACTAGCCCAATGTCACACAAGTTGTAACGGTCAGAGCCAGAATTTGAATCCATCATCTCTGACCTCACATTTGGCAATCTTTTCTCAATCATACTTAATTTCTCTAAACCTCAGTTTTTACTTATTTTAAATGAAGAGAGAACACCTGTTTCAGACTTGTTACGTGATAATCATATGGCAATGTATGTAAAGCCATTTAAATTTTAATTCAGCAAATATCCATTAAAATTTAAAGACAACAGAGAAACAAAGACAGAAATGTAAATAGACTCTACCCTTAAGGAGCTTGCCTTCTATTGGTAAAACTTTCAAGTTTTGTAAATTGTCAACTATTAGCTTTGATCGAAATTTAGCCCACTGTAATAGAAATAGTTCTGGCCTTGGAAGCTTAAGACTTGGACATGAGGTTTAGTTCTGACACTAGCTGGATGATACTGGACCAGTCACTTAACTTTTTCAAGGCTCTGTCTCCTCATCTGACTGTACTTGTTAACAGACTCAGAGGGTTATTATGAGTATAACATTCTACAAACCTCAAACAGCTAGATAAATATTAGTTATTATTAAAATGACCTTTATTGGAAAGGACAAGGAGGGAAAGAGAGAAACAAACATATATTAAATGGCTACTATGTGCCAAGCATTGTATTAAAAGCTTTATCAGTATTATCTCATTCAGAACTCACAACAACCCCATGAGGAAGGTGCTATTATTATCCCCATTTTACAGATGGGTAAACTGAGACAGGTGAAGTCACTAAGTGTCTTAGGCTGAATTTGAACTCAGGTCTTTCTTAATCCAGGCCAAGCACTATTTACCTTGCCACCTAGTTGCCCAGAATTTTATAGTAATAATAATTGTAATTATAGCTAACATTCATATAGCACTTACTATGTGTCAGACACTGTGTTAAAGACTTTACAATTTTTATCTCTTCACAACAACCCTAGGAGTTAGATGCTATTATTATCACCATCTTACAGATGAGAAAACTGAGGCAAAAAACAAGAGGTGATCTGACTTGCTCAGAGGCTGGAAAGAAACTCAAGTCTTTCTGACTACAGGTGCTCTAATACACTGTGCCACCTAGCTGCTTAGATGTTTATAGTAATTGAATATATATACAAATACAAACTTTAAACATATAAATATATATCTATATCTATCTATCTATCTATCTATCTATACATATACATATACATACACATCTATATATTTGCATGTGTGTGTGTGCCCACTTGGAGCAACACAGGACAGAAATATACAGGCTGCCAATCCTCGGTTATTTGTGAAGCCAGCACACCAATATGCATAGTACATATGCTTAATTTCTGGCCGGGGAGCAATCTTTATAACTTGGCTGCCCCTACGTTCAGCTGTCACCTGGTCTTCTCCAGAGCACTATCACATAAAAAGTAGCCTGCATAGCAGCAACTGCCATAAGTGACAGTCAAGAAACTGGATGGAAAAGTGTGACTTGTATAGGAGGGACACCCAAAGCTAATTCTTTACCTTCATATTCTTGAGTAGAATCAGGTAATTCCATATTCCACTGGGGGAAGGTTTGATCACCAAGGAAGATCTAGATTTGGTTTGCTTTTAATCGGCGTTATGTCAAGGAGACAAGTTATTTCATGAGCTTTTCCAAAAGGAAATTAGTAACAAAAAAAGAGGAAACTCCCCTACCATCCTCTTCCTCTACCCCTAGATTGAAATTATTCGGCTATGGCTCTAGAAAAGGTAGGCCTAGACTCTAAAAAGACTCATCTATCCTTGAATCAGACTCATTCATTCATTTCTGCAGTCAACAGGCATTGAATGAGTACTTTCTAAGGGCAAGACACTGTGAAAAGCTGGTGATATAGAGATTAAAATGAAAGTCCCCATCCTCAAGGCTCTTCTACTGGTTTTTAGACATGTAAGTCTGAGGAGCCACTGGGATCTCCAGATCTGTTGGTAGCTGGAGCTGCAGTCCCAGAGTT
Source organism: Phascolarctos cinereus (assembly GCF_003287225.1). Lineage (NCBI taxonomy): Eukaryota > Metazoa > Chordata > Mammalia > Diprotodontia > Phascolarctidae > Phascolarctos > Phascolarctos cinereus. Next base: position 108,240,308 of record NW_027556098.1, read on the forward strand.
CAGAAAAAAGATTAGTACTAGATGCACACACACACACACACACACACACACACACACACACACACACACACATTTGCAAATCATAGCCATATATTCTGTAGTGGAATGATGGGAATAAATGAGACTTCTGTGAATAAAAAAATCCACAAATACTACCTTCACTCAAGAATTAGACCTTGAAAATTCTTATATGATGATGATGATGATATGATTATAACTAGCCTTTATATACGCTATGAGGCACGCAATATGTTTTACACATGTTATATCATCTGGTATTCACAATAACCCTATGAAATAGATGCTATTATTATCCACATTTACAGATGAGGAAAATGAGGGTGAGAAGAGGCTAGGTGACTTGCCCAGGGTCACAAAGCTAGAAAGTGGCTGATATATTTGCAGTGAAAGGTTTCATGTTTCCACTTTTAACACTCAGTCCACTGTCTGACCTAGGTTGCCATCTTCATCCCCACAGTGAGTCTAGAGAGGAGCTAGGATTGGTTCAGTTTGTAAACTTGTAAACCACAACCCAGACCTTTTGTTCCAACCATGGAGCTACCAGGTCTGAACAGAGGTAGAACTGAACGAGGCCACGGAAGGCTGTGCAGGCTTCATCTTTGTACTCCATCTTGGCTACTGGTAGCAAATTTGTTCATGTGTTCCATTTGACCCAGTCAAACCATGTGGTGGTGCTAAAGAGGCAGCGTAAGCCTGGCTAACAGGGAGTGGAAGGTTTGCAAATTCAGTGTGGTACAGAATCACTCCCCCCCACTTCAGCTGTCTCCAGGAAATACCCTTCTTTCCACCAACTAACTGACATCAAATTAATAGAGCTGTGGCTTCTTGACATCCAAGTCAATAACAGAAAGACATGCTTGAGCGACAGCTAAACAATAGCAAAAGAATGAGTTTCCATAAATACTTATTTATTTATGAATGGCATGTGGGATGTGGAATAAATAACCCAGAAATCTTGTTTCTTTTTGAAGTTTGGATAATGTCACTGTAGGTTAAATAACTGTCAGGAAAGTGTTATTTTTCCTATTTTTAATACGGCTTGAAAGGCTGAAAGGTGTGTTTCCCTATAATGAATAGATGTTTCGAGATGTTATTATTTCTTTACAAAACCCTCAAGTTTAAAAGAATACATCAGGAATCAAAATTCTATTTAAAAATAATAGGAGAGGATTGTAGTGTATAGGGACCAAGAAAGAGAGAGATTCTGTTATCTGACTTTTGTTTCTTTAAAGCTATTCCTAATTTCAGTTCACTTCTATTTATTGTGTCTTCGTTTCCTTTCTATTGCCTCTTGTTATTGATTTTCATCACACTCCCAATTGTTTTATTGAAATATTAAAAAAAAGCACTGATTTGTAACAATTCTTAGGCTGTACATTATTTCTCACTGTATCTTTATCACCTTCTGCCCTCCAAATTGTTCTCATCAAGGCTTGCTTTCATTTTCTCCCATGTATTTGTCCTTCCAACTCCTTTGTCCTTCCCTATATCTGTCTCTCTCTCCTTCTCTCTATTTTTATAACAATCCTGTTGACTTTTTTTTCTCCTTTCATACTGCAGTTGCAGCTTTTCTGAATGTCTCTAAGGTTTGCTGCAGTTACAAAACACTTCCTTTTTTTTTCCCTTTGCACTTCAAATATTTATATTCATTTCCTATGAATCAAAACTCATTTACCCTCCCAATCTTTCCATCCCAAGATAGTATTATCTAGTCTAAGCTTGATTTGGATTCAAATCCTGCTTCTGAACCAGATGAACTGTGTGATTTTGATCAAGTGATTGCCTCCATTGGAGCCTCAGCTTGTTAATAAGCAAAATGGAAACTATCACCTATGTTGGTAGGTATTGCTGTGTTGTCCTAAGGATCAAGTGAGGTAATGTTAATAGAAAACCGTCATGGGCATTAAAAAGAATTAGCAGATGAGAACTGTTATTATCCTTGTATTTTCAGGAATTTATCTTTTTTTGCTTGAAACATTTAAAATTCACACTCTTTTTTCCTCCTCCAAATCACAAAAACATAGCAAAATGAAATTTTGGAGTTTCCCCCAAATGGTTTCAGTCTAGAAATACATTTGAATCAAATATTCTTTGAAGCCAAAGAGAAAAGGGAAACGGGGCAATTTGTATAACATTTTATTTTGAGGGAAAAAAAAAAACAACCAGAAGTACGATGATATAATAATCATGTACACAGATGTACATTGCTTTACACATGTCAGTAATCATGTACACAGACTAAGGAGAGGTATGACATTTTACATCATCATGCCCTACTTCAAGCATAAGATGTCAATGATTTAGGTATCACATTTCTGTGTTGCAGGCATCCACAGGGACATCTTATCCTGTCACACTAAATACACAGTGAGTTCCCTGTCACTGGACACCATGAATTGGTAATGTTAAAGAAGGTATTCCTGCTCCTCAGGGAGGGTTCAATCAAATACCCTCTGAGTCTTCTTACAACTCCAGGATTCTGGAATTCTGGGATTCAAAAAGGAGGACAGCTAAAGCAATGAGAGAGGGTAACGAGAATTTCAGTTATGTTTATTTTAACCCTAGGAAGAAGGCAGTAGCCAACCACCTGCATGAAAACTAAAAAGAAAAATCAGATCACTCTCCAAATGTTAATAGACTTACAGTTGTGGCAGATACTTATAATTTAGATGAGTAACTGACTATTTTTCCTCCATTTTCAGCTACATAATTACTACAATGTGGACATAGATTCTGTCAAACGGAATAATGAATATAAAATGCTCTGCAAAGTTTAAACTATCATATAAAAATATGTATTAGTATCTTAAATAAGCAGGCAGGTGGCACAGTGGATAGAATGCTGGCATAGAGTCAGAAAGACCTGAGTTAAAATGTGTTCTTACAGGTTATCTGTGTAACCTTGGGCAAGTTGCTTATTCTCTATTTGCCTCAGTTTCCTCATCTATAAAATGGGAATAGTAATAATAGCACCTGCTTCCTAGGGTTGTTGTGAGTACCAAATTAAAAAAAAAATTAAAGTGCTTAGCACAGCGCCTGACACACAGTAGGAATTACAAAATGCTAGCGATGATGACAATGATAAGCTCTGTGTGTGTCAGTTAATCAACAAGTATTTATTTGTTAAGCATCTACGGTGTATCAGGCACTATGCTAAATGCTAGACATATTAAAAAGGGCATAGGAAAAATCATTCCTCCTCTCAAATATAAGGGGGGTGACAACATACAAACAACCATGTATGAACAGGATATATACAGGTTAAGTGGGAGATAATCTCAGAAGAAAGTCACTAAGATTAAGGACCCCCAGAAAAGGCTTCTTGTAGAAGGTGGGACTTCAGCTGAGACTTGAAGGAAATCAGTGAAGCAAGGCAGTAGAGAGGAAAAGACAGACAATTCTAGGCATGGAGAACAGTCAGCTAAAATGCCAGGAGGTGGGAGATGGAGTGTGGTATGGGAGAAAAAGGAAGGAGTCTATTATCACTGGATCACAGAGTATGTGTGGGGGCAGGGGAAGTGTAAACAGACTGGAAAGGCAGCAGGTTACATTATGGAGGGCTTTAAATGCCAAACACAGGATTTTTGCATTTGATCTTGGAGGTGATAGGGAGCCACTAGAATTGACTGAATTAGGGGTGCGGGGAACATTGTCAGACTTTTGGTTTAGGAAGATCAGTCTGACAGCTGAGTGGAAGATGGATAGGAGTGGAAAGAGAATTGGAGCAGGGAGACTAAACAGTAGGTTATTTTAATAGTTCAGTCATGAGGTGATGAAGGACTACAAGAGGGTGATAGCAGTGTTAGAGATGAGAATGAGGCATACATGTGGCATATTGTTTTTACTGAGTCATTTTCAGTCCTATCCAACTCTTTGTGAACCCATTCAGGGTTTTCTTGGCAAAGATGCTAGAGGGGTTTGCTATTTTCTTTTCCAACTCATTTTACAGATGAGGAAACTGAGGCAAGCAGGGTTAAGTGACTTGCCCAGAGTCACACAGCTAATAAGTGTCTGAGGCCAGATTTGAACTTAGGGAAATGAATCTTCCTGAATCCAGGCCTGTTGCTCTATCCACTGCTAAGACACTAATAATAGGATTTGACAACTGATTACATATGGGAGTGAAAGAGAGTGAAGATCTCATGGTTTATGCAATAGAATCCTATCTTATGCTGTTCTGTGATACCAGAGAGGACCATTTTCTTATTCTGTTTTTTATGTTTCATATGATTTTCTTTCTTTCTCTTTCTTTCTTTCTTTTTTCTTTCTTTCTTTCTTTCTTTCTTTCTTTCTTTCTTTCTTTTCTTTCTTTCTTTCTTTCTTTCTTTCTTTCTTTTCCTTCCTTCCTTCCTTCCTTCCTTCCTTCCTTCCTTCCTTCCTTCCTTCCTTCCTTCCTTCCTTCCTTCCTTCCTTCCTTCCTTCCTTCCTTCCTTCCTTCCTCCCTTCTTTCCTTCCTTCTTTCCCTCCTTTCTTTTTTCCTTTCACTTTTTTCCTTTCCTTCCTTCTTTCTCTGTCTCTCTTTTTCTCTCTCCCCACCTTTCTATTTCCTATGCATATGAATAAAGATACATATAAAGATACAAAAGAGTCATCATAATACTCCATTTGAGGGGGAAAAAAGAAACATAGGAGTATCATTTTTATTCTTTTGCTTCCAAGGTTCCATGCACTCAGAGAAACAAGATAAATCTGAAAGTGACAAACAAACTGGCAATGAAGTAACACAAATTATAATAAAGCCAACACACATGGTCATAATTGTTTTCATTACTCCACTAGGAGAAGCTGGTGACATCTAAAGCAGAAGCAGTCATTTGTCGTGTCCTTAGAGCACAGGGATAAAGAGGACAATCTTGTTAAACCTGATTTCCTGCATCTTCTTGTCATTTATAGAACATAGGGATTTTGAAATCTTTACCTGGGTAGGAAAATAGAGATAAATATAAAAGACTACTAGTACAGTTGTCTCAGCCCTTGATCCTAGGGATCTGTAAAGGCTTAATCTTGACATGATATACTCTGCTGAAAACAGACCTAGCACTGCAAAATAATACACAGTATGCCCTCGATGGTTTCTTTTCTTAGTGAGATTGTATCAGTGACATTTGGGCCTCTTTGTTGCTGACGGTAATTACCAAAGCAGGATGTCTAACTTTCCAGATATGTTCCTATTCTGGATAAATTTCAGGATTAAAGGATGTTAGATTTAGAACTGTAACAGACATAAGATATTACCAGGTTCTAATTACACACTTTTACAGTTGAGGAAACTGAGGCCCAGACAGTTAAGTAACTGATCCAAGAGAATGAAGGTGAGCCTCTAACACAGATCCCAGATTCAATTTCCTGTCCTCTAGTTGCCCAACCAGGTTCTTGTTTGTTTGTTTTATTTTGTTTTGTTTTCCACTAGCATTCTATTCTTCAGAATGGAAGAGTTAGTGGCTGCAATACAGAGGCATACCAGGTAGGAAGACTCATTGATGGGTACAAAGGCCCACTAAAATCTGTCATCATATTCTCATTATTTTTCTAATTCAAGTTTTAAGTACAGGGTCATTAATGATTGGTAAATTTGGTAAATCTACAGCTCTCATTTTGTCCAATGACAAAGGATCCTGGTAAATGAAAAATATTACTGCATCCAAGAAGATGATACGATGGCCCTTCCTCTCCTCTGGTTTTGAGAAATTAAAAGGAATTGCCTTTGGGGAATGAATTACATTGACTTCTGTTTCACCATCCCTCTTCAGGCAATGGCTAGCACCAAGGCATTCCAAGAGAGTACAAATCCCTCATTGTAGGTTTTACCATTGGAAGTTCATCCCTGGTTATATACATATCACTATACAAATATATACTTTTTTGGGGGAAAAAAGTACAAAATAAAATCTATATTCTTTTTAAAATAATCTGTTCTGTGGCCTACCCCATGACACATTATCAAACAAAAGGCCATTTCTAGGGGAGAAAGAAACAATACTCATTTACTGCAGTGTATTTATTTGCACATTCTCAGTAAAGGAAATGAAAGGGAATGTCATGAGTATTTGAAGTAAAAGGGAAATAATTTAGCTCTGTTGAATGTTGCTGATTTTCACCTTTCTGGGGCTTTTTTTCCTTCTCTGAATTTTCACTTCAAGACATCAGATTTTTCCAAGAGAAAGGCAAGTCCGTAGGGAAAGCTTTCCTATTCTAGTGATAACATTTTATTAGTCACATCAGGTAGAAGATATAATTATCTCTCCACTAAGAAGTCTATACAAATTTCATCAGTGAAACTTTTATCAGCATGGAATTATAGAATCTTGGAGTTGGAAGATTCTTGTGTGGCCATCTGTAGCCCAAATCATACCTGAACAAAAACCCCCATATATGGCATATCTGACAAGTGCTGGTACAACCTTATCTTGAAGATATGTAACAATGAAGAACTCACCAGAGAATTTGTTCCTGAGTTATAAGATTTAGTTTCAAATTCTATGTGGTGTCTGTTGAGTGTGTGACATTGGGCAAAAATCTTAATTGTCTTATAACTCAATTTTTTCATCTGTTAAATAGAATCTTGGACTAAATTTCTATATCTATGATACCATGATGTTAGTATAATGCTACTCAGATGCTTCCTAACTGTGTGACCCCGAGCCAGTCACTTAACCTTGTCTGCCTCAGTTTCATCATCTGTACAAGGAGTTGGAGAAGGAAATGACAAACCACTCAAGTTCCTTTGTCAAGAAAACCCCAAATGAGGTCACTAAGAGTCAGACATGACTGAAACGACTGAAAAATAACATAATTTTGCCTCATAAAGCTGACCATTTTATTATGGAACAGTTCTCTTTACTAGGAAGTATTCTCCTTTCTCCCCATATAGCCCTTACAAGGAGCATAAATTTGCTTCTATAACTTTCATTGTTTCCAGATCAACCTTTGGGGAGCAAACAAAACTATTTAATGTCCCTTCCATGTGCCAGAGATGAAGGTAGTCTTTCACCCCCTCCCCCCATGCCAACTAACTTTGTCTCCTGGTTAAGCATTCTCAGTTTCTCCAACCATAACTCCTATGAAATGGACATAAGACCTTTCCATTCTAGGTGCTCTGATCCAGAATATCAATGTTCATCTTAAGAGATACACTCAATATTGAGCATAATGCTTCTGAAGTGGCTAAATCATGAGATTACCAACACTCTAGACCCAGACATTATTGCATTCCTTGCTTAATGCTGCCTATGATTGCCTTAGATTTCATGGCCATCATCCCATACCATTGATTCACACTGAATTTATAGTCCACTTAAACCCCCAGATCTTCTTTTCAGAAAAAAAAAAAGACAACAAAACCAGTTGCTCATCGTTATTTTGGCATTTTGTATGAACCATAAGTTCATGAGCACCATGCTTCTTCTAGCAGTGAAAATTATGATTCCTTCCCCTTTTGTGAATTGTCATGGCTGAAAAACACTGCTATATGGATGACCTTATCACAAGCCTCTCCACACTTACTTGTTTGCCTTTTAAGAAAAGTGAGCTATGTATTTTAGAGGCATAATCCAAGTACCACCCTCTCTTTTTTCTTCCTTCCTTCCTTCCTTCCTTCCTTCCTTCCTTCCTTCCTTCCTTCCTTCCTTCCTTCCTTCCTTCCTTCCTTCCTTCCTTCCTTCCTTCCTTCCTTCCCTCCTTCCTTCCTTCCTTTCTCTTTTTCTTTTCTTTTTGTTTTCTTTTTGATTTGGTAACACTTACTAGATTCCACATTCTGACAATAAAACCGCCTTTCACATGATTACCTTTAAACCATTATGAGGCACCAGAGTCAAATCTAGAGCCACCAGATTTCTTATTCAAAAAAAATTCTTCAAGCTATTCAGATCTCCATAATGCACTAGCAGCTACATCAACTGTTAGAGGGTTCCCTCCCCCCTGAAAGAAGTTGAGAAAAGGGGTGACTTTCTTTATTTGCTATTTACTGACAGATATGTCCTCTCCTCTCCCCTCCCCACCATTCTGGGGACCTGACAACTTGAGGGGGATGTGCAATTCATCTCAGTTCTCTTCCCAGATGACAAGCAAGTTGTAAATTGTATTCAATCCCACTCTCCCTTGTTTATCTACCATGACAGTCCACTGCAGCTCTTGTGGAGTTGGACACCCAGAGGGCATATGTGACCTTTTTCAAGCTGTTCCAAACTGTCACAAATGCCTCTGTCCCTCTTTTATTTTTCTATCTGTCACTTCATTCAGATTTGCCTCCTCTTCTCATCACGATGTCCAATCTTTCTCATTATACACTTCTTTTTTTCCCCCTGTCTGACTTATTTTGGTTATTACTATGTGTCACCACTTTAGGAATTTCTTCCTCAAAACCTTCTCCCCCCATCCCCTATCCTGCCTTTGGGACTTTCATTTCTCCTAATATAGAGGATGTCTTCATTTGGTTGAATATGGGGGTTGGGTAGAAGGAGTTCTGGATTTGAATGGAGACAATGAATCCCCCTCACATACTGGCCAACTTGGTGTCCATTGACATATGCTCAGGACATTCTATACCATACCTCCATGCTTTTGCAAATCTTCAATTTCATGCCTGGCATACTTTCCTTCCTCACTTTTTCCTCTTGGAGGCCCCAGATACCTTAAGGTTCACCTCATATGCTACTTCCCATGAGAATCCTTTTCTGATTCCTTTAGTTGTTAAAACTTCCCACATTACTCTGAATTTATTGTACACCTATGTCTATGTGTATATGCCTACATGCATATGTGTAGCTACATATATACATGTGTATACATGTATGTATGTGTGTGCATATTATACACACACTAACCTGTATATGTATTATTCTTCCCAGAATGCTGTAATTCCTTTGAAGGCAGGAATTGTGTTATATCTGTCTATCTCTCTAGCACCAAACACCATACCTGGCATATAGAAGGTACTTTGTAAATGCTTGTTGAATTGAATTGAATAATTTTGGAAATGTTGAATGAAGCTCACAAACAAGATTGTTTTTTTTTAACCTTTCCTTTTTTTCCCCTCCCAATTTCTGTCCTTTTCATGTTCTTCAATATCTATTCACTTTTAACCTCTTTGCTTTTCTAGGTCTTCTCTCTCACATCTGCTAACTCAGATCTTGAAATCTATCCATACATTAAAGTCAGGGTCAAGTTCCGGACTGAGCTGACCAAATGGTGCTTACTTTTGGAAATGTTCTGCCAATTCAGGCTTTTGGAGGGGAAAATGACAAGACCATATATTTCTTTCAGCCCTTCCAATAGTGAAATTTAAAATATGCATAAATTTGGCAGAGGCATCATCAACTTTACAGCATCACTCAAGCTGTCCAGTGGAGATGATTCTATTAAATGTACACTCTATCTTTGAGAAAGCGTCCTCTGAAGCTAAGAGGAAAGTACACATGAGTAAAAAATAACTCCAAATTTTTTGTTAGCATCTTTATTTCAAGGCCGAATGAAGAGAAATTAAGATTCTTTTTCTTTTTTGGCTAAGGGTTAAAACTTCATAGCATTAAACCCTGTAATCCCCATTTTGCAAATTGCAAAAATACATTTAAAATAAAGTGAACTTTGCTGATATACAGGTCTAAATCATAAAATTTATTTCATTGGAATTCATCTCTTTTATACGGACCATTTCCCCTCTCAATTTCATTGCTTTCTCCTTGCCTTAAAAACCAGACCTTCATTCTAGAAATAGTCACATTAATTAATTATACTTAATTAATTAATTAATCACATTAATATTCACATTAACCAAAGATGGAGCTTCTGGGTCTTGAAAGCCACCAGGGTACTTTCTACTCCCTTACACACTCAACTGCTTTCAATCTAATTCTAGAAGACTCTATTGGGAGTGGTTGGGGGAGTGTAAGTCAAAGCTAGCTTAGAACTATTCACTGTAGAATCACAAGAACACAGATGCAGTCATTGAACCACAACAACAGCAACATGCTTTTGAAGTAGTTTTATACTCTTTTGTCACTTCCCCTCCGCCCCCCCGCCAGAGGTGAGCTGAGGATCTATGATTTTCTTTTTAGATGCTACCAGGTATACAGTGTATAGAGCACTGAATTTGGTGCCAGGATAAGCTGAGTTTGAATTTGCCCTCAGACATTTATTAGCTGTGTGACTCTAGGCAACTCATTTAACTTCTTTCAGCCTCAGTGACCTGATCTGTCAAAGGAAGAAAGGACAGTGTTGGCCTCAAGGACCTCAATATTTCCCTTCCAGATCTTGATTCTATGATCTTATGAACTACATAAATTTAAAGTTAGATTGGGATGGGACTCCAAAGTAGTGTGTCCATCCTATCAATAGACCTAGGCCTAAATGAGTGGGAGGCCAGGCTATACTTTAGTCTCTATAAATTTGCTAAAGGATCATTCTTGGATCATCAACGTATGTAATCACAATAATAATAACAACAATAATTATGGTAATCCTGAAGGAGGACAAAAAATTTCACAAATATAATCTTATTTTATCCTCACAACAAAAACCCTAGGAAGCAGGTGTTATATTATCTTTACTTTCCACACAGGGAAACTGAGGCAAGCAGAGGTTAAGTTATTTGATCAGAGTCACACAGGTAGTAAGTATCTGAGGCAAGATTCAAACTCATTTCCTTGACTTTAGGTCCAGAGGCCAATCCATTACTCCACATTGCAACACATTATGAAGGATAATTTCCCTAAAAGCTATGGTATAAAAGACTGTACCAAGGGCATATGTGATGAGAGAAAAGGAAGTATTCTGTTTATGTAGCCAGAGAGGGAGATAATAGAGGGATAGTATAAGAGCTTCATTAATGTCCATGGAATGTTAAAAGAGTGAGAAGAAGGCATCCAGTGCTTTGCATGGATCATCTTTGTGCGACTGATGGAAAGATACAGACAAAACTTGCCTAGGATAAGAGAGCATGGGTAATCATGATTTGCATGGTGGAGGGAGTATCCATACTTAGGGAAATCACAGATCTATCAAAATATTAAAATCTGTGTTTAGTTATTTGTGAAACAAAGGTGGAGATAGTCATAAAACATGAAACCTTTGGAGACTTTCCTCCAGGTTACAGAAGACGTTAATAAGGAAAAACAACTTCATCTGAAACTGTCAGCACCCTGATGGCCAGCAACACTTGTGGTTATCATATCCGGTGACAGCATTTTCTCCCCTTTTTGTTTCTTTCTCCTTCTGTCTCTATTAAATAATGATGTTCACTCTTGCTGCTAGGTGATGGAGGAGAAAGAAGATCCTCTTTCACTGATCACCTGAATGGCATTGCTTCAGAACCACAGTGCATGGGGTTCTGGTCTCATAACTCTTCCAATCTCCTTATCCATCATTACTAACCATTAGTGTATTGCAGCTTTTGAAGCTCAGGCACAAAAATCTCAGTGTGTATATGAACACACCCTCCATGTCATAGATATTCAGAAATCCGAATGAGATTTCATGTGTAAGTATGAGCAGGTGCCAAGGTACACAGAAGGAGTATGTGCGCATACACGTACATGTAATGCTCATTCCAAGGGAAATTAATTTAACTGCTTTTTAGTTAAGTACATAATATCTATTTGATATAATAATTTTTGAGAACAAAGGACAAACAACATTTAACTTCTTTCTTTCTTATGAGCTAAGAGCAAATATAGATGAAGAGTGTAATGAGATGACAATAGCTAATTTTATTCATCTTCTTTACTATTTGAAATGTGCTTTTCATATACCATTTCATTTGTCCTCATTCACCACCCTAACTCGTATTTCATCATCTCTTGCTACCAATCTATTGCAGCACCCTCTTGATTAGTCTCCCTACCTCAGGTCTCTTCTTTTTCCTATACCTCTTTCAAAGCTTTCAGTGACTTTCCTCAACCACAAATCTGATCATGTAACTCCCTTGCTCAATAATCTCATGTGGCTTATTATTGCCACTACGATCAAATACAAGCTTCTATTCATAACCCTGCCCCAATCTATCATTCCAAACTTAACCCTTTTGCTGTTCCTCACATGGGACTTCCTATGTCTTATCCTGGTACCTTTGGACAGGCTGTCATCCCATGCCCGGAGTCAATTCCCTCTTAGGATTTTCTTAGAATTTAGAGATGCTTGGAATTTCTTAGAATATTTAGATGGTTAGGTGCAATGTAATTGCCCTGCCCTATTTGATGACTTTCCTGATCCCCTTCCAACCCTGCCAGTTTCTAATACTTCTCATCTCTGAACCTCAAAAATGCTTTACTTTGCAAACATTTTCATATACTTCTAAATGTATGTATTATCTCTCCTGCTAGAATTTAAATTCCTTTTTATCCTCAGTCATTGTACCTGACCTAAAAAAAAGGCACTTAATATATGTTTGTTGATTTATCTTACAGATAAGGAAACTGAGGCTAGATAACATTTTTGCATATGACTTCTCCAAGGTCACAGAAAGTATCTAGGACAATGCAATAATGGAAAGTCAGTAGCACTCTAAACTATTTCATTGCAGACCAGGGTTTCTTAACCTTTATTTATTTATTTTTCTTTTAATGTCACCGACCTTTTACCAGTCTTGGAGGAGTACATGTACTTCTCATAATTATTTTAAAAAAACTATAATTGAAGGATATATTAATTTTCAATAAAAGATTAGTGAATATAAAGATTTCTTCCTTCATGAAAATTTAACAACCCTGTGAAATCTATTCAAAGACCCCTTGTATATGTGTGTGGATATCTGGTTAAGAACCTCTGTTCAAGATGAATCAACCATGTGCCTACGTGGCCCTGAATATGTCTATGCAAGCATGCTGATGCGTTTCTAGGATCATGGTGACATGGGACATAGTTGTACATATGTCTTGTTCTCAGGCATAAACTTGAAATAACCAGGCACACAATCTAAAAAAGAGTGCTTTGTGTTTCTGAGAATCCTCAAAGAAGCTTTGAAAGACTTGAAGAGAAACGATCTTAACAAAAGAACAAAAAAAGTAACTTAAAAGGGAACAGAAGTTGTGAAGTGTGTGGGGGTGGAAAAAAAAAGTCTTCTCTCTGAAAACAGTGAAGAGATAGCTAACTCAAAGCAATGACGAGAATAGCTCAGGGAAGGCAGAAAATGGTGGCTGGATGATTGTGCTCCCCAAGCGAGACTGCTTGATTCCTAGAAGAGTAGAATATAGATCTTACTGTGCTTGAGAGAGCAGGGTACAGTTTCTTAGAGACCTGATTGTCAGCCCTTCAGTGTGCAAGACCAGGGAGCGATGTGGAGTGGGGAGGGGGATTTAGATTATATGTCCTGCTGCTCTTGGAAGGGGAGAGGGATAGTCCCTGGGGATATGTAGCTCTCATAGTATCAATATTTGATTCTAGATAGAAAATGCATTAGCCATACATTCTCTTGTATTGAATAGATTCCAGGATGTTTTCCAAGAAGTTTGGGGTGGTAGGAAAAGCATTTAATCAAGAATTAAAAGAGCAAAGTCCTAGAACTTGGCACGGAATTTAGAGCTGGAGGGATCTCAGAGGTCATCTGGTTCAATCCACTACTGACCAAGAATTCCTCCTAGAACAGATTGGACAACCAGTCATTCAAACTCTGTTCAAAGACATCCAGTGATGGAGGTGCCACTCCCTCCCAAGAAAAGCCATTTCTCTCTTGGATAGTTTAGGAAATATTTCCTTACATTAAGCTGAAATTTGTCTCTGCAATATCTAGTCATTGCTATTACTTCTGCCTTCTGGCACCAAGAAAAACAAGTCTGTTCCATTACATGACACTCCTTCAGATACCCAGAGACAGCTTCCATGTGCCTCCAAAGGTTTTATTTCTTTAGGATTAACATATTCCTTTCCTTTGACAGATTCTGACCTAACATGATCTCAAGGCCTATCATGATCCCATTTGTAGACTCCCATATGCTCCCCAGCTTATCAATGTCCTAAGATGTGGTGACCCAAAGTGACCATGCTACTATAGATGTGGGGCTTCATTTTCCTCATGCATCAAATGAAGTGGCTGAACTAGCTCCCTAACGTCTCTTTCAGTTCAGATATTCTATGATTCTTAATGACTAAAGACAGTGGTTTCTGCTACATCTCCACAATTTCTTGCAGTTGAAGTCCCAGAAGATGATATACCACACCTTTGCCTACTCCCTCCTCCTTCTCTCCATGCACATGTGACAAAAACATCTTCACTTTTTGACAATAGGATTTGACTTTCCAATTTTCCTTAAAAATAGTCCCTTTCAGTAATGTTATTAATTGCTTACTATAGCATCAGCCTGGGAGCTCTTTAGATTCGGGATTGTCAATAGTCAATAAACATTTATTAAGTGCCTATAATGTGCCATGCACTGTGCTAGGCACTGGGGATATAAATAAGTAACCAAAGACTGTCCTCACCTTGCCAGAATGAGGGCAGGATAATTATCATGATGCTCTTGGAATATAAACCACACACAGAGCAGCTGATGGAAAATGTTGCTGTTTTTGGTCCTTTGTTCTTAAAGATGACCAATGACATCACGAGGTGATGTCTTGACTTGTGCATGAACTGGATTTAAGTGAGGCAGAGCTGCACAGAGTAGCCAGCCTCACTCTCTCCTCCAAAGTCATCAAAGTCCAGTGGTAAGACAAAGGTCAAGACAACTGGCAATAGCCCAGAATGCTGGGGGTGACCTTGGCCTACCTAAATTAAGGTTTTTGCCAGGTGTCAGTTTGTCTGAGGCCATGCCCATTCAACGACTGAAGAGTTAGCTGAAAAGTTCTGGGTCCCTATAAAAGAAGGCTTTGGAGAGCTTTATTGCTCTACTTTTGAGCCTTCCAATGAGATGGGAGAAGCCACTGAACAGAGTGCTGAGGGATTAAATATCAAAGCTGAATTAATTTCCATGATGATGAGTTCCATGATGGTGAGTTTACCCTGAGCAGTTGATGAAAAATCTGCTTTATTTATATCATCACTATGTATCATAGTATCTGGAACCTAGTTGGTACCTAACGAATGCTTATCCAATGACTAGCATTAGCAGGCCAGTGAAAACCCAAGCAGAAACAGGGTTGGACTGCCCACCTGCCACATGTAAAATGGGAGTGGTAAGTGTTGTAGGCATATCAGTGTACAAGGAGCAGAAGGAGCAGGTAGAAGAGATGACCTGCTCAGCAGAAGCATATAGGTGTTTAACAGCTGAAAATGAACTGACAGCTTGGATTGCTTCATTTACAGGTGGCCCCTTCCATCCAAGCGCCACAGCCCCTGGTTTGACCGAGTGTCAGATTTCATTCAGAACAGATAAGCTTCTTTCCCCCTTCTTTTCTTCAAAGAAAATAAAAGAGGGAGGGTATTTGCCTGCATGTATAGGACTCGGGGTATCAGTTCAAACTTTTGCTCTGACTCTCTGAATGGGCAAAGGAGAATTCTACACCCATGACTCAGTTTGTCTAAATGCAAAATACTAATTCTTATCCACCTGCCCAATTGGAGTACAGAGGAATGACCAAAGAATCACTGAAAAGCTAACCATGAAGAAGGCTTCCTAAGAAGATCGGAACCAAGATGCCACTGTAGATAAAGCATGGAATTTTTTCATTTACATTCATTTCTTGGAGAAACTTCAATTCAAAGTTATTACAGATGAATAATAGCTGAAATTTATAGTGTACTCTAGGCCTACAAGGAGTTTTGCATACATTATCTCCTTTTGTCTCCAAAAGATAAAGTAGGTAAGTACTATAAGGATAGTTATATCCATTTTTAGATGAAAGTTAAGTGACTTGTTCATGGCCATACAGCTAACAGGAATCAGAGGTAAATTTTGAACTCAGATCTTTTCAGTCTCCAAGTGCCATTCTCTTTCACAAACACACAGATGATTTTTTCTCCCTGTTTAGCTTCTCAGGCAGCCAAGTGAATGACTAAAAGGTGAAGTGTGCTCCCTTCATGCAATGAAGAATGGAACCCAACCCTCTCTGCCCGTACACAATGGTGGCTCCACTTTGGCCAGTTGGTTCTGGGTGAGGAGGACTAAGAGGGCTGACTGCCAAAAGTACGAGCATGTCCTCCTGTTCTGTCACTCTATGGGGCCATGCTCCTAGCACTAGCCATATAGACTTCTGGGTGAGTAGAGTCAGAAGCAACAGCTGCGACAGAGAGAAACAGAAGATGGCTCTGCACACCTCAGGGACCCAGATGAATCTTCACCATTTGTATTTGTTTGTGGGAAAGAAGTTCAGGACGCAACAAATCACCAGCCTGCAGAATCACCTCTGCTGAAGTCTTTCTAAGGCAACTACCAGGACAACCCAGAAATGTCAACAGAGTTATCTGAGCCAGGGTAAGGTAACCCCAACGGAGTCTTGGGACCCCTGGTGTCTATGGACTCTGTTCCTTTCAGTACAGGCAGGTCCATGTCTATCCTCATCCAGTGAACCCTGAACAGTGAGTGACCTTGGCTTTATTAGCCTGAAGCTGCTAACTAGGGGTGAAGATAAAGCAGGGTTGCTATAATTCCAGCTCAGTAGTGGGGATCACAATACTTCACAGCTCTAGAGGTGGGTTATAGTTGTCCGTCCTTCATTCTCAAGAGGACCGAGAGAAGTGGGCATTCCTAATGAAAGGGGACCTCTGGGATGAGCAATGTTCTAGGGTCATGGAGTCAAAGATGATTTTCTTTGCTGCTTATCCTTTAGGCCTTGAGCTCCTTTCTCTCTTCACCTTTTACACTTCTGGGTCATAATCTTTGGGATCACAGCCAACACAAAGAGATGTCTGGAAGGGATCACCTCTTTAAATAGGCAGCCACTATGACAAGCTCTCTCTTTGGATTCACTGTCTACCTATAATCCATCTCTCAAAGCAGATCTATAATTGTATAATAAAGTATTAAGGACACTTTTTTTTGTTAATTAGAATTGGGAATATAAAATGAAAGGCCCAATCAAAACAAACTCCCTCTGTGGCCACCAAGATTTTTTCTTCTTCAAGAGCAAAAGGTTTCTAATGTCACAACACTGTACTCGATGCCTAAAAATAGCTTACATTTAGATAGCACTTTATACAGACATTGGTCTAATGAATCCTCCCATTTCACGAACTAAGACTCAGAGAAGTAAGGTAACAAAGCTAATAATCTGACCTTGGATTCAAAGCCAAGTCTTCCTATTTCTATGTCCAATGTCCCGTGATGCCATAAACATTTTCTACCAAACTCTAATTGTCATTTAATGCCTTTACAATCCATCACATGTACAGTTATTCACTTTAAACATCAGATATCCAGAGACTTCATGCTGTTTAAAGGAAATATAAAACAAAACAAAAACACCTCTCTTATTTTTTATTCCCAAGCACCCTGTCATGTATTTCTTATGCTCCCTACTCCCTCCACTTCATAAAAATAAACAAAAGAAAATCACAGTTTTTGTTGTGGTAGATTAAAAAGCCCTTTAATTTAACAGCAAAACATCTGTTAACTTTGTTATATATCTAACATTTAATCTTCATGTGGGGTGCTGGTGGCAGAAGGGAGTCAGGACATGGGTAGTGGGAATGTTGGAAGGATTATAGAACGGAGGAAGAAAATGGGGAAATAGTGAGGTAGGCATTTTGTAAAAATAGACAGGTAGACAGGATGAGTGATGAGATGTATTGAGGTAACAGAAAGATGATGTCAAGGAGAGAAGACAGAGAGAGGGGGAAAGAAAAAGAATTGTAAAAGTGAACTGAGAAGTAGGATAAAGATTGGAAAAGAAAGAGATAGAAAAGAGACTTGGTAAGACAGATAGCATAAGGCTAGAAAGAAGGAAGGAGAGGTTTTGATCGATTGCGAAGACTATATGAGCTCAGGCAAAGGGTTCTGATGATCTCTTAAATGGCCTGAGCTAGGCTCTCACGGATTATCATCTTGGCAGAACCCTTTGATTGAATTACAGTTCACCAATTGATCACTTCATATCAGTAATCTTTGTCTCTGCGACTCACCACCTTGATCTTCTTACAAAAGAAGCTTTTCTGCCAGAACTTCGGTGACATTAATTATTTTTTAAAGAGTATATTAAAACTTGGACTGCTCTTGCTGACATTTCTCAAGGACAGAAATTCTCTGAGTAATGACAGCTGCCTTTGAAATTTTTCTTATTCTTCCTAGTTTTCCTTTCTTAGGGTTGCAGTATCTTCAGGGTAGGCAAACTAACAACAACAAGAATATATAGAGAGAGCACTTTAAGGTTGACAGAGCACTTTACCTATGTCATTTCATTTAATTCTCATGGTAACCCTGTGACCTTGGTGCTATAATTAGAAAGGTCACCTGATTTGCCTAAAACCTCGTGGATAATTCAAATGGTTCTTCCACCTCTGACACATACTATTTGACCTTAGGCAAATTACTTACCTACTCTCAATCTCAATTGCGTCATCTGTAAAATGGAGATAATAATACCTGTAGCATGGTTATGAATTTCAATTGAGCTAATACTTGCAAAAATCATTTGCAAACATTTAAGTAATAATGTGTTTGTGTTTGTTTTTGTGTACACATACACATTTGGTCAGGATCTACAATTTAATTATACGAAATTCCCAAGTGAGCATTCATTACTACATAAATTACAGTCTTAGAAAGTTTTCTGCAACATTGATAATAGGTTAAGGAGATTCACTCAAATTAACCGTTAATCAACATCAAAAGTAGGACTTAAATGCTAGTCTTCCTGACTCGGAAACCACCTCTTTATCATATATATCATGTTGCTTCTAGATAAAATTAGTTGTTGTTGTCGTTGCTACCATCATCATCATCATCAATTCAGTTCCTCATGGATTTCATTTTGCTGTTTTCTAGACTTCAGAGTATTGCCAAGTCAGAGATAGGACCAAGTCTTTGTCACTGTGGGATACATAAAATTTTCTAATGTGTTGTGAGAAGTCTTTAAGAAAAGCCTGACCTTATCTCTACTAGGCTGGGTGGTTAGGAACCATGTCCAGTGTGTGTCATTCTGACAACACAAAATACTCCCCTACAGCTCTGAAGGATGGAGGTTTCTTCCTACTTTCCCTGGGAAAATAGTCCTAACACTAAAAGGAAGTCTTGTCTTGATGCAATAAACCACGTTGTCCACCAATTTCAGTTACCTATGCCCTCAATAGTGAGCATAATTAAGAGCTGCAAGTATGGACCAGAACTGTTGTCATATATTAGAAACATTTAAAATGGGATACAGAAAGGGGAAAAAGAAAAGGTAAAACATTGTTGCTTCAAGCCAGGCTTTTTCCAACTGTTTTCTATGGAACACTATAATTTGCTAGGTTTTTTGACGATATCATACAAGTGGAGTTAAGCTTTAGTTGGTTTTTGTGTGGGTGTATGTGAAATAACTTTCTTTTTTCTTTCCATTTTAAATTTGTGTGAAGGTATTCCTTTCAAATCCTGGTCCTTTGCCTCATATTTCCAAATTATATTCTCATCTTCTCTCTGAAGTGGTATACTTATCCCTAGGTGCAATCAAGGATGATGTGAAAAAAGGAACAGTGCAAAGTCAGAAAATACATTATGTTTGTCTAACCATGACCTGGATACAGAACAACATAAAAATGGAAAGAGCAAAATGCCATAGCAAGGCCCATAATTTCCTTCTCCAATCTTAGTATGTTAACACAATAATAATAATAATGATGATGATGATGATGGTGATGATGATGATGTAATAATAATAATAATAATAATAATAATAATAATAATAATATAATAATAATAATAATAATAATAATAATAATAGGAACAGCTGGGGAGGGAACAGAAAAATAAGGGAAAGCCAACCAGAGTATTTTACAGCAGGGACTTTGTGTCTTCTGAGATAGTTACAGTAACTATGATGGCCTGGCAGAAACCCAGAAATGTCAGCCACTTGGACTGGTGATAACCCTGAACATACCATCTCACAGCTGTGTGAGATAGGCCTATTCCTATAAGTCTAAGAAATATATTGGATGATATATTGTCATAGAATGCCCCTACTCTGAATCTTTGAGATCATCCACTTAACATGGAGTACAGTGGAATGAGGGACACTTCTTCATGTTTTGATACTTCTATAAGACAAGATAAATTGACACAAATCAGAAATACCAATGCCTTACTTGCTGGAAATACTTCGGTACAGATCGTGCTAACCACTAAAATAGGCAAACTCTGAGTACCCATGAAATGGGCTGAAGGGATGAATGCTTTTATGATATACCAGAACTACTGTAAAATAACTGGGAATAGATCTCTATAGTTACAGGTAAAGACTTCATATTGTTTTTTATCAATAATGTACCAGTCTCAAAATTATTTACAATATATTATTTCTTAATGCAAGAAAATAGCATCATATCTGATTTGATAAGAGTAGTGAGGAGTTCTTTAAATCTGAAGGGTAAAAAGCTAAAGAATGAAAAGACAATGGACATCTACATTTAATGAAATTCCATAAGTATTACCTAAAAATAAAATGGGGTGGCAAAAAATAATGCCAATGACTTGAATACTTTTAAAAGGATTTGATCCCACTTAGGCTGGAATTCTAAAAGCCCTTTTTTATATGATGGCACAAATTCAACTATTAAAACAACTATATGAAAAGAGAGTAAGTGAATGTTGACTTTTACCATAATGACCAAACATGCTCTGTCACAAATATGGAACAGAAAATATGAATATATTTCAGGACCTGCACACAATCTGACAGGGTGTAACTGTTACCACAATAAGAAGCGTAGAAGAAGAGATGGGGCTATGTAGAAAGAACCCTAAAATCCGGTATCACATGATCACTGCATAAAAAGCTTGAGAAAATAAAATGGAAAACCTTCAGAAAGACATAATAAGAGCATATCAACATTTAGTAGGCATAACGAATAGTAAGCTTGAACTGAAAATGGTGTAATTAAAGGCAATGAAAAAATATTGTAGAATAAAATATGGCATATAAAATTACATTAGCAATTCTTGAAAGCCTTAATCAACAATTGCATGTGAAAGTCTAACTTTTAAAGCAATAAAATGAATGAAAGTTGAAAAAAAGCAATTCAAATAAAATATAAAGTTGGGAAACAAAGAAATTAGAAGTAAGAGAGAGAACCCCCAAAGACAAAAGGAGAAGGAAAATATTTGGTCTTCTAGTGATCAACAGAAGTCTGACAAAACTGAAAGTTGGATCAAATGTGAAACAGAAAGCCTGGGTACTGATAGTACAATGAATGATGGAAGGGAACTAACCAAAATTCTAGCTTCTATGTAACATTGGAAAGTGAAAGGTCTAGATAAAGCTCACATCTTGAATTACCACCTAAATATTTCCCCAAATTCTTCTCTGATGCGTTCACAGAAGGCATCACATATTCCTTACCAAAAGATGAGAACACTAGTAACCCCTTCAAATATAGGTCAATGACATGTTTATGTTCTGTATGCCAAGCATTTACAGCTTGCAGCACAAACATATATACACATATGTATATATGGATATATATACACACACAAAGAATATATTATCTGAGAAGCAAAAAGGGCATCCCATAAAATCCCAGGGGTAATAAGAGCAGCTTATTTTTGATTTAGTGATTATTATATAAGCCATCTAAAAGCACTTTAAAATTTACACCATGTATTGATTATCTCATAGCCTTTAACCCAGTTCTGTACTCATGCGTTAGTCTTTTTTTTCCTGTAAAGATATACAAATATGTTTAAGCATAGTGAAAATTGTAGATTTTCTAATGTCCCCATAGAAAGCTGTTAAAAGATTTAAAATGCGGCACCAAAATAACAAAGTCAAGATAAAAACATCTTTCAGGGAGAAAGTGTAAGCCCTCTATATGTCTTCTCAATCTTCAATCCATTATCATTCCTCTTGAATGTGACTATGTGTCACTTGCAAGTTTTTTTTTTGACTTGTGTAATATAAAAATACATATTAATCACTTATTGAACGTGAATGGCATTAACACTCCTTTGATACACACGATGAGCTACTACTTTATACTGTGGAAACTTTCTTAAAATGTAACAAAATTTCATTGGCACAAGATAAGTATAAAATTCTTAATGTGCAAGGAAAATTAGAGACTGGGTCTTTGGATTAGCATTTGGAGGCCACATTGAACCAAAGGAAAGAAGCAATATCATAAATACTTTAGTCTTCTTTAAGACACATTGAGGGTAAAACAATTGAGGAGAAAGCTGAGCCTGTGTATATCAAAACACTGACTGGAATTATGATGTCAAATCATAATGGAAAGAACATATATAGAGCAATCAAAACCTATACAACATAATCCTGAATGTACACTTTTGCCAAGTTAAATGGAGAACAGATTTGGAAGGTGTCCAAACCAAAACCAAAACCAAAACCAAAAACAAAACCTCAAAACAATATTAAGGAAACAGGGCAATTTCCATTGCCTCTAAGTAAATCTAGAATAATGAAAACTTCCTCATCAAAAAGGAGGAAAATATAATCATATATCCTTAAAGTATGATAATAGGGTTAAATTTCACAGAAATGCTATTAGAACAAAAAGACTTAATATCAAAAAGAAGCTGTAAAGGTTGACAACAAATATATGCCATTGGATTTCTCAAATATAGACAGAAGTGTTTATTTCAATACAGAGGCTATGAAACAACTAAATCCAAGAGTGGAATCATAAGGTATCCCATGGAGAATTCAACTAACAATATGCCAGTAAAGATGCATTGAACACATATCTGAGGAATGTATATTTGTTAACAGACATATAATTTATGCTAGTAATTTGGATCAAGGTATCACCACCAGAAATCACAGAAAGGTGATCCTTAAGGAATACAGACTTACTGCTCAGTGTAGATTGTGCAATGGAGTGATGCATGCATGCCGCTGAGGCCTGCAAAAATTTACCATGTGTTGAATGCCCAAAAAGAAACAAATGGTGTCTTGAATCCTACAACAGAAGTTCACTTCCTTTGTAACTTAACAAACAATACCCCCCACTACATTCCAATCAGAAACCACAAAATATCATTAATCATTCAGCCAATGAGTTACTGGAACCAGATCGAGAAATCTACTGGAAAAGAACAAAGTATATGCTATCCATATAGTACAATCTGCTCCCGGAATTTTCCCAGAGATGCTTCTGTGTCTACCAAAGATGAGTTTAGATTCTGTTACTCTTATTCAATGACAAGTAAAAATTGTTCTATGTGATAATCAGAACATTAAACGCAAGAGAAAAATAATGGGATAATGAACAAATTCTCTTTGCCCCCTATCAAAAAAGGATGAGAACATGATTATAGATGCTGCTGCTGAAATAAATAATACATTATCTTAATGTTATTATTATCTTTACTTCACAATATCTCAATTCTATCCCTTATCGTGTTGTGGAAGCAGTTCTGGGTTCTCATTGGCTATTCAAGAAGAATATATGATCTAGGACTTCCAAACAGACTGGGAAAGTCATTGCATCTGATTCTGGTCATGGACTATATTTTAGGAATCAGAGGACCAGCTAAGTTTGAAGAAGCTCATTATGAAGCTGGCTATAAAATTATGAATTTGGGGGCCATCGTACCTCTTGCAAAGAAGCAAGAAAGAAGGATTGTGATATACATTATTGGAAGCAGAAGTCTGACAAAAATTTGAGATTATCAAAGTTGCAAAGATTATGGACTCTAAATTCTTTCCTCATGTCATTGTCTACAAATTGGTCATGAGGAGATAGGAGGATTAGGTAAGAATAGATAACAGGAAAACAGAGGTAGATTTAAAGATAAATTTAAAATATAAAAACATAAATATTGTTTTTATTATCTATCATATAATACACCGCCTCTTCATGTATGCCTGTTCTATTTATGCGTGTGTATGTATATGTAAATATGTGTGCATTTGGGTATAAATGGACCTGTGATTCCAATGGTATAGGGAAACCATAAAGTGAGGAGCATTCCTCAACCAAGTCAGCCTCTTCTCTGTAATTTAGAGTCTTAGAAAATTGCCTAGAATACTGAGAGAGGAAGGGACGTGCCCAGGGTCATGCAACCAATGTATGATGCAGATGAGACTGAAGCCCAGATCTCCCTGGTTGTGAGGCCAGCTTTATGTCTACTATAACACATCACCTATTCAACCTATATGTCGTATGCAGGCATGTTTGAGTTTTCTTGGCTAAGACACTGGAGTGGCTTACCATTTCCTTCTCCAGCTCATTTTACAGATGAGGAAATTGAGGCAAACAGGGTTAAGTTCTTGCCCAAGGTCAAACAGCTAGTGAGTGTCTGAGGCTGGATTGGAACTCATGAAGATGTGTCTCCATTGATGCCAAGCCTAGTGATCTATCCACTGTGCCACCTAGCTGCCTTCGGATGTAGATACAGATAGATACAAAGGATAGAGATAATTAATGATAGAGGAAAGTAAAGATAAGGATAGATAGAGAGAAAGCACACCATGGCTAATATGGAAATATGTTTTATATGATTACACATATATAACTTATATCAAATTATTTACCATCTTAGAGAGGGGGGCAGGGAAGGAAGGAGGAGAAAGGGAGAGAGGGAGAAAAATTTGGGAATCAATTTTTAAAAATGTTAAAGATTGTCTGTGTCATGTGATTGGAAAAAATAAAATACTATGTTTTTAAAGAGATCAAGGGAGAGATAAGAGATAGAGACAGAGATGTGTAAGGCCCAGAAAGTTATTTCAGTGACTTTCCTGAAGTCACATCAGTAGTAAACAATAGTTGAAAGCATGCTCTCTGACTCCAAATACAACACTCTTTCCAAAAAGTTGATGTCTCCTGATCTACCACTTTAGTAGTGGAGGTTATGCTGGCTATGAGTCTGTTGTAAGAGTGGGGATCTTCTTAATTGCTACTCCATTTTTTTTTAATTTCAAAAAAATTTTTTTGGTAAGGCAATTGGGGTTAAGTGACTTGCCTAGGGTCACACAGCTAGTGTCAAGTGTTTGGTCTGAGGCCGGATTTGAACTCAGGTTGTCCTGAATCCAGGGCTGTTGCTTTATCCACCGCACCACCTAGCTGCCCTTGTTACTCCATTTTTAGATTTGTTGAAGGGTCATGTGAAGATGATACAGAGCTTTCTGTCTCACCAACGTTGGGCTCTCTATGTCCAATCACACAACTGTTCTGTATTCCATTGGTATTTCGAACCTAGTCTCACTCTCTTTGCACTGGTCACATGGCTGTGTTCCAGTAGTCTTTGTAAGCATGCTTAGGTACTCTAACTCCTAGCCCCCATCTAGATTCAGGAGCAGCTAGAGGGTTAAAAACTATGTTTTCCTCTTTTTCATCCCCCTAGCACCTCCTGTTGGGCTCTGTACATAATGAGCCCTTTATCAACACTAAGGACTAGCTAATCAATGGATAATTGAGAAAGAAATCTGAGAAGTAAATAAGAAGAGAGTAGACAAAGAGCCTATCAGGCCTTAAGTGTTATACAGTGGGCACCAAAATCCTCCTGCTCATCTCCTCCCACTGCCAGAGAAAAGGATCAAAGAAAGCCAGGGATTACAGTAAATGGATGGAGATACTTATTTCATCCCCACCCCCAAATTCTTCCAAAATCCACAGGAAGATATATTAGGTCAATGCGTGTTTTAAAATAGCAGGTTTTAAGCAGTATAAATAATCCTGAACATTTTTTTCTTTTTCCTTTTTTAAATTAGGTAACATTTATTAAATGCTTTCATGGTATGAAATGTACACATACAACCAAATCCCAGATTATATGTACTGTGCTGAGGTTTATACAATAGGTTTTCTAGTATCAATCCTATTAACAAGAGTCTTGTACTTCAAGTGTGTACACTCTGCATCTATTGTTAAATTCTTGTACACAATCCTTTGCAATCCCCTCCCCCCTTGAACCTCAGTCTGTTTTTGACAGACTAAATTCTAGTTACCCATTCATAACAGAGAAGTATTCACCAACTCCCTAATTCTTTGAGGTTTAATTTTATTACTCACAGACAGTATTTCTTTGTACATTATATCATGCATAGCATTAGATAAACTCTGTACTCTCTGCCTCTGGAAATGTTTGCAAAATGAAATGTAGTGAAGAGAGACTTTATTTTGACATAGAAGAGTTTCAGTCAGAAGAGTATCTTGAAGCAGAGAAAACATTTGTACCGACTAATCAACTGAAAGATTTTGGGACAGTTCCCCAAACCTATCTCCATCAGGGGACACTCTTTCTCATTAGGTTTTGTCTAGATAAGACAAAAAATAGAGAATTGGACAATTATATCGTAAATTCAATCAAAATAGACAGATGATATGGGAACAAAATATTGGCCTCCAAATCCCTTTTTTCCCCCCACGAAACAGGTGTCTTTGCTTAGATCATTGAAATTATTGTCTCAACACTCTACTTCATGTGGTAAATTCAGTCATGTTCTTAAAGTAACAGGAAGAAATATTTTGGAGACATATGGCTGTCCTATTAGCCCAAATTACCTGCAGCTATAGTGATTGCAAGAGAGGCTTCTGTTCTAAAAAATGTTGCCAACAAACATTTGGCCAACAATTTGGGACATTTTTAATTGAAAAAAATATATAATTTCTGAAAGAAAAGAAAAACCTGTCAGTGTAAGCATGACTGCAAGGTCCTAGAAAATTTGAAAAGATGGCACACATACATCTACATGTGCATTATGATATATAAACTCAGGCAATTATGTTATAAACATGATTAATGAAGAGGGACAAAACTAGCAAATTAAGAACAAAAAACCAACAAAGTGTTTGAGGATTGCTCAAAGTGTTTTTGTTTGTTTGTTTTTTACAGCTAATACAATTTAAAAATATTCATTTGTACTTGGCCAGTCTATCTATAAACTGGAAGCCAGGTCCTGACCAAAGGAAGAGGAAAGCTTGATTCATAGGTTAAAAAAAAAAAACACTCTCCAAGACTTCTGGATTCTATTGTAGAGTTATTAGAAGTAGAATAGCCTATATAGAATAGCATTGGACTAAGAAATGATAAAGAATTCTAAGGGAAAAAAAATGTAGTAAGTGCATATTTACCAGGACAGATTGGTACAAAGAAAAAGAAAGCAATTTGGGGGTACTATGAAATGGGCCTAGCTAGAAAACTTTGCCTAAGAGTGAAGCACATGGATGCTTTCTTATATACATACCAGGGTGAAACAGAGAAGCCTGGAGGTTGCAGCTTTGTACCTGGGGAGCAGAAATATGGGAGTAAGGCAGAGCCAGTAAAACCTGTTGTCTGTGGCATTTAAGCCCTAAAAAGCTCAGACTGGAAGGACTGGGAGCAAACCATGTCCTAGAATGGATAATGTAGGGAACTAAATGTAGCCCACTGACCTGAGACATCCTTGGTGTGGCACCCCTTATGATATGAATTAGGATCACACAAGGCCACATCATTTCTCCCAGAAATATGTAGATCCCGGCTGTGACACAGAAACCAAATGAAAGGCTGACAAAAAAAAAGTGAATAAAATAAGAAAGTGATGATAAAGAAATTATTATGGATCCAGAAATGTCTAAGACATAAATCTAAAGGAAGAAAATAATTGCCGGACATCTAGAAACAAAGCTTCAAAGAAAATCACAACTTTCCCATGTGCTCTATTAAAATTCTTAGGGGAAATGAAGAAAAGTTTTAAAATGATATCATAATTGAAAGAATGCCAGGAGGATAGAATTCGAAAATAAATTAAGTCACCAGAGGAAATAATTAAGAAAATACACAGCTTTGTACAGAAGATGCAAACCTTATCCCAGTAATAAACTCCCAGAAAATAAGAGTGGACCAAGCAGAAATCAATGACTCCATGAGAAAACAAGAACTATTAGAACAAAATCAAGAGACTATTGAAAAATTGAAGAAAAATGATACCTCTTAACAAAAACAAATCTCTTGGAAAATAAGTCAAGGAGAAAAAAAATCCAAGAATCATCAGACAACCTTAAATTGAAGCCTGACCCCACCACAAAGGTGATGGAGAAATCTAGATATCACATTTCAAGAAAACATGAATGTTAACTTCCCAATCCTGTGGCAATAGAACCAAATGGTAAAACAATATAACAAATTCATCATTTATCTCCTGAAAGAAACCACAATATTAAAACTTCCAAGAGGGTCATAGTCAAAAACTTTCAGGTCCAAAAAAATGCTGTAAGTATCCTGAAAGAAAGAATTCACATACCATGGAGTCATGTCAGCTACCATTATAAAGTAGGGGGAGAGGGACTGTTTGGTATATGATATTACAAAAGGCTTACAACCCAGAATTACTTATTCATCAGAGTTTTCAGGGGCCATCTACCCTCACTTTTTTTTTTAACAGAAAAGAAAACATCCCCATGGACTTAGCTAACATCACAAAGATGATAAGCATCAGGAGGTGGAATTTGAAACCTGATCTTCTGTCTCCAGATCCAGTACTCTTTCCATTGTATCATGCTGCTTCCCAATTTGTGGTCACTGATATTTGGAAGGAAAGAACACATTAAAGAAAATTGAGTATCTTCAGGGACTACGGGGAGGGCTTGTCATTTCAGTAACCATGTAGAACCCCCTCCATTACAAATACATCAATGTTTCTCTCTAGCTTATCAAGTAAGTTCTAGAGAGTTGTCTGTAGCCCATGGAGATCAAGTGATGTGCTCTGGTTTAGAAAGTTTAATAAATTTCAGAGGGAGTATTTGAAGGGAGTCTTCCTGACTCAGTTACAGCCTGGCATAGAAGATAGAATGTTGATCTTCCTCAGCGTACGTGTACACATACACATAAGCCCAACACGTACACTTGTTGAAATAAATTCTGGGCAATCCAAGTGTTTTCCCCTGAAACTAAATGTTTTGATTCTTAATATAGTAGCAACGAAAATATTTTCTGCATGTATAAATTATTTCATTTGGAAATTTCTTTGTGTCTGTGTCTTTGCAAGTAAGCAACCAAAAAAGACTACAGACAGGGCCCTGGAAATAGAAATGAAATGAGTTATTTGGGAGCAAAGATATTTCTAACTTCAGAAACCCTCTCCTTTTTTTTGAAATGTCCAAGGCAAATGATATATTGATTTTTGTTGCACACCCTGCACTTTTCGTTGATTGGTATCAAGGTTGTGGAGGCATCTGGCTAAGCAATTGCAAAATTCTGCCCTAAATATAAACAAAATCCACCATTGTCATCAAATGCAGTAAACCCTGGCCAATATAAGAATTGTGAAAGTCAGGGTATTCTATGCCAGCAGAATTGAAAGCATAGATTACAGGAACTCTCATCTTAAGACCTTTCCAAAGCACCTGAGCTATTGTCTCTGTGTTCCTGTAAGTAACCTTTGCAGAGGCAGTCTGAGCATGGCTGAGTGAGATTTGCATTTCAGAGCTGCAGTCAACATCAGGCCACCGAGATATGATGAATTAAAATACCATACGTATCAGAAGGACAAAGAGATCCTGTGGCCCATGGGCACATTTCTTACAATAACACTGGAGAAAGAATTTCAGGATTGCAGCACTCAAGGTCCAACCTCAGCAGGTTTCTAGGAAGGCTGCGAATGTTTTTTGCATACAAATAAACTCCACTTGTCCATGAACAGGTTGGACCCTGCCTTGAGCAGAAATGTTGCTGTTGTTTCTATTCAGTCAGGGTAAAGGTTAGTTTCCTCTTCCAACTCAGAGATAAGATTATTTTGAGAATGTTTTTACTAGTAAGTTCATATTAATAAACATCTTTTTTGTTATGAAGCTTAGTAAACTGCCATTTTTATTCAAGTTAGTAAAAGGTAGGTATATCATCAGTGACTTTACAAGCTATCCACTTTCACTTAGGACAGTTTGCTGCCAAAGGTGACAGCACCCATCCGTGGTATAACCACCAAAAATCAGTCCACATAATTACCAAGGAATGATCTTTTTGTGGCAGAAATATGGATTACTCATCCAAGTAGCAAAAGATATTGGAATCCCTTACTGAGATAACCACGCTAGTTATCAATACCCATATATGTACATAAACATGTGTGTATTTATGCACATTCATACATGCATATGCATATATGTGCATGTCGGTATATATACATACATACATATATAGATGTGTATATACACACATCTATATATGTATAAGGGAAAGCTAGATAGCACAGTGGATAGTGCACTGGGCTCAGAATCAGGAAGATTCATTTTCACAAATTCACATCTAGCCTCAGACACTAGCTGTGTGACCTTGGGCAAGACACATAACCCTATTTGCCTCAGTTACTTCATCTGTAAAATGAGCTGAAGAAGGAAACGGCATATATATATATATATATATATATATATATATATATATATATATATATATATGCATTTACACACATGACCTATGATTTTACTGGTAAAGGGGGACCCAATGAGAAAGTTTTCCCTACCAATGCTGATTGGCACCTGTTCTGAAACTTAGCACCTTGAAGAGTTTCCTGGGGGCACCAAGAGGTTAATGGCTTACCTAGAGTCACCTAGCAACAGCAGCAGTAACAGCATCACATCTTGAGACATGGCCCTGTGGCTAAAGAAGATCTGGGTTCGAGTCTTCTCTATGAAACATCTTATGTGACCCTGAACAACCTCCCAATAGCCCCTGCCATCTACCTTAGACGTTCTAAGATAATTTAAGATGGCGCAGCTGTCCACGGGCATAAAGAAAAAATATTTCCACTCCAGGAGACTGCTGCACTGTTGAATTCACTGTTCAGGACTAAACTGATTAATCATTAACAAACATCTTAAATGAGCACTACAATTTAAAATCATTCTCTCCTCCCTTCACACACATACGCAGATACACAAAAGTGATCCAAAATACATGCTTTCTTTGCAATAACCCTTGGAGGTAGCTCCTTCAGGGCAGAGATTGTCATGCTTTTATCTTTGTATAGCCAGCCCCTATCACTACTTAGTTTATAGAAGTTGTTAAACAAATATTTGTTGATTGATTGATAGAAGTATTATTCATATTTTTTGATGAAAAACTGAGACTTAGCAAGGTAATATGACTCATCCAAGATCACATATTTTAGATGTTTGCAATCTATAATGCCAGAACCACAGAAAATCAGATCTGGAAAAGATCTTAGAAATTATGAAGTCCAAGCATCACATTTTTCAGATGAAAAAATAGATGAAGTGAGTTTTCCCCAGGTCACACAGAAAATTAGTGTCAGAGGAAGGATAAGAACCAAGGTCTTTTGTCTCTTAACATCAATATTTTTCCTGTTAAACTAAACATATTTTACATACAGTATAATATCAATGCAGAGGTAAGGACACACAGCTAGAAGAAAGCTATTTCAGAGTCTGTTTTTTTTTTAATCATCTGCTGTGTCATTGAAAACAGATCATACACAACTCATTTTGGTTTCAGGTTTCTCATCTGTAAATCAAGGATGATATTGTGTGGCTCCCAGAGACATTATGAAGACCAGTTACTTAGTGCTTACTAATTAATTTGAAGATGCATTACTTTGAAGTTGCTTGCTGTTTATCACATGATATTCTTCAAGGAACTCAGAACAATTTTTCCATATTGTCTCACTGGCATGCATTAGAGGCAATATGTAAGAAAGGACAGGGTTCTGCACTTGGAGTCAGGACATGAGTTGAAATCTTAGTGAGTAGAATGTAAGCAACCGGAGGTCCGTGTTTCTTTGTATGTTGAGTGCCTAGCCTAGTGCCTGGCACATAGTAGTTGCTTAATATATGCTTTTTGATTAATTGACTTATCAATCAATTCTCAATTCATAACTTTTATTAGTTGTACCTGACTTTGCATTTTATCTCTACTAACCTGTGCTCTCACATATTTTAATTCATATTTGTTCTTATAGATCCACTCTGCCAGCACTAAAAATTTGTTGACTTTTAACAAGTCAAAAATACTTGCTTAATTCCCCTGGGGTTTGGAACACTATAATAAGAAAAAAGGGAACACATAGGTAAAGAGTGGGCACAGACTTAGTTGCTGGTGAAGTTAAATTCCACTGAGCAAGAAAGGGTTGAGGGAATTGGGAACATTCTTAATAACTTTAGGGCTCACTGCAGAAGACTTCTAATAGTGACCCAAATCTTACAGATAGGTTTCCCTTTAGTTCTCCCCTCCCCCAGCCTCTTTTGTGAGGAAAAGGAATAGATATTCCACATACCACATTTTATGGCTCATGTGACTCCCACTTTAAAGATATGGATATGGAGAGACTTTCAATTTATTTTACAAATATATTCTGGCAAATAGCAGGATCTCTCAGGACATATGCAAACAAATGGATTCTCTTAAGGGAGCAGATGGAAGACATAGATCACAGGATCACGAATCTAAAGCTGGAAGGGACCTCAGAGGCTGCAGAGACAGCATAAGGAAGAGTCTATTCTACCTACCTTCTTTCCCTTTCTGCCCAATCTTTCTACATACATAGAAGTAACTTGTTAACATTTCATTGCCTGGGTAAGGAGCTGACCTTTTACATAGAAAATGGTAAGCACTTGCCTTTGAATGAATTTCTACTAGTTTTTATAATAATCAATACATGCTTTATTAAGCTTATTATTAATATTAGAAAAAAATTTGACTGGCAAAGCTATGTAGTTTCAATTATTCTAGTCCATCATATAATGTTACTCAAATGTAGAAAAAGCCATCTATACTCCTTTTCACCTCTTTCACCTCCCACAAACTTCTAAATCCCTTGCAATCAAACTGACCCTACCACTTGACTAAACAGTGCTCTTGAAAGTTAAAAAAAAACCCTCTCAACTGTTCATTCTGATGATCTGTTCTCAAACCGTGTTGCTCTTGAACTTTTTACTGATTTTAACAACTTTTTCCTCTTGAATGCTCTCTTACCGTTCTGCTTTTCTGACACTTCCCTCCTTGTTTCACTATTCCCCATCTAACCACTCCTCAGTCCCCTTTGGTTTTCATCGATGTCCACCCTCTATCCAGAGGTATCACTAAACAGTTTCTTATGGGCTTCCTCTTCTCCCACTATTTCCTTTCTCTTGGTTGCTTTCATTAATTTCCATGGGTTCAATTATCTCTCACCAGTTGAACTTTCAAATTCTACAGTTAGCTCTCATTTTTTGTCTCCTGAGTTCGGTCCCACAATGCCAACTTCCTGTTGGACATCTCTACATGACTGCGCCATAGGGATTGCCACCTGAATTATGTCCAAAATACAACACAGGATCTCTCCCCACCACCACCTCTAATCCTTCTTCTCTGTTAAACTTCCCTGAGTTTTATGAGGATAACATCCCAGTTAGCTCTAGAGTCATGATTCTATGGTCTATGCCATCTGTTTGCTCCCTTAGGGAAATCTATTTATTTGCATGTGTCCTGAGATATCCTGCTATTTGCCAGCAAATATTTGTAAAACAAATTGAAGGTCTCTCAATATTCATATCTTTGAAGTGGGATTCATATGTACCATGAAATGCGTTATATAGAATATTATGGAATATCTGTTCCATTTCCTCATAAAAAGAGAACAGAGTCTAAAGGGAAGCCTATCTATAACATCTCTCAAGTTCATATCTTTAAGTCTTCACTCTCCCTCATATGAAATAATAAGTTCATATCTTCAAGTCTTCACTCTCCTTCATATGCAATTCCAAATTCTATTTCCATTTTCACCTCTATCTCCATGTTTTCAACATCTGTCCCCTTTGCTCCAATAAAGTGGCTACAACCCTAACTCAAGCCCTCATCAGCTTTTGCCTGAATTATTGCAGTAGCATTTTGACAGGGCTCCCCACTTAAAGTCTCACCCTCTCTCCTCCAAACTCCACATTTGCTACAGTGATATTTCTAAAGCTCAGTGGATAGAGTGCTGGGCCTGGAGTCAGCAAGGCTCATCTTCCTGAGTTCAAATCTGGCCTCAGACACTTACTAATTGTGTGACCCTGGGCAAGTTACTTAACCCTGTTTGCCTCAGTTTCCTCTTCTGTAAAATAAGATGGAAAAGGAAATGGCAAACCACTCCAGTACCTTTGCCAAAAACAAAGAACAAAAAAAAGGGGGGGGGTACGGTAGATAGAGTACCAGCCCTCGGAGTCAGGAGGACCTGAGTTCAAATCTGGCCTCCGACATTTGACATGTACTAGTTGTGTGACCCTAGGTAAGGCATTTAACCTTGATTGCCTCACCAAAAATTAAAAAAATGAGGTCACAGAGTGGGACAAAACTCAAAACAACTGAACAGCAACAATACCAGAACCTAGAACAGAGTAGCCACTTCATAAATGCTAATTTATCGATGGACTTGTTCCCAAGGCAGTATCCATCCCATACTGGTCAAACATCTAACGACAACATGTGATTGAGAGGGAGCATGGTCTGGTGGAAAGAACACAATGCCTAGGGATCCATTTAAAGGAGATTCAAATCCAGGCTCTAGAGAGGGACTGTCTTTTGTTTCTTTTTGCATCCCAAGCCTTTAGAAGAATGCCTGGCACATAATAGGTGCTTAATAAGTGTTTATTGATTGATTGATTTACATTGGAAAAGTCATGTAATCTCTCTGAGCCTCAGTTTCATTATTTATTACTATGAGAATAATAACATTGTATGTATTATTTCATAGGGTTCTTATGAAGTTCAAGTCAACTGAGACAACCTATCTAAAGAATTTTGTAAACCTTAAAATGGTAACTGTATAAAAATTTTAAAAAAATTAAATTAAAGTGCTAAAAATATTTTGTTGTTCAGTCATGACTCAATTTTGGGGTTCTCTTGGCAAACATACTGGAGTAGTTTGCCATTTCCTTCTCCAGCTCATTTTAGAAATGAGGAAACTGAGGCAAACAGGGTTAAGTGACTTGCCCAAGGTCACACAGCTAGTAAGTATCTGAGAATGGATTTGGACTCACAAAGAGCCTTCCTGACTCCAAGCCCAGTATTCTTGTCTAGTGTGATGTCTGTACCTTCTGAAAAGACCAAAGGTGAGTTTTAAAGAGGAGTATTTCAACAAACTGGCAATTTTAGCTGGAAATAGTCATAAGTGTCTGTCCCTGTGGACAGGTTTTAGGAAGACCATTAGAAAGGGTTAAAGCCACCTGATTCTCCAGCATCAGCTCTAGCTGTGAAGGAGGGACCTATAGGAGTTGATTGCAATCACAACTCCTGCTGTGGTACTTGATGGAATCTAACATAGGCAAGCCCCAGCAGGGCCAAGGAAGGCTTTCCCCTTTCTGTTTCATTTCAGTTTCTTTTCTAACCATACTACCTGAGTGCTAATCGGTTGCTGCCTTCACTTTGCCCCCAGCCATCTTTCACACCCACACCATTCATTCTCTGAACATATCGATCTGATCCTACATTATCTCTGGCCCCCATTGCCTACAAAATAAGCAATTGTACACCCGACCATGATACACATTTTTGGGAATCTGGCTTCTTTCAACCCACCAGGGCTACAGGCTGGACTTTTTGGCTTGTGAGCAACTTCTTCCATAGAAGTGATCATACCTAGGGCTGTGTGGGAA
Organism: Phascolarctos cinereus; assembly: GCF_003287225.1. Classification (NCBI taxonomy): domain Eukaryota; kingdom Metazoa; phylum Chordata; class Mammalia; order Diprotodontia; family Phascolarctidae; genus Phascolarctos; species Phascolarctos cinereus. The sequence continues at coordinate 108,275,889 of NW_027556098.1, forward strand.
AACAGATCATACTGGCTCAGAAGAGCCAATTACTAGATTTTCATTGTGAACATTTACACCTTAGAAATGAGCATATGCCACTAACTGCAGGATTGATTTATTATACTGTTGATTACCTAGACTTATAAAATGATGGAGAAAATATTAATAATGCAGATTAAACTGAGACCAAGTTATTAAACTTTTATCATCACTCCACTGAATGTACCCATGGACAGCGTGAACCACCAAAATAAAGCTATGGTAGCAGTTTTACCTCCAAACCTTTCCCAATAAAATACTTTTACTCAAGAAAAAAAATCCTAGTTATGTTTATGTAAGAAACTGTTTTATTTATCCTGATATTAGCAGTTTCTCACAGAGAGTATGTCAATAATGAAGAAAGGGAAGGATAGTATTATTTTTCTCTGTGTCTTCTTTTTATTTCTATACCTCTGTTCTTTGCTTCTCCACACCATCTAGATATTTACATTCAAAGAAGCAAGACAGCTTTGGTTTTCTAAGCCCTTCAGCTTTTAAATCTCAGGTTGTTTTATAAAGGACATTTATTTAAAGAGGTTGCCTTTGCTGTTGCCACATACATATGTGTAAATAATATACACATGCATGTCATATGTACACATACATATATGCACGTGGGTTTTGTACTGTACAAGGTAACTTATTTTTCTAGCAGCTGTTTATACTGTGACTAATAAAAAGTCTGAGAGATGTAATTTCTGGGTAATTAACAATCTTTTTTTTTAATTATGGCTAGTAAATAATTAATAAAAAGTGATCAGTGGCATTCTCAGGAATCAAAGGTGAACTTTGAAGGCTGCTGGATGCTTATATACCCTTGGAAGAATGGGTGTTCCAGATAGGCAGAAATCAACCCTGATTGGTTAACAATTAATGAGAGACTGAATATTGTAATTAGAGATGGACCTATTCTATTGAGTGGCTGGGTACATGACCCTGATCTGGTCACTTTAGGACCAAAAGACCACATCCAGAACACCCCTGCCTTGAGCAATCTAGACAAAGGGATCCACCTCCACCCAAGCCACTTGTATTTCGGATGGACAGGGTCTTATTCAATACTGAGGAGAATGTTAACCCAAAGTCATCTATCAGCAATAATTTCATAAGAATTAGGCTTTGAATGAGAAAATAGAAAAGTGAAAAAAAACCTGGATCTCCTCATATGTTAACTGGTTATTAATAATTATTTCTCTCAATACTTAGCATTCAGACAGGTCTTCCAAAGAGTGAATCACAAGAGGTAGTGTAATGGAAAGAACATCAGCCTTAAGAAGCAGAAGAATCCTACGCACTGCAACTTCCACAGTTGTGAAATGATCCATTTGATGAGATGTTCTCTAAGATTCAGCCTGGACAGAAGCTCTTAAATTGTGTGTGTGGTGTGTGTGTGTGTGTGTGTGTGTGTGTGTGTGCGTGCACATGCACATGTATGTGTACACATATGTATATGCATACACATGCATATTCATAATGAATTTTGGACAATAACTAATTTCCAAACCAATCGGTTTCCATGATTACATGGTAGTTTTCCCCATAAACAAGAACTTAGGAACACATTAAGTAAGCCTTTACCTCGTGTGTGCCTGCATTTGCATATGATCTTCTTAGCTAAACTTTCCTAAATCTGGGTTTCTTAATCTGAAGTACATGAACATTTTAAAAAATATTTTGGTAGCTGCATTTCAATAAAATTGATTTCCTTCGGATCCTATTACTTTATTTTATGTATTAGAGAACAAATATTCTGAGAAAGGGTTCATAGACTTCACTTGAATGCCAAAGGGATAAACTACATACACACACACACGCGCACACAAACCATTAAGAATTTCTGTCCTAAATAATTCCATGATTGAAATTTAAAATGCCAGTCTGAACCTTAGAGAGCATCTTGTCCAAGCTAATAATTTCACATCTATAAAAGATGACATACAGAAGAATCTTCTGATTCTTAAGTCCAATGTTCTTTCCAGTTTGGTTTCCCAATGGAAAGAGTGTCAAGCCTAGAGTCAGGAGAATCCGAGTGCAAATTTGGCCTCAGACACTTGCTAGCTGTGTGATCCTGGGTAAGTCATTTGACCCTGTTTGCCTGTGTCTTCATCTGCAAAATAAGCTGGAGGAGGAAATGGCAAATCATTCCAGTATCTTTGCCAATAAAACTCCAAAACTGGGTCATGAAGATTTGGAACTGAACAACAAATACTGCCTCTTATGATGAACTTTTGAGAAGACCTATCTGAATGTCAAGTCTAAGCAGCTGTTAGATAAATAAGTAGCCTGGCATAGCAGAAAGAGTATGAAGCTTTGAGAACAGCAAAATTACTTCTTCTTTCTGCGATTCAATTTCCTTATCCCTAAAATAGTGACAATTATATCAGCGATACCTTATCTGACAGGATTGTTATAAGGGATAATTGAGATAAGTGCTTTGTTAACTTTTCAAAAATCTAAGATTTTGGTTAAGCTTTAAGGTGGACTTGGAGTCAGAAAGATCTGGGGTTCAAATCTGGCCTGAGACACTCACTAGCTGTATGACCCTGGTTGCTTAACTTCTGGTTGCCTTAGTTTACTCATCTGTAAAATGGGGATGATAATAATAATAATAATATAATAATAATAACATCTATCTCCCAAGGTTGTTTTGAAGATCAAATGAGAGAAAGCATTTAGTATGCTTTGTAAACCACGTGTTAGCCATTGCTATTATCAATAATAATCCTTCAAGGATTGTGTGAATATAAATTCATTCATTCATTCATTCATAATTGCTTGATGCCATAGATTCTATCACACTCAAGATTTTTACCTTCATCCTCATTAGAAAGCACAGTTTCTAGGGGCAGCTAGATGGTGCAGTAGATAAGCTCCTGCCTTGGAGTCTGGAGGACCTGAGTTCAAATGCAGCCTCAGACACATGACACTTACTAGCTGTGTGACCCTGGGCAAGTCAATAGCCTTGGGGGGAAAAAGGTACAGTTTTTGAGGGAAGGGGCAATTCTTTGACTTTCTTGGTATTCCCAACATTTAGTTCATTGTTTGGCACAGAGTAAGTGCTCAAAAAATGCTTATTGACTATCTCATAGATATATGATAGGAAACACATACTAGCTGAAGCCTTTTCACTTTACCTAACATTTGAAGAAGATAAAAGCACAGTGTGAGTGAGAGACTTCACATCATCAATATGAGACATGGCTGAAATTAGAATATGCCCAATTCTCAATCCTAGACTGCTGTTTTCAACAACTTGATAAGGGAGTGATAGTTCCTTTTAATTCATGGGTAGCATAATCAAAAATACAGGGTTGACTTGACCCTGTCAGCTAGCAAGGCCTTAGCACAGGTTAATGAGATGTTAGGTGAGATGTTACCCCATCCCCTATTAAGCAATATATTATCTAAATGGGTTTAATTATCATGCAAATTATTATGTTCACACATTGCTAAGGTTTAAGACAAATCAGATGGCAAGCTTAAGAGACATTCAATAAGTAATGCCTCTCCTAAGTTTTCAAGGACTTTTTTTTTTTACGGTACTGCAAGTGACCTCATGATATGGACAGAAGCCTAGCAGAATAGGGTTTGGCAAAAAGAACAGTGCAGAGGACAGTATGGAGCTGGGAGATGTGTGTGACAGAGAGGGCAATCCAACTATACATGCAATCAGAAGAGAACTTGTCCCTTGTCCCAATACACATTGGGTGTGGGAAGTGGAAAGATAGACTTGAGTGTGACAGTAGGGAAATCCTGAGAGGTACTTCTGTCTCATGGCACTATGTGTTGGCAGAGAATGATAGCCATTACAGGGAGGACACCCTCTTCCCCATACTGGCACCCTGTAGCAAAGCCCTTTTTGTCTCGTGTGTGTCATTACAGGCTCACAGGGTGGAATTAATAATGGTGAATATGAAGAAGGCCAGTGATCTTACAGATATTGGTAAAAGTTGTGGAAAGCCAACAGGATTTTTAAATCTATCTGTCTTTTAAATAATGATTTTGATTTTCTTTGATTTTCCTTTTTTTAACTAATTTTTGGCATCATCAGTCAGTGTTTCCTATGCTTTAGGTACTCTTCTAAGCACTTGGGGATACAAAGATAAAACTGGAAAAGTCTCTACCTTCCCTTTCCCCCCCTTTCTTTGCATGTCTAGCTCTTGGCACAGTGCCTAACTCATAGCTACTTAATTAAATGCTTGTCGATACACACATACATAAACACATACAAAACTGATAAAAAAAAATCAGACAAGAAGTGGTTTTAGAAGGAAAGGATCTCACTAACATTTGGGGGGAACCAAGAGAGGCTTCATATAGAATGTGGGTAGTCTATGAGGAGGAAGGGAGCAGAGAGTACTTTACCAGCATGTGGCTCCAACAGGCTGTACAAAAACATGGAAACAGGAGATAGCATGCTTTGTATGAGGAGCAGCAAGGCCAGTTTGGCTAGACTGCAGGATGCAGGAGATAAGGTATTGGAAAGTGAGGTTGGTTGAGTACCTACCAAAAACTGGCAAACTGCTCATCTATATATGTCAACTAGCCTGCGGGTTCAAAGAATGCAAACAAAATAGCTGCGAGTTGGGTTTTGTTGCACTAGTTTTTGTTCTGTTATAATCTATGATGTCATTTCACAAGATAACTCATACAGGGGAATTGCTACCTCATCTCAGAGCCAATGTATTCTGTAATACTACTGGAGAGGAGGCAGATAAGTTAAGGTTTGGTGCTAACAAAAACAAAACAAAAATACTTTTGGGTTGTAGGGCAATCCTTCTCTACCAAAGAACTGTTAGCGGACAGTCAATTATCAGATGTTGTTCATTTTTCTGAGATACTAAGTGCCTGTGGTCATGGTGGTAAGAGGCCACATAGTGGCTGACTAGGTCTTTGGGGTCACACTCAGGGAATACCTTAAGACTGGGGTAGTCCTTGGGCTTTTAACCTGAAAGTATACCAAATTGTTTGCACTGGGATCACATTGGTCTCCGAGCTCTAGGATCCTTCTAAATCACAGTCATTCTAGCAGGTTCTGAAATGAACTGGAAACCTCCAAAGACCCCTTATGCTCCAGGAAGCCCTGAGACTATGTGTATTCTAATCGTCCCAGGAAATATGCTGAGAGAGCTTTCACAGCAAGAGGGAAAAGAAAAAAAAACATACAATAAGTGGCATATGGTGAATGGTACTCCTTAGTTATTGTGTCAACTGTTAACATTTTGAAAGGGGTTTGCTGTCTAAAAAGAGAGGTCCTAAATGTTAGATGATTCAATGTCTTTCTGTCTATGGAATCATTCATATAAACTAGGTTGACACTGTGAACTCTTTCTCTTCAGAAACATGGTGGGTGTTATTTCAAATACATTTCTTGGGAGAAGATGAAAGGTGGGTGAGATTTAAACCCTGCTCTATCTCTCTTTCCCTTATTTTCTTCACTACTGGTAGCCATTTGAACAGCTCTCTAAATGGAGCCTGTACCCTGTAAAGGGGACTATCTGGCCATCTGTTATGTATTTTTAAAAAAATTAACTAAATGAATTTACTTTTATAAGATGGCTAATCCACGCACAGTTGTAGAAGCTGAGCTCAGAAGTCCAAGCCTGTCAGCAACATTCTGGCCAAAATATGACAGAGGCAAATCATAACCTCATATGGAAAAGTACCACAGAGAGGTGTGATACTTAATATTCCAGTGGGAAAATGTAGATTACTGAGTATTTCATTTACTGATGTAGAAAGGAAATCAAATGAATCCTACATATCTGTTGAGAGTTATGGTTTTCAACAAGTTTTGTGAGAATTAGTGAGAGTTTGTGTGAGAAAAGTGCCCTGCTACTTACTAGGTTTGTGGCCACAAGCAAATCATTTCATGTTTCTGAAATGAATATGTTGGACAAGATAGACTGTGGTTCTTTATTTATCATTATCCTTTTTAAAAATTGTATACTTAGTAATCATCAATAAACACAAATATTTTAATATCCAAGGAATAAAAAAGATATATACATACATACATACATACACACACACGTATATATAAAACTGCAAATTTAACAAGTTATTTAAAAAGTCTTCCTTTGATCATATTTCTAGATGAAGAAGACTATCATGAACTCTGGATTCCAGAGGATTCTCTGGAGACTCAGGATTCTAGAATTTTAAAATTCAGTTCAACAAATATTCTGTAGGTATATCCTATGTGTAAAGTTCCTTGTTAGGCTCTGGAGATACAATGATGCATAGTTTCTGCCTTCAAGAAACTTAAACTCCAGAAAATGGACATGGACAAATCTAGAGAGAGCTATAATACAAATGATAATATAAAAGTGTATTGGAGAAATGAAATAGATTGGTGTAACTGATTGAAGGGTTCAAATTCTGCCTCATTTGCTTTATATCTGTATAATAATTGCTAAGTTACTTAACTTCTTTGGGGCTCAGTTTCCTCATACATAAAATGAGAAGAGTGGATTTGATGGCGTCTAAAGTCTCTTCTGCCTCTAAGTCTATGATACCGTGAGCTGAAAATTGCTTCTATCTTGGAGAACCAGCAAAAAAAAAAAGCTTCATGGAGGTATTGTCATCTGTGATGAGCATGGATGAAAGAAAAAGAATTCAAGGGGAATAGACAAGGATAGACTATTGTATAAGGGGTAGACACTGTGTGCAAAGACATGGAGATATGAGGGGGGAAGAACCAGATCAGGGAATGATATGAGATAACATAGAAAAGCAGAAGATGATGTAAATGATGGTGTTTTCTAGAGGATTATTTAAACCAATGCCCAGGGAAGAAAGGTGTGAGAATAAAATTATGCTTGTTTTTCTGCTTCGCTTCTAGACAATTTGGAAAGCTGTGCCGTTGTTATGAACGGATTTTGAAACACCAGTAAAGGATCATTAGTTTGTCATTTCAGGAGTAACACTAAAACATTTTGCTCTCAGTAACCCTTGGCAAAGCAGGTGCGCAAATTGTCCTTTCTACTCGCCTACCCCATCTTCATGATAATGAAAAATGTGCTGAATGAATCTCTTCGTTTGGAGAATGAGAGGTAACCTAATATGGTAGGGGCTACACTTACTCCATGTAGCTTAGGCTACTCTTTTTTTTTTCCCCTAAAAGGCAATGAAACGTATTCTTTCCAGTCTTCTTACACCTTACTTCCCAATACATATTTTTCAATCCAGTGACACTGGGCTATTGGCTGTTCCATAAACTAGACATTCCACTGCATGGCTCTGTGCATTTTCTGGCTTCCCCATGCCTGGAATACTCTCCCTCATTCACTTTAACTACTGATCTCCTTGACTTCCAAAATAAAATTCCACCTTCTACAGGGAACCTCCCCAATCCTCTTAATTCCTGTGTTTTCTCTCTGTTTATTATCTCCTATTGCTTCTTTACATAGCTCACTTTGTAGATATATTTTGCATTTTGTTTCCCTCATTATGTTGTAAGTTGCTAGAGGTCAGGGAATGTCTTTTGCCTCTTTTTGTATTCCCAGTGCTTAGCACAGTGCCTGGCCCACAGTAGGTACTTAACAAATTTTGATTGATTAATGGATGGATTGACCTTGAGACTGAATTGCCCCAATGGACTAAGACTACTGACATTACTTACTGGTCACCTCATCATAAAAGCCCCATTTCCATGGTGTTGGGGTAGAGGTTGGGATATGTTCCAAGGCTTAAATGACTTTCTGACCATACATGCCATGATAACAAATGAAGAGGGGAGGGGAGCCCACCTGAACCAATGAAACCCCAACTAATACTGTATCCTTGATGAATATCCTTTCCAGGGTAGTATTAATAAACCTTCTTGAGTTTACAAGTTAATAATTTAGTTCCAGTCCTAGGCTTGAAGCACTAAAACTCTCTGAGTTAGATTGGAACTCAAACACCCTTATTTTTTTGAATAGAGGATCAGTTCGGATATACGAAAATTAGAAGCTTAATTGAGATCTACTTACATGGTATGAAAGTATAAAAGATACCCAACTTCTTCAAGAAGCTTTTCTGGTCATTCTTAACACTGGTGTCTTCTTTAGGGACTATTCAATTTATCCTATGCATCTTGTTTATAAGTATTTTGCATGTTTTCTCACCCATTAGAATGTAAGCTCTTTGAGGGCAGGTCTATTTTTGCCCTTTTTTGTATCTCAAGTGCTTAACAGAGTGCCTAGCACATACTATCTGCTTAATAAATGCTTGTTGATGACTTAATGAGTTTAAATCCTAGATGGTGCTGTCAGTGAGGACTGACAAGAAAGCAGCAGGAAGCAGAATTGTCCTTTCTTAGACAACCACGTTAAGTATTACAGATGCAATAAATACTCCACCTATAACTCCAAACCATTCTCTTTTCTGCATTTTCAAATTCACACTTATTGCAATGATTTACACTAAATGATTTGTATCTGAAAGTCAAATCATCCATAGGTCATTAAATAACTTGCATTGTGATAATACCCAGTAGTTTTAGAAATGCTATCCTTTACATTATACCTACTATTGCACTAGTTAGACTTCTTCAGAGTGAAAGTTTATTGGTTTACAGCATCTGATCAATGAACAAATACTCAGAGACCAATTCTGTGGTCCCTTCCCTTCTAGAGTCAGCAGTGGGTTTACTGCTTAATAGAGCAAATATGATGGCTTAGCTTGGCATGCTGTTGGCCATAACTCATGTCTTCCATATACAAAAAAGTGACCTGGGGGTTTGTCAACATCCCACAAAATTCAGTGTTGCCGTGCTAAAAACAGAACCGTCCTGAGACTAATGACAAGCTTCCTACCCATTTTGGTTTTCATACCTCTCTGATGACAAATAGGTTTCTTCCCATTCCCCCATAGAGACTGGTGACCCTACTGACTCTTATTAGTGCCTTTCAGGAAGCCATGCTCAGAATTTCAGCTGATCCTTGCAGATCAAATTTGAGACACTGAAAATAAAATTCTCCCAGTTCCTTGAAAAATGAAGCTGTTATATATTTGAATCAGTAAAAAATAATAACTTTTAAGAAAAAAGATACTTTTGTCATGTGGGTTTCCTCATGTTGTGGGGGCTTGGGTAACCTGATTTTCTTGGCATTCTTAACATACAAACTTTCTTTTCCAAGAGCCAGTACTACTAATGTATTATTTTTGAATTTGTTATAAGGTAATTCCACATTTAAAAGCAAGCATATGAAATGAAATGAGTATAATAGATTTTAAGTTCCTCAAGGGTGGTGGCTTTCTTTCATTCTTCCTTCCTTGCTTCTTTCATTCCTTCCCTCCTTCCTTCCTTCTCTTTCTTCCTTCCTTTCTCTTTCTTTCCTTTCTTCTTTCTTAGTGTCTGGTTCAAGGCCTAGTATATAGTAGACGCTGAACATGAATTTGTGGAGTTTCTTCCCTAAAGGCCTGGATTATATCATATTTCATAGAATCTTTTCAATAGATTGTAACTTAAAGGTCATTTATTCTAACAGCACTTGAAATGCAGAAATCACCTCTGAAACATAATCTTCATCTGGTCTCCTCTTTAACATCTCCATTTCTACTAAAAGAGAACTTACTTCTTTATTTCATTTTCAAACAGCTCCAATTTTTAGGAAATGATCTCTAAGTCATATGGAAATTATATTTCCTGTATTTCAGCTGGGCCAGATTCTTTTGGATGTGTGATATTTTCAATGACTTCAAAGGATATTCCATATATTGATATAGTAAATAATCTTCCCAAAGTGGAGGTGAATGGGAATGGAGAATCTATTACAGAGATTAGATAGATTTATATAGAGAGAAACATTTACTAAATGCTTACTATTCTGGGCATTGTGCTAAGAGCTAGGGATAGAAATACAGATATAACAGACAGATTGAAGCCCAGCAACTTATGCCAAAGATCACTTGGACCTGAAGACTTTCATTTCTGTTCTCCGATAGTCTAACAACCCCAAGAAGGCACCAGAGAAGCCTGAGAGTTAGCTTACTGGTACAAATTGAACCAGAACACATTTAGATGCAAACCAAATTACAACAACACAACTATAAGCTAATTAACTTAAATTCTGTGCTTTGCCTTTCATTCTACCACCCTTTTTCAATCCACCACCCCCTGTAAGGGTGTATGCTTTTGCCTAGGCCATGAGAGGATACAGAAAACCTCTGTGAGTATAGATATTTTCTATGAGAGATGCTCAGAACTCATACTATTCCTAGAAGTCTGATGGATTCCTGTGAGCATGTGTTCATTCAAGTGTTGTTTAAAGATGTTCATGATTCTTAGGGAGAGTGATAGGAATCTTGACCTGTCTGGAAAATTCCATTTCCCCTAACCATTAATTGGGCCATAATCCTAAAGGGTAGAGGGCTATGACTTTACCTAATACATTTTTGTTGAATTGAACCAGATTATTTAGGATAATGCATAGTATTTAATTGGTTTCCATGGGTGAAGGCCACTAAAGCTGAGCTCATAGGACTACTTCAGATATATGGATATAAACTACATTTCCTGTCGTCTAGCTATGAAAACTTGGGGGAGGGAAGTTGTGATTCTAGAGTTATACTAGATAGTTCTAGAGATTTTTATGACAAGCTCAAGGTATAGAAACTAGGGCTTAACTAGTTATACAACAAACCACAAGACATTTAAAATGTTTGACCCATGAAAAATACAGAAGTCTTTACAAAGTTCCCTGGAGAAGCAAGGTACTACGTTGCTGTTGACTTCACAGTGTTTAGAGTTATACGTTGAACTATAGTTCTACTTGCACTTTATGGGCATCTCTATATTTCCTTTCTTGATGTAAATATAATATAAAATGAAATTCTTTCTGGGTCACCTCACGCCTCCAAAGAAAAAAAATAGAAATGTAGGAAAAAAACTGAAAAGCTTTCATGTCATCTTGATTGATTATTCAATTCATCTTTATGTATGGGAGTAATGAGTCCAAAAATTTGTGATATTGGTTGAGGAAAGAAGGAAGGAGAAATGATATTGGGCATTCACTAAATAGATATTATTCCAGATTTTCCAAAGGGTCAGGAGACACTTCCTTCCTGTGGTGGGGAATGCTTTCACTATAGGAGGGAGGACCTTCTCCCTCCTACTTCCATACCCCATAAAAGCATAGATTTAGAGCTGGAACAGACTTTGGAAGACCATCTATTTGAACCCCCTCATTTTACAGATAAGTAAACCAAAGTTCAAAATGGTTAAGTGAGTTGTCAAAGGTTATACAGGTAAGGACAGAGGCAAATTTGAGTTCAGGTTCTCTGATTCCAAACAAATGCTGTTTGCACTATGGCAGAACCCTATATTTACTTTTTACCTTTACTTTATCTTACCATAGCTTTTAGGTATAATCATCCTCAAACTACTACTCCCAGTGTCCCATTGCCATGATGTCTGTTTTCTAGAGTCTTGCCTTACCCTCGTGCTATGTATGACCAAGAGCCATGCTCTCTGGGGAATACTACTAATCTCCTGTATCAGTACAACTGTGCCTATGATCCAACTATCCAACCAGCCTTTGTACCACAATGGCTCACCATCAAGAAATGAATCTCTGACAAGTTCATTTATAACTTGTTAAGGCTCAGAATGATGCATTTGAATAAAGATTTAAGATAAGGTCTTGATGACCATTTCCTGAAAAACTGGGTTTTGCTCTTTTTCTGTTTCAATGAATCTAGTCATTTAGTAAGTTATCATTTATTAAGCTTTTACTATGTTCCAGGCACTATACTAAATGACAGAGATTTAAAAAAGAAAAGAAAAAGGAAAAGGAAAACAATCATTCCTGTTCTCAAGCAGCTCACAGTCTACTGGGTCCATTGGTTTCCCTTTATTGTTCTAGATTTAGCCCACATGGATTTTTGTCTATCGTTAATGTCTCTATGGTTGTAAATGCTATAGGAAAGATTTATGTTGGTCAGACCAAGTTATATTTCTTGGGGGTTTTTCCCCTCTCCAATTAATCAGGAAAGGGATTCACTTTGCACTAGAATGAGAGGATATACATAGAGGATAGGATATAGATACAGCTATATATCTAAATACAGATATATAGCTATAATATTTAGTTATATAGATGTAGATATATGTATATATAGATATGTATATGTGTATACACACACACACACACACACACATACATACACACATACACACACTTTGTCCAAGTGGAAGGGAGCTGAGACAGACCACGGGAAATAGGCAGATTAGGAATGAAGCAGAGAGAGACTCGTGGAAGTAAGGAGGCATGGCAGCCGACTTTGTAGCCAGGAAGCCCAACCCTGCTTTCTCCTGCCCACTGGAGCCACACCAGTGCTCTGAACATTAAGCCGGGTTTACTGCCTCCCCCGTGGCTACGCCAGTCACATTCAACAACAGCTGCCACAGCCTTAATGACAGAGCCTGTGGGAGCCTAATGAGCACCCCTACACCTGTGCAGCTGTAGGAGACAGCTGTTGCCCTCCCTTTCCCCCTCCTTTCACGATCCTCCCCTCATGTACACTCACTCTCTGCTCCTCCCCAAGGATAAGACCGTCTTCTCCCACCCTCAAGCTGGTCCGATTCTACTCGTTTCCATATTACTTAATGGCAGCGGGTGAGCCAGGTGGGCTGGGGGTAGGGAGCCTAATTTCTTTCTGGCTGTCATCAGACTTCAGAGTGAAATATAAAATGTGCTTGTGTTGGAGCTGATGTCAGGGACACGGCGAATGAACATTTGTTTTCTGAGCAGGTGGTGAGAGCGGGACAAAGAGGCAAAGGGGACAGAGCAAGAGACTCTAAGAGGTGCCAGTACTTTGACCTTCACAACAAACCCTGGAAAGGTCCAGGGCTTTGCTAGTGGGGGAGGAGTGACCTAGAATGGTCGAGATGAACCTCCAAGGTAGTTGGGTGGCAGAGTGGATACACTGTTAGACCTAGAGTAAGGAAGACTTGAGTTTGAATCTTGCCTCAGGCACTTACTAACTTTTTAACTCTGGGCAACTCACTTTACCTCTCACAACCTCAATTACTTCATCAGCAAAATAACCTATCTTCCATAGTTGCTGCGAGGATCAAATGAGATGGCAGCTGAAAAGGTTTTGCAAATTTTACAGCCTGTATAACACTGACTATTATCTTAAACATTTCCCACCACAAAAAGGATAGAAAGAAGGGTGTTTTTATGGGGTTAAGGGGTTCTGGGGTATACACTAGAAAGGGAAAACACACTTCAAAGCACAGTGAGTTGATTGTGAGGGAGCAATATGCAAAATGGTGGATTTCACTTAACAGTAAGGAAGGATAAGAAAAGGGTTCATTGCCTTTAGCATTGGTTTTTTTTTTTTGCTTTTTTTTCAGTGAGGCAATGTATATATTTCTTTGTAACTCTAATGGGTCTAGGATGGAATCTTGTGTTTTGTAAGCCCTTAATAAATAATTATTTATTGAGTTATATTGAATAAAATTGGAGGCAGCTAGGTGACTCAGTGGATAGAGCATCAGGCCTGGAATCAGGAAGACCTGAGTTCAAATCCAGCCTGAGCCACTCAATGGCTTTGTGACCCTGGGCCCGTCACTTAACCTGTTTGACTTAATCAACTAGAAAAGGAAATGGCAGACTACTCCAGTATCTTTACCAAGAAAACCACAAATGGGGTCACGGAGAGTCAGACGTGACTGCACAACAAAAAGTGCTTAATAAATGCATGTACACTGATTGACTGATTGACTGTAGGAGCCAGAATTACAGGCCTGTGATAAATGATATTAGTATAAGTGACATACTATAGTCTATCCTTTCTACTTCTGCTGGAAAACTTTTCCTCAAAAAACAGTTCTATCCTGAGTTAGGCTTTTTTCCAGAAATCTCTAGTGGCCCCAAACTCATCTCAGGCCCAGGAGGGAAGGATTGCAGAGTGGAAAGAGGAATGTCTGTGAATTCAGAAGATCTAGATTTACTTTTTCTGACATTTACTTCCTCTGTGACCTTGGGCAAGTAATTTTTGTTTCTTCTTCTGGTCTCAGTTTCCTGATCTATAAAATCAAAGGGGTTGAATCAAATGTCCTCTGAGGTCTGTTCTAGTTGTAGATCAATGATATTTTGCTTGGCTTTCAAGGCCTCTCATAGTCCAGACATACCCACTTTTATTTCCTTTTTTTTTTCCTCCCTAGATACCATTAATTCTATGCAGGTCCTAGTAATAGAAGACCCTGATTGTCCTTATTTTGGTGTTTTTTGCCCATGTTACTGGTATTCTCCTCTTCTATTTCTGAAGCAGAGAGGCAAGATTTTCTCCTGCTGGCTTAAAGGTGTGACCTTCACTGAGAAGGCTACTCCAAGGCCATTATGGTCTGTGCTGCTTGGCAGCATTTCTCCTAGCTAATGTTGCCAGGGTTATTCCTAGTGCCACCTGGTTGACCAGGAGGCCAGAAGGTATCACAAGAAGACATGTTTAAGGGACACAGGGAGGTAGGGAGCAATGCAGTGAAGTTGTTGGCATCTGCCTGAGGGCACAGCTGGAGATATAAATAATCATTTCTTTCATCAGATGGCCAAAAATGAGAGAGAAAGAATAAAAAAAAACACAAGTGTTTTGTTGCCTCCTGTTTGAATTAATCTCCTCTGACACTGCTGATTTGGGTTTGTGATTCGATCCTCCATATGTCTAGCTCTATTGGTCAATTAAGTGCACAGGCTGATTGGGGGAAGCAGGATGCTCAGACTGATTATAGGCGGAAACATCATGCGGCACTTAAAACATGCAAAGCAGCCTGTTGTGCTTGGCATTAACACAGGGAAGAAGAGCAAAAGGTGAAGTCTGGAATTGCCAAGAGGGTCAGAGAGGCATCTCCCTCAGCTCTTAGAGATCTTGCTACACAAGCTATGTCTCCCGCAAGCTGTGGGAAATCATGGAGGTGGATGGAGGAGGAGAGGTTGCTAATGCTTTGCCCAGGATAAAAATCAATAACTCTCCTCTTTCCATGGAATTTCCATTTACTACCCTGACTTTCCCACTGCTAAAACCTGTCTGTAACTAAACATGACTGAAAATTAGAAAAACGTATAAAATATACCGAGAATATATTAACATTTGCCTTGGAAAGCACAATATATATATATATATATATATATATATATATATATATAGAGAGAGAGAGAGAGAGAGAGAGAGAGAGAGAGAGAGAGAGAGAGAGAGAGAGAGAGAGAGAGAGAGAGGTAGGTCCCAAATATAGAGCTCAGTAAGTTAGGGGAAAGGGAAAATATGAGTTACATACCTTGGAGTGGAGGCAATGTGGCTTAGTAAGCTTAACTCATCCAAGGACCTCAGGAACTGGGAGGGTCAATCCCATCTCTTCTATTACCATGATGCAGAATTGGGGCAATATACTTTATTCTTTGTGTCCACATTTCCTCATAAGTAAGGAGGCTAGCAGAGGCAGCAGGCTACTTTTTACAGTCCCCACCACAATATTAAAATTGACCTACCAGCCTGAAAGAATATTATGAGTGGAGAGATTCTAGCTACAGAAACTTTATGAATTTAAAATTAAGCTACCTCCTGTGACTACAAGAAAGAAGAGCAAACACAAGGGATCATTAGGCTTAGAAAAAAAAAACTAAAGAAATTTACATATTGCTGCATAACATTGATAATGATGGTAATGACAACAACAACAACACCAGGTAACATTTCCATTTAACATCCTGAAAACTACAATGGCTTTTTGACTTAATGACATAGATTTCTCATGAAAATGAGGATTTGATCTTTTGTATTTTGTTCTGGAAATATTTGGTTCTATATCAACGATAGGTACTCTAAACTAAAAACTGGAGGTGACAGAAAGAAGGATTGACATTTGAGATTATAATTTATAATTTAATAAGGTGACATTTATTATGGAAATTAAGACATGATAACTGTTTACAAAAATAATTGAAGGATTCATTCATTTGTTCAACAATAAGTATTATATGTCAACCACAGGAAAAACCATGATGATAGGTGCTGAGATGTATAGATTAAAAGTAACCCACTCCACTCCCCTCAAGGAGCTTACAACCAAAATCAATCAATCAATAAGATTTTATTAAGCATCTCCTATGTATGAGGAACTGTAGTAGGTGAGGGGGATACAAATACAAAAATTAAACAATCTTTCTTCTCAAGAAGCTGACATTGTAATGGGGGCATAAGTATACATATCAGTATATACAGAAAAATAAGTATAAAGATAATAGAAGCTTAAATTACTTAAACACAAGACAATTTGGGAGGAGTAATACTAACTGTTGAGAGGGATCAAGATAGAATTCATGTAGGATATGCTTCAGCTACATCTTTAAGGAAGAGTGGAACTTTATGAGGAAGAGGTAAGGAGAGAACGCATGTAAGGTCTGGAGAGTGGCCTAGTACAGGAGGGGAAACCTGAAGCCTTGAGGCCACATATGGCCTTCTAGGTCCCTGGGTGCAGCCTTTTGACTGAGTCCAAGTTTTACAGAACAAATCATTTTATTAAGGGAATTTGTTCTGTGAAGTTTAGATTCAGCCAAAGGCCACACCCAAGGACCTAGAAGGTCACATGTGGCCTCAAGTCCATAGGTTCCCCACCCTTGGCCTAGGACAAAGGCTCAGTGACAGAAGATAGAATGCTGTGTATGAGAAATAGACTGAAGGGCATTTTGGCTGGATCACAGAAATGTGAGAAGGGAAGTAAAGCACAATGAGGCTGAAAAGAGAAGTTAAAGCTAGGTTGTGGATGTCTTTAAAAGCTAATCAGAAGAGTTTATATTTTGTCCGAAAAACAAGAAGGAACCACTGGAATTTGTTGAATGGGTATGCTTGTTGGGGGAGGTTACATGGGCAGAATTGTGCCTAAGGAAATCACCTTATTAGCTGTGTGGAGGGCGGCTTGTAGCACAGTTAGATTCACAGCAGGGGGTTCAATCAGGAGGATATTTTAATATTTTAGACAATAGGTGATCATGGCCTAAAACCAAGATCATTCCTGCATGAATAGAGAGAAGGAGTCAGATTTGAGAGATGCTGTGGAGATAGAAAGAACAAAGTTTGGCAATTGTTTGGATGTGTGGTGAGGGAGATATGAAGAGTTGAGCATAATATCAAGGACACAAAGCAGGGAGAATGGAAGAATGGTGAGGCTTTTGACAGAAACTGGAAAGTTTGGAAGAGGGAAGGGTCTAGGGGAAAAGATGTGTTCTGTTATAGACATGTTGATTGTAAGATATCTCCAGAATCTACAGTTTAAAATCCCCTATTGGCAGTTAGTGATGTGGGACTGGATTTCAGGGTATAGACTAAGACTGAGTATGTATTTATGAGCCATCTACATAAAGATGGTAATTTAATTGAAAGTCTGAGACATAAAAAGGAGAGAGAGAGAGAGAGAGAGAGAGAGAGAGAGAGAGAGAGGAGAGAGAGAGAGTGAGAGAGAGAGAGAGAGAGAAAGAGAGAGAGAAAGAGAGAATTCCACAGAGGGACCAGGAGACTAAAAGACTTGTGGAACACCCCTAATTAGTAGGCATGATATGAATGATGATTCAGTGAAATAGAATATAAAAAATGGGTCAGGCAGATAGACAATCAGGAGAGGGTGGTGTCACAAAAAATCCAGAGAGGAGAAAACATCCAGGTGGAGAATGTGATCAACAGCATCAAATGCAGCAGAGAGGTCAAGAAACATAACTCAGAAAAGACAATCAGATTTGTCGATTAAGAGACCATTGGTAGGTTTGGAGAGAGCAGTTTCAGTTGATGAAGTCAGAAATCAGATTCCTGTTTAGTAGCAAAGATGATAAGACATACTGCCTTGCATACATAGAATGATTTGCATACATAAGATTCAAACCGTGTGAACGATATAAAGTGTCTTCAGAGGAAGGAGAGATTATTTCTGGCTGAGCATGTTTAGTAAAAGCTTAATATAATTTCCAATACAGTACCAGATTTGGCTTCTACAAGACCTCAATCAGAACATTGCCTCAGATAAACTACTATTTATTTGACCCTGAGCAAATCACTTAACCACTCTGGGTCTCAGTTTCCTCATATGTAAAAAAAAAAAAAAAGAAAGAAAGGAATAATCATTGCACTTACCTCTCAGGATAATTGAGAAAAATCAAATGAATGTATGTAAAGAGTGTTACAGAACTTAAAGTGCTATATGAATGTGATTATTATTGTTGTTGTTATCTTTGCTATAGCTACTACTATTATTATTATCATTAATTAGCATCTTAGCTAGGCTTTGAAGAATGGGTAGGATTTGAGAAAATAAAGATATAGGGTAGGAGGAAGTATTCTGGATATAGCAAATGGTATAAACAAAGGTTCATAAATCTATTTTCAATGGCTTAAAGAGAAATACAGTTCATGTGTTAATTTTTCACATTCACTGGCTCTTCCAGGCATACATTCCTAACATTGCGCTCTATTAAAGGCTCCAATCAACAGATTTGTGCCTCATCCTCTCGTATCACTGGTCAGTGTGCATTCACTCTCCTGTCAGCTACATAGATTGAGGCCAGAGAGAAGCCCCATGCCAAGCAGCCCTATGCCTGGTGATGTTCTTACACTATGATAGCAGGCTTTTCAAAATTGTCCCTGTCACTTTAAATATTAGAGACAATAAATCACCCCTCTGAGACAGCCCCAAGGAAAAACACCCCCCACCAAAAAAAAAAGGAGATATAGCACTTAAAAGCTCTTCTCTATTACAGTGCCTCCAGGGAGCTTTTAAACTTAGAGAGTTTTTCAAGTGAATTTTATGCTTTGGGAGGCTTTTTTTTTAATATGTTTCTCGAATTACCTCCCAATCCTATGACTAAATATGCCCTTACATTCTTTAATTTGGTATTTTTCAACCTATTATGGTCACCTTCTCTCATCTTTTGTTACCTTTTTCTCCACATCCTCTTCATTTGTTCTTAAGCCTTTTTCCCCTTCCTCTAGCATTCTGTCACTATCTGTGTGTGTGTGTGTGTGTGTGTGTGTGTGTGTGTGTGTGTGTCACACTCTCCCCTTTATTATTCTGTTCCTTGAATGTCTTCCTGTCTGTGCTTTTCTCTAGGCTAGCCTCACCCAATCTATACTATCATCTAAACACAAATCTTATCGCCAGTTAGTGGTCTTTGATAGTATCTTGCATTCTCTCACTCAGCTCCAACCAATCCAACAAGCCTTAGGAAAGAATGCTGCCCAGTCAGCCACAGGTTGAGAAGACTGGTTTTATGATGCATAGAGCAGGTCCTTAATTCTCAATCGACTCACTACTTGGACAGGTCACCTCCACTGACCTGAAAATCCAGTACACCTGGGAATAGAGGCAGTAGGGTGCAGCTTCCAACTTAAGAGGGCAGAGCTGAGCAACTCTAGATCCTCCTAAGAAACACAATAACTAGAACAATGTTATCTGACTTGAATGGAAGTAGTAAACAAGGCTTTAAGATAAGAATAATCTATTGCCATACTGCATTTAGAAATACTTGCATGCAAATTCTTGTTACATGCTTCATATTTGTATTATTATTTATTCCATTTTTTGTTATACTTAGTCTTTTTTGATAGGTTTGTTGCTCATTGACGAGCTAAGAATATTTCCTATAATTCATGAGTTTTATGGGTCCCATTAAATTTCATTCTCTTTTAAGTAAAGTTGTGACTTTATTGTATGGAGTTCTACTCTCCAGGTACTCTTGACCAATCCCTCAAAATTTCTAAGAATAACGAGTCCCAACAGATTTAGGATATAGCAAATTTGGAAGCAACGTGGAATAAGCACATATACTCTAATAAATGTTTTAGTTCTAGTTCCCCCAAGTGGCAGCAGAATTTTCAAAACTTAACTGTGTTGTGCCTACTCTCTTTCACCCTGCTCTAGCTGACTGTGTGGTAAGGTCAAGAGAGAAATCCCCAAACAAGGGCAGCTAAACTTTCTCTAACAATTTGAGAATTTCCTTGCAAGTGGGAGGAGTATGTAAGCAACAGCAGCAGACCTGGGGATAAAAACTCATTTAAAATAAATTAAAAATGCAAGCCAAATTCAAAGAGTTATGTAAAATTCCTCTCCTCTCCCCCCATGACAAACAACCAAAATTACCTTTCCTTGATTTTCCTCAAAACATTGCTTGTCTGCTCGAAGAAAAGTGTGATATACTGTCTAGAACACTAGACTTAGATTCAAATGCTGCCTCTTACATACACTAGCTGTGTGGTCTTGGACAAAACAATTGAATTCTCTGAGGAAAGAGTCTACATAGTACTCATACAGGAAAGATGTGAAGAACAAATGAAACAAATACATAAAGTATCCTGCAACCTTCAGAACAGAATATATATATTTTTTAAATCTTTAATTGAAGATATCTGTGTTTGTGTGGAAGAGGAAGGGGGAGGTAAAAGCAAACTCAAGACTGAGTTGGTGCCCTTTCATAAACTGAGAAAGGCAATGTATGAAGCAAACAAACAAACAGAAAAACAGTGAGAAAAGTCTGACTGCTTGTTGATTTATAGACTTACATGTCCCCAAATGGCTATTCATCAAACTTGTACTGCAAGAGTCTCCTCTAGTCACCTGGTAGGTGAGTGAACATTACAAATATGGCAGTCAAATTATCAAAGGTAGCCTGGAGAATGAGCAAATTTTTAAAAACCCAAAGCTGACTACCTAGATGCCTGAAAGATGATGAAGAAAGACTGTTTGTTTTTGTGTAATTGTTGTTGTTGTTGTTGTTGTTTTAATAGAATAGTTAGATAAAAAAAACCAGTTATTAAGAAGAAATATTTCTAGTTTTTGTTCATGATTTGCTTCACTAAAAGAGAAATGCACCATTGGGTCATAGTCATTAAATATGACCCATTGGCAGACAGCAAATTATAAACCAAAGAAGCAAAGTAGAAGAAAAATCAAAGAGGTTGAGGTCATGTTTTTATTTCACTTGTAGCACTTTTCAAATTCAGCCCTAACCAAACCTGATTAAAGTAAATCCCTTTTTTACAGCCTGTGGAGTCTATAAGATTATGGTGTTAATGGAAGTGTGATTCGATCCATCAGTAATGGTGCATGTCGGGACCCTGGCGCCTCTGACAAGTCCATTTTTTAAGACGTATTTATTGTTTTTTTTTTCCTTCTGTTCTCTGCGTTGCGGGGTTTAATTGAACAGCTTAAAGTGATTCTTCTTCAAGGCCCATTAATTGATTTTATTTGTGTATTCTCCAGGGGTCAAGGAAAAAGGGGGAAAATCACATACACACAATAATTGCAGCTCTGGTTCTGTCATATTCTGCCTGGCACCCCCCCCTCTGGGTTTTCATGTCTCTTCTTATTGCTTCCGTCCTTTTGCTCTCTTGTTTTTCACAAGAAAGTGCTCTTTTAATTTCTGATTCACCACCAGAGAGGTGGTTTTCTACTCCTACCATTGTTGTGATTGTTATTATTGTTTTTAATATATTCAAAATGATTTCTCTATCACTTGTCCAGTTCTCAGTGAAGGTGTAGTTCTTACCAGCTCACCCTTATCAGCCTCAATTCTTACCTCCTTGCCACTTTCCACCTAAGCTCAAGAGTCAAGTGGAGAGTCATACACTTGTCTTCTAAAGCATCAAATATAACTACTTTGTTTATGGGTATAAATATAGTCTGCTACCATGCCCCAGTATTCTTAAGCCTGGGTTACAGATGTCATTGGAATTCTAACAGTGTGTTCAGGGGTAGGAAATCTAGATTTGAACAGAGGGTTCAGCCAAGAGGCTGAACTATTCACCCATTATCAGGCAGAAAGTATCCTGAAGCAGTGGGAGTTCAGTTTGGAATATTTTGATAAAAAAGAAGAACAAAATAAAATAATCCACAGCATTTAAAACTAATCATTCATAGCTTATCTATTCTGTCCTTTTGTATACTAGATACCCTTTGAGTATGTACTGTGCATGCATAGTGTATTGCTAGATTTCTCTGTGTGAACTGAATCAAGCACTATTCTACTTGCATAAAGGACTGATTTGCATTGACAGGATACCACATATATTTTGTAAAATATATGGATTCATATATGTGTCTTATATAGAAATATATAAAATCAACCTTCAATTCTTCCTCATAACTGATGTCCACCGACAATCTTAAGACCTATAATGACAGAACTTCACTTTCAGGATCAAAAGCCATCTGACCTAGCCGAAATATGAGTGACCTTTACCACATCCCTGACAAATGCCAGTTTAAACTTTATTTGAAGAGTTCCAGTTATGGAGAATTCACAATCTGCAGAGATGACCCTTCCATTTTAGGGCAGCTCTAAATATTAGAAAGACTTTTTTTTCTTTACTTTCTTCCTTCTATCTCTATTACTCCATTTCTCCTTCCTATTATTTTTCTCTCCTTCCTTCCTTCTTCCCTCGCTCCCTCCCTCCTTATCTTCCTTTATTTTCCTTTTCTTCTTTCCTTTCTTCCTTCCTTCCTTCTTTCCTTCCTTCCTTCCTTCCTTCCTTCCTTCCTTCCTTCCTTCCTTCCTTCCTTCCTTCCTTCCTTCCTTCCTTCCTTCCTTCCTTCCTTCCTTCCTTCCATCATAGAACACAAGTACTAGTTGATTTTTACAAAGTGAAATGCTTATAATTTTGTGCCTAGTGATTAACCATATGTCTCTAATCTTGAGTACTATCCTGGATAAATTCATAAAAGCTCATCAACAGAAAACTGTGCCCCATCCCCAGAGATAAATGTTTCTTAGCCATAGCAACTCACTAAGAGCATCTACTAATAGGTAAGGCAGATGAGATATGGATTGAGAGATAAAAATCAGAGATCCTTGAAGTAAGCACTTAAAAACATTGTAATACTGGTAGGAGGATCATTTCCTTTGCCCATGCACTTCCTCCCCTCCAATGAAACTGTTAACACATAAAACGTGAAAAGCCAATAATTTAGAGAGAGGATGAAAGGCAAGGAGCATTTGAATAGCATACAAATTTGATAATCCATAACTGAATCTTTTAGAGGTGGCTATTGATATTTTCCAGCAAGCAATGAAATTAGATCACACTGTTAATCACCCAAAAAGTGATGATTTAAGGGTAAAATGATTTAAGGAAAGTCCTTCTAAAATGAAGAGATTGAGTAGTTTGGTAATCTTGCTAGATGAACAAGAAAAGAGAGGAGAAGTTGAAAAGAATGATACCTTGGACCATGTTTTGCCTTTCTCTATCTCTTTTCCTAAGACCCAAAGTGTCCCTCAGTTTGGGGAATAGTATTTCAATAAATACTTTAAATTTCTTGTTGATTAATAGACTTAGAAAATTATAAATACAGACAGCTCAAAGTCCTTTAGATGGAAAGAGAAAAGAGAACATATGTAGTGGAAAGCCTAGGAGTAAGAAGTCCTGAGTTCTAGCACCAGCTTCATGGGGCAGAAATAAAAGCTCTGGACTTGAAGTCAGGAAACATAAGTTTGAGTTCAACCAAGTCTTATGCTAACTTCATGGATGATATGGAGAGATATGAAATGGATGTTTCTCCTTTTTAGTCAGATTCATGGTTCTATATCCATAGGAAGTCGAACAGTAGTGGGGTTCTCTAATAATCTGTGCTTGGTCCTGGGCTGTTTAAGATTCCACACACTGACTTGGATAAAAGTGTATATGAGAAACTTATCAGATTTCCTGATGATCCAAGCTAGGACAGCTTTTTATCGGGATAGATGACAAAGTCAGGATCCAAAAAGTTCAATTGGCAATAACTTTGTACTGAATCTAATATGATGAAATATGATGAAATTTATTTGAAATAATTGTAAACTCTTATGTTTTTGAAGATTTTTTAAGACTAAAATTAGATGGGGGAGACTGTTAAGTTCATCTTAAAAATAATAGAGAGGTTCTGGGGAAATTCAAGGACCAGTTTTGTGATATAGTAGCCAAAAAAGCTAATGGAATTTTAGACTGTAGTAACAGACATGTAATTTTCAAAATAGGGTTAGTCATAGTCCCACAAGGCCTGCCTTTGTCAGATCCTATCTGGGGTAATGCATTCAGTTTTAATCAATATGTTTTGGGGAAAATATTGATAAATTATAGTTTATGTGACTCATTGCCATACAACATCACTGGAGTAATTAATATCGATGCTAAAATGTTGGGCCTTAGTTTCAAGAAGAAACTCAGGGCATTAAAATACTATGGAATTTTTCCAAAAGCAAGCAAATCTCTCTCTTCTTCTTGTTCAATTCTATGTACAGTTCGCTGTCCAAAAGCATGTGCATTCATGAGATGTATCTTCACAGACCAACTTAATGGCATATCTATTCAATCATCATCTTGTGTGGATAGGCTAAACACCTTGAAGTGATTATAGGTCTTGTTCAGGAAGTTCCGTGACACTTCAGACGTTGATGCAATCAGCATGTAACTTATAAGAAACAAGAGCTTCTAAAGGACCTCATTTTCCTTAGCACGGGTTCTTAACCAAAGGTGCATGCCTCAAAAATATTGTGATATAAATGGATTTATCATTTTAAATATTTATTACATAAATAAAATAACATACATACTTTATATATTACATGTACTATGTGTTTTATTTATACATTTAATAGCATTACAAGAAGGGCCCCATAGGCCAAAGGGCTCCATCTCTCTCTCTGTCTGTCTCTCTCTCTCTCTCTCTCTCTCTCTCTCTCTCTCTCTCACACACACACACACACACACACACACACACACACACATCAAGAAACTCTCATATAGGAATCCTTATATGGTTCAAGATATAGGTCACTGAAATGATAAAGGGAAAGGTGCATTGTTGTTGTGAGTAAGTTCCAAGGTTTTACTAATGAAGAGTTGTTCAGGAGAAGCAGTGTAGGGGATCTTAACAGAGAGGAAATTGGCCAGAAAAAGGAGTGAAGGGTGGCAAGGTAGTTATGTAACAAGAGAAAAGGACAGCATGCATGCTTTATTGGCATCTAATAAATGTCAGGAGATCTACAAGAAGACATTCGTATTAGGTGAGCTCTCTATTGTCAAATTATAGGAAAAAATAGAATAGAATCACACAGGTTGGGGAGGTGTGGTTGGGTACATTAAAGGGCATACTCAAAACTGATGAGCTAAAATGCAAGGAACAAGACACATGATGGAAAATGCTATCCATATTCAGAGAAAGAACTATGGAGTCTGAATGCAGATTGAAGCATACTATTTCCTCTTTTTATGTTGTTTGTTTCTTTTGTTTCTTCTTTCTCGTGGTTCCTTTCATTGGTTCTAATTATTCTTTACAACATGACTAATATGAAAATATGTTTAATATTAATGTATATTTAGAGCCCATATCAGCTTGCACATTGTCTTGGGGAGAGGGCAGGTGAGGTGGCGAAAAATTAAAACTCAAAAGTTTTCGGAAGTAAATGTTGAAAACTAAAAATAAATAAATTAAAAATTAAATTAAATTAAAAAAAGCAAAAAAAATGATGAGCTAACAGATCCATTGAAGCATTGGGACACTAAGCTGGGGACTGGCAAAAGAAGGCAATCAGAATGGTGAAATGTCTTTTAATATGAACATAGTTTGTATGTACTGGGGAACGTTGAGCTTAGAGAAAACTCAGAGACAGATGATGGCTATCTTCAAGTATTTGAAAGGCTTTTATGTGAAAGAGGGATTAGAATTGCTTTGCTTGGCCCTAGAGGCTTCAAAGATGCAGATTTAGGTTCCATGTAAATTAAAACTTCCTAACAAGTAAAGCTATCTAAAAGTGAAATAATATTTTTATAATATCACATTAAAAACAAAGGTACCAATTAACTTTAATTTTTTTTAAAGAATTCAATATTTTCCACAATTTACTCTCAAAGAATAGAAATAATCATGTTTTGGATTTCTTTACCATCACAATAGTTAAATCTATTGTAAACAGTCCATTATTTTGAATCTGACAGCATTAAGGGTTATTTGTGATATATACACACATATATGTGCATGCACAGTATATGTATGCATGTACATTATATACTCATATTATGCATACACACATATTTATATATATATATGTGCACATATGTATATATACATATATAATGATGTAGTATTATGCATATATGCATGTACATCTATACTTATATACATACATACCTATATGCCATCACAAAGAACCCTTAGTACTGTCAGATTCTAAAGACTGGACTGTTTCCCATAGATTTGATACATGTATGTGTTTGTATATATACCAACATATGTACATATTACACATATGTAATATGCCCATGTACATATATAGTTGTATGCACATGTGTATGTTATCTTTGTGTTTATATAAATCTCCCTTTGTGTTTATCTAAACTTCTTGTTCTCCATGACATCAATCACAAAAAGTTAGGACTGTGTTCCAAAATATCCTTAGTTTCCCTTTGGTGGGACACTATTGTGGATATATGCATTTATATAAAAACTTCCTCTATTTAGTGACTTTTGCTTTTTATCACCTTGCAGGTGAGGGCTTGGCCTAGATCAATACCTGACTATACACAACAACACTTTATTTTAGTAATCATAAAATTACTTCTTTCTATTTTCTATGGATACTGAATAATTCTGTTGTTCTGTGATTTGGCAAAAAAAAAAATGAGGTGTTCACCCCATCTCTAGTCTCCTTCAGTCTATAGACTTTGTTCATGCACTCAATTACTCTTCATTTTCCCAGGCTGAATATTACTTATTCTTCTAGTCTGTCCTTATGTTGAGTCCCCTTTATTCTCATGATCAGTTTGCTTGCTTATCATGACTTTTCAGTTCTATTATATCTTTCTTAAGGTTCAAGGACAAGAATTATATGTAGTACTCCAAGTGCAGGTGATAGAAGGGAGAAAACTAGTTTCTATTTCCTTTTATTGTTAACCAAAGGGATACCTTTCACTTAGTTGCCTTTTTTTTTTTTTGAAGGACACAGGAGAAAGGCTGCAGCAAAAGCAAGATTGAACTTTTGGTTGTTGCTCAATCGTGTCCAATTCTTTGTGACCTCATTTGGGATTTTCTCGTCAGAGATACTGGAGTGCTTTGTCATTTCCTTCTCTGGCTCATTTTACAGATGAGGAAACTGAGGCACATAGGGTTAAGTGATTACCCAAAGTCACACAGCTAGTAAGTGTCTGAAGCCAGAATTGAACTCAGAAGATGAGTCTTCCTGACTCCAGGCCTAGCACTCTATCCACTTTGTCATCTAGTAGCCCAGACTGTACTACAGTTAGTCTTCAATTTACATAACTATAGAAATAATACAATTAATCAAATCAGTTCAAATGACAGGCAGCAAAATGTCCAATATTACATGTTGCCACAATAGATTTTAAATTTAGAACAGGCTGTCCTTGCTATTTCTATGGTATATTCCTGGAGCCCATATCAGTAAGTAGATTGAAGGTAAAATATCAAACCAATACCCTCTCCTTTCACTGCCTGTGTCTAAGCTCACCACCCCCAGCATACCGGACTCAGCACCTGAAACTAACAAATGTTCTATTTAAACCAAAAGTGAAAGGGGTGGAGGTGAGGACAAGGATGTACCTCAGCATGACCAGAATGTGGGCAGTTTGCTTTTATCTTCTATGTAACATATTTATATACAGGAATAAGGAAATATGAGAAATTTGTAGTCAGTGGAAATTCCCTTCGCGCTAAACACTGTCTCACTGAACAGCTGGTGAACCCCAATTAAATTTTCATGTTTTCAATGCCCTCATTTATGTAATTCTCAAGTGTGTACTCTCTTACTTTTTAAATTTATTGCAAAAAGTTTCAGATCAGATTTGCCAAAATATTCAGGATTCTTACACTGAGTGAGTGGTTTTCTAACTTCAGTTTCTTGCACAAATCGTTTATCTTTCCATAATTTTTTTTCTTACTGCATCATCCACATACATCCATTAGCAATAACCACCCTAGTAGTGACCTTGCTTAAAAAAAAAAAAGGCAAAGATAGCTAAGCTCCCATTTTCATACAATGTTTTTCCTTATCAAGTTGATCATTGTAGCTTTTGTGGCAGAAAGGGTGCTGAATTTGCAAGCAGAAGATGTGTGCTCTAATCTTGGCACCATTGCTCAGACAAGTCACTTAGCCTATCTGGATCTCAATGTCTTTTTTTTCATTAATGCAATAGAGAAGTAGTCCTAGATGACTTCTATGGTCCCTTCCAGGTCTAAATCTATGATCCTGTGATAAGTTTCTGCTATAGTCCTATTCTCCCCTGTCATAATCATAGCCTATCATGCATTATGGCTGAAGCTTAGTTATGGCTCTCAACTACTCATTCCCATCAGGAGACAGATACCTAAATTCTCCTTAAAACCCTAGGTAAAGGGCCCCTTTGATCTTCCTAAATGGTTCAGACATTCTCCAGTTTCCTTTTCAGCATTATTTCAACATAATCTTGACCTCCCAAATCCATCAAAACAAAAGCTATTCACTCTCAATGTCCTCCTTATTGCATTCAAAAATTAAAAAAAAACCCACTTACCCTAGCTAATATGTAATAAAGAAATCAGTCATTTGAAATACAAATCCATATTCTCAATAAATTAACCTAAGTGGGTAATTATTGTGGGTGCCAAGGTATTGGTACCGCAACTTCACTCTGCTATTCTTAGCAAAAAGAAGGCAACACAATTTTCCAACTGATGATTGAAAACAAAATGACCAGTTTTCTCCATGGACTGCCCCAGGTCCAAAATGTTCAAAATGGCCCTACTCCCACCTCCAAGGTGGCCAGTGGGATCAAATCAAAAGAAAGTGCCAAACAGATCTGCAGGCCTTGTCAGGATCCAGAGATTGGTGGAAATCAGGCAGTTATATTTGCATTGCATAATTGGCAGAGCCTGTCACAACATGAAGAAGCCAGCTGCTGCCTGTTGCTGAGAGCTAATTCCACCTGATCTATTTAATATTGTAATGAATTTAATCCTCTCTACATTGAGCCAGAAGTCAGAGTGCAATCTCAGTGGTGAACCTGGCATCCACAGAAGAGAAAGAGACTCCTATTGTAGTATCAGTTTAACTAGAACAGAATGATAATCTCTGGTCTTAATTTATATACTCCTCCTCTTAATTTCCTAGTCCTGGCTACTGCACACCCCAATCCATTCAATCATCCATCTATCCATCCACCCATCCACGCATTCATCCACCCATCCATGTACCCATCCACCCATCCATCCAACCATCCCTCCTTCCCTCCCTCCCTCCATCCATCCATCCATCCATGCAACCCACTCACCCCTAATCATGTGAAAGGATCCCTCCTGCTCCTGTTTCAGAAGAAAGACATGTGGCTCCAAGAGTCCAGAAGTAAATTGGATATAGAAATATATCCTGAAGCAATCCTGTCACTTTTGAATTGCAGACTCTACCTGAAAAACTTTTGCTAGTCTCTTTGAGCTAGAGATCCCAGCAAGATCCCAGAGGGAGAGATAAGTATTATTATATTTCTGCTCCTCATTTAAAAATAGAGGCCATTATTTATAATAACAGAAATAAAAAGGTATTACGATGCAGTGGAAAGGAGGTTACAAAAGCCAAAAGATTCAGGTGCAAATCCAACAATGGATGCATACTACCTATGTGACCCTGAGCAAGTCATTCATGCTCTAGGACACACTCTAAGACTTTAATTCTTAGGGAAGGTTCCTACTTATGTGGTTAAAGGGAAAATCCTCTTCTGGGTATTCCATAAATAAATGAATAAAATCACAAGTCTAGTCTCTCTCATTATTTCTAGGACACTGTTCAAATGGTGACCCAGTGTTATGTTTTAATTGGCATATGTGTATATGTCCATATACATACATATGTGTGTGTGTGTGTGTGTGTGTGTGTGTGTGTGTGTGTGTGTGTGTACACACATCAGTAGAAGACAGACTGGGCTTTTTTCTGGCTAACAATAAAGAGTAGAGCTAGTATAAATGGATAAAAATTACTGCAAAAATTAGCATCATGTAATGGTAATTCCCAATAATGGAGCTATTAAAATGGAATAGACTGTATCCTGAAGGAATAAGTTTCCCATCACTGGAGGTATTTGAGTAGATGGTGAATGATCATTTGACAGAAATACCCCAAGAGGGACTTATGATCACACAGATCATACTATATGAACTCCAAGATCCCTTAATGCTCTCATGTTCTAGGATTTCATGACATGTACTTAAAAGAAAAAAGTTTGAATCTCACTCAGGTGGATGCTCTGCTCAATCCATAATGATAAACCAATAAGAATAATGAATTATTAATAATAGTCAGCATTTATATACTACTTTAAGGAGTGCAAAGTGTTTTACATATGTCATTTCATTTGATCTCACAACAAAACTTTGTGCTAGTCCCATGCCCAATTTACATATGAGTAAACTGAGGCAGAAACAAGTTAAAAAACTTACAATTAGTAACTGGTTGAGGATGTAAACTAATTGTCTTTGGACCACCATGTACCTGCCTAACACCCCACACACAACAAAATGCTACATGACCCCCACAGTCAGTTTTTTCTAAAGAAAGAAAGAGAAAGGAAGGGAGGAAGGCAGGAAGGCAGGCAGGAAGGCAGGAAGGAAGGAAGGAAGGAAGGAAGGAAGGAAGGAAGGAAGGAAGGAAGGAAGGAAGGAAGGAAGGAAGGAAGGAAGGAAGGAAGAAGGAAAGAACAAAAAAGAGAGAGAAAAAGAAAGGAAGAAAGAAAGAAATCTAAGCTATGAGTAAAGTCAGTTTACAGGCAGTTATTGAGTGGTTGCTATGTGCTGAGCACTGTGCTAAATCCTGGGAATAGAAATGCAAGGAGAAAGAAAAGCAGGTCTTCC
This sequence comes from Phascolarctos cinereus, assembly GCF_003287225.1. Classification (NCBI taxonomy): domain Eukaryota; kingdom Metazoa; phylum Chordata; class Mammalia; order Diprotodontia; family Phascolarctidae; genus Phascolarctos; species Phascolarctos cinereus. The sequence goes on from NW_027556098.1 coordinate 108,306,745, forward strand.
TCTCAAAAAACTTACTTGCTAATGAGGGAAAACAACATATAAAAGGAAGCTGAAAAGGGAAAGGAGAGAACTATTCCATGAAGGCACAGTAGAAAAAGTGTGGAAAGTGAAGGAAGGTAATCAGTAATGTGCTGCTAAATCTTTATTAACCAGCTCTCTGGGGATTGGAGGGGAGGAGTATTTAAGATATACTTTTATATTTAATCTGCATTATTAACATTCTGCTCATCCCTTCCTTAAGTTTAGACAATCAACAAAACAAGAAAATTTCTGAGGTGTAAGTACTGACGTTGACAATTTAACAAACAACACTGAGGAATCACCAGCCTATTTGAGCTGGCTCTAGCACACCCGTGAGGAAAATTCAGAGAGGAATAAAGTCACGGCTGACTTGAGAACTTTCCTTAAAATGGAGATTCTGGGAAGAACTGCTCCATCAGAGGAAGAGGCCACATAGATAGTGCGTACTTCCAGGATAAGAGGGCTGCTGTGGCGCGGTAGAGAGAAAGTACGGAGAGGAAGGAGTAGAGGCTGGAGACGAATAAAGGCAGCTGTCCTAGGCACTGTCCTTAAAATAGGAAGTTTCATGAGCTTCCTTATGCGACTCAGTTGAGTCTGCACTTCATAGCTTGGAAGGGAATGGGTAGAAATGATAAATCCTGAGGTGCGTAATGTACATGGCCAGGAAATCACACACATACACACATACGTATATGCGCACATAAACACACACTCACCACTAATCAGGTGAAAGGATCCTTCCTGCTCCTGTTTCAGAGGAAGGACATGCAGCTCCAAGAGTCCAGAAGTAAACTGGATATAGAAATATACCCTGAAGCAATCCTGTGACTTTGGAATTGCAGACTCTACCTGCAAAACTTTTGATATCTCTTTGAGCTAAAGATACCAGCAAGACCCCAGAGGGAAAGATAGATATTATATTTCTGCTCCTCATTCAAAAATATAGAAAGATTTAAAAGTAGAAAACATAACACATACATACACGTATATACATACACCTGTATGTATGTGCATGTGTATATGTGTACATATGTACACATACACACACATTTTTTGTTATCGTTCAGTTGTTTCAGACATGTCTGACTCCGTGACTCCGTTTGGGCTTTTCTTGATAAGGATATCGAAGTGGTTTGCCATTTCCTTTTCTAGCTCATTTTACAGATGAGGAAACTGAGGCAAAAAGGGTTAAGTGATAGAGTCACACAGCCCGTAAGTTTCTGAGGCCAGATTTGAACTCAGGTCATCCTGACACCAGGCCCAACACTCTATTAACTGTCCCACATATACATACGTGTGTGTATGTGTGCATATATAATAAAATATTATATATAATACAGTATATAACCAAATATTATATATACTATAGTCTATATAACATAGTATAATATATAATATAGTACAATGTAGTCAATTAAATCAGTGTATATCTAGTATACTATACTATATAAAATACACATGCATATGTATGCATGTCTGTATATACATAGAGATTTTATATAGTATAGTATACTAGGTATACATTGATTTAATTGACTATGTTATACAATACTATTCTATACTGTACTATACTGTACTATATATACTATGCTACACTATACCATACCATACCATACCATACTATACTATACTATACTATACTATACAATACTATACTATACTATACTATACTATACTATACTATACTATACTATACTATTCTACATACACTGTGTATGCTATATTTGGCCAAATATCAGATGAAGGGGATTTAAAAAACAAACACACGGCCACCATTCTCTTAACTGTCAACAGCTTCCCGATTACAGAAGCACAGAGCCAAAACACCCAAAGACATCTGACAGGTGCATAATGATTGTCGGCACACAGAGAGCTTGCCTTAAACAATTTGAGAGCCTGCTCAGGGGCATAGCCCAAAATGTTAACCAAATATAGATACATAGATAGATACAGATTATTTCAATTCTAGAGAATCAGAATCCTACCTTATTTTTTTCCCAAACATGTCATTCTCCAACAGACTGACTATAATTCCCCACGGGGTAAAAGGTGACTTACTTACTTATTTAGATAATACTTGAACTAAATTGTTCAAGCAGCTCAACTCAGATTCATTTTAATCTCAGAATGGAGGAGAGAGAAAGAGAAATAGGAAAGAGAGAGACAGACAGACAGACAGAGATAGAGACAGTGACAGAGAGACAGAGTGAGTGAGATAGAGTCTCTGAAATTTAATGCACATTGTGTGGGCTTCCCCTAATAAAAAATTCTTTTTCAGGCGGCATTTTAACTTACAGAAGGTACTGTCAAAAAAGAAAACAACAGAAAAACAAAAAGACCACTTAAAGCAAAAGTTAGTGAACTAACAGGGATGCCTACCTAATTATTCCACACAGCAGAGGGAAGATAGGACAGTTTCCTAAGGCAGAAAGGTAATATCAATTTTTAAAAATTACAGACTCAAAACAGTGAGTTCTGAGGTTGATACTTGGAGGAAGGTTTAACAGCTCAGCTTAGTAGCATTGTGGAAAGCACTGTACAAAGAAGATCACTGCCATGTTTCTTAGTCGAGGCATCTGCCAGAAAAGAAGAAAGAAGAGGAGGCACTGATACTTCCCATCAGGTGAATAGCTTGTGGGCCATATGGCATTTGATGATACCACATATGATGCCAATGACACAGAGACCCTGGGGTGAATCTTTAGACTTGATGAATTCATTCTTCACACCTGTCAAATTACTAAAACCAGGTCCTGGCTTGTCCACAGTCAAGAATGTGATGATTCAATCTTCATTAGCTCCTCCCTGCATTGTAGATGCCTTAAGAAAGAATTCTGATGATTGGATAAATTCATCCGTAGCCTCTGTGGAATTACCATGTGGGGGAAAAAAGCATATTTCTTGTTCACAGACCCAAATCCTCTTGTTATTTACCCGAGATTCAGTTAGCACACGAGTGTCAAGACTGTGAACCTGAATCTTAGGATACGTGAAGTTGTGGAGTATGAAGTGCACTGCTTTATGAAGAATAAATTGATAGGATTTTTTTTTAATGAAGAAAATGAGATTTGTGTGGCAGAGAAATACTGTGTCCGAACAGCTGGCATGCATGAGAAAGAACACAAACTGCTGGCAAGTTATAGGCATCCTCCCACACACATACTGTGAGTTGCAACCCAGTAAGTGGATGATTACAGAGGTTATAAGAAAACCAGAAATAAATACAGTGAACTTGAAAGGACACCTGGAATAAAAGAGGCCAGCATGTTAGTTGCCAACAGAGTCCTCCAGCAACTCCATGTGAAAAATTGGACACTGAGGGGCAGCTACGTCGTGCAGTACATAGAGCATCGGCCGTGGAGTCAGGAGGAACTGGGTTCAAATCCAGCCTCAGACACTTCACACTTACTAGCTGTGTGACCCTGGGTAAGTCACTTAACCTGATTGCCTTGCCAAAAAAAAAAGACACTGAGTTATTAGTTATGCAAGAGAGAAGGTTGTCAGTGGCACACATATGAGTGCCTAATTATTTTCTGCTATGATAAGGCTACTCTGGTGAGAAATTCTGAAATGCCTTCGCCATCCTTACTCATACAGCCCTGATCACAGCAGAACAGTAGACAGCCTAGAAACCTCTGTGTTATGTCATCTGGGAGAGTCTCAGGAGGTTGGGGAACAGAAGAAATGAACCGTAAGAACACAAAGCAGAGTTTGAAGATGGCTGTCCCAGCCAGGAAGGCTACTTTACAATGAGCAGAGCTTAACCAGGGTAGGATTATCAGAGCTTTGTTGCAGGGCACCAAATTTAGAGGGTCCTAACAGCATTTCCAGAGGGAGCTAGCAAGACATCACCCACCTGATGTCATTGATCATCTTTGAGAAGGCAGGATGGCTGAGTGGATGCTGAGCCTGGAGTCAGGAAGACCTGTGTTAAAATCTGGCCTCAGACACTCACTAGGTGTGTGACCCTGTGCAAGTCGGTTAGCCTAGAAGATAGCTATGTGCCTCAGTGGATAGATCACTGGGTCTGGAGACAGGAAGACCTGAATTCAAATCCAGGCTCAGATATTTACTAGCTGTGTGATCCGAGCAAATCACTTAATCTCCATTTGCTTTAATCCACTGGAGAAGAAAATGGCACACCATTTCAGTAACTATGCCAAGAAAATCCCACGGATAGGATGGACCACGGGGCCTTGAAGAGTCAGATGTGACTAAATGACTGGACAACAATAGCATTTCTAGTCCTTCAACAGCACAGAAAAATAGAACTTAACACTTAGCTTGAAAGAATAATGTGTTAAAATAGGAAGATAACAAGGTCAGGCTTGAAACTCTTCCTTTACCTTGAATTATTTCTACCACCCAATGCAGTGGCCTCACCAGCAGTGATATCCAACAAAGAACAAATAAGTGAATGCTTTAGATTATTCCAGGGCCCAGTTTATATGGTTACCTGACCTGGATGCAAGAATTCCTAATTACAATTCTGGATCTGTTCCTCTATATCTACCATCATGGTTCCTGCTCTGCTAGTCCTCAGTCTGGATTTGGTACTACTTTCAGGAGAACATTGATATTATATTAAAAACATGTATATATCATTTGCCAAGGGGCAATATAAGGCCAGTATTCACAAGTTTGTGGTGATGACTTAAGATGATTAAAACAGAGTCTTTGACCCAAAAGAGGTTGGAGATATGAAGTTCTCTACTTACAGTAACAGATGGATTTCCAAAAGCCACACCCCCAATTCCTAAGGAATTCTACCAACCCCTGGGTTTAGCCCTGTCTGATCTACTCAGGTTGGTGTATTCAAAGGGAACAGTTCTATTTACCCTTCATTGAATAATTTGCAAGAGGCTTCACATCCCTTTGTTGAACACAAAACCTAGGCAGTCCCTAAAATTTGCAGCCCATCTAGAACCAGTCAATTCCTTGGATTATTCTAGTTGTCTTGGTTGTAGTTAAAGTGTGCTGTTTAAATTCCCTGATCCAGGATGAAGAAAGGCTCCAGGAAGGGGAAAGAAGGGGGAGAGGGGCTGACAGTGAGACAGACACAAGTCCTAAATGGTCACTTAATCAGTTTGGATACTATGAGCAAATCTCATAGTTATCTCAGGTTCCCAGTGGGAGACTCGTTCTTTTCCCTGAAATCCCAGAGTCGACTAGTTCAGTTTTGTGGTTATCTTCTCTGTATGAAAATCAGACCTTTTGGTGGTAGACAGAGAAAAATGGGTTGAAATCCAATGGGAATGATTATACTTCATGGTGTGGTTTGAGGTTTGCTAACACACTAATGAGACAGTTTCTTTGGCATAATGATGAGCATGTCCACAAAATAATTTCTATATTCATGTATTTTAAGAATAAAATAAAAAAAAAATAATGAGATCCTAATTCAATACCTTCATTTCACATATGAGGAAACTGAGGTCCAGGGAGGTTAAATAACTTGTCCAAGATCCGTCACTTACACTTTAGAGAGAGATGAAAGGTGGCAAATGAATTAATCTGTTTTATTTAAGTTTTGTGGATCTTTTAACATGAAACCAAAGTTCTCACTGATTTACTGTATGTTTTTCATGGCAGGATTATATAGTGGACTGCATAGTAGAATCAGTCAGGATATCTATGTTCCTGTGTTACCTCTGACTTTTACTGAACAACTATCTTCTCTCTTAGTCTCAGTTTCCTCATCTGCAGCATGGTGATAAAATCTATTGTACTTATCATATGTGTTCTTGGGAGGCTCCACTAAGTTTTTAAGCCATATTTATCAAGTAAGACTAGGTATAGAAAGTGCTTTGCACATTTTACAATGATATATGTAGCTATATATATATATAAAAATATGTGTGTGTGTGTGTATATATATAAATATCAATTATTGTTATTATTAATAAAAAAAACTCTTCTTTCTTTGTAAAGATAAATCTACTAACCTCCACATTTGGAAGGAGAGAAAAAGTCCTAGCCAAAGATGAAGAAGTAAAGATATGTTTTAATTCAACAAGCATTTATTAAACACTAACTATATGCAAGGAAGTATGTTAATCCTGACAAGTATTTTATAAACATGTGGACTGTTCTAAATCATGTTCCCAAATAATGCTGTGTGAATGTATATATATTTCTGTTAAAAATAATTGAGAAGTCTTTGGGCTGCCATTATTAATTCTGAAAAACAAAAGTAAATCAGGTGAAATGATATATCACAGGAAGTCAGATCAAGTCAAAGACCATTTGTTGAACATTTGCTAGATGTCAGGCACTATGTTACGTCTGGTAGAATGAATAAAGTATTCTACTTAAGAGTCAGGAAGAGAAAAGTTCAAATACTGCCTTGGACCATTACTATTCCCCTGAATATGGGCAAGTCAATTAATTTATCTGAGGTTCAGTTACCTCTGTGCAGTGAAGAACTTACCCCATTGGCTTATTTTGAGGTTCAACTGAAATAATATTGGAGTCAGGAATATGTATGTAAAGCCCTTTGAAAAAGTTAAAATGTTATAAAATATATTATTATCATTATTACATTTAAACTAGTATCCTAGAAATATAATAGCAAGCAACATTAGTACATAGAATGTCCTTAAGCAATAATATTTGTATGCCTGGGACAAAGAAGCACAGGAGATCTTAAATCCTTACGTAAATAGATGACAGCAGGAGATTTTTTGAAAACCTATAACCAAGCTTTTGCCACATGGTTAGCAAATATAGGATTGAACTATGATTGCCTGGGGAAGGTTGTAAACTATATTTATTCACTATAACAATATTCCAGGATGGTTCCACAAGAATTGGAATATTAAGTTAATATTCAATATTTACCTGCAACAGGTCTAAACCTGTTAGAACTGTCTCTAAAAAGAATTAGAAATTGAGGAAAAGATTTAGAAATCAAAATGCTAATGTATACTATGGTAGAGAAGAAGTGGAGTTTTAAATTGTCAACAAAAATAATAATGTGGTACCAGGATGAATGACATACTTTCAATGTCTAAAATGCCAGCCCACCAGAGCTCTGTACTTGACAGTAGAAAGACTGGAGGGAGCAGGACAGAATTACTGATCATTGAAGTGTGGGCTAGCCCCATTGAATCACAAGAAAAGGGTGAGAACTGTTTGTGAGGATGGCAGAAGCCTATCTTAGAAGGCATATGTGACAAACATCCAAGAATAAACAAAAAGTCTTATATAAGGGAATTTAAGGAGAAAAAAAAAGAATTTTCCTATTAATTTTCACTTACATAGTATACTTGAATACATTTTTTTTTTGTATCCTAGCAATAGCTAAAACTTTCATACTAAAACCTTAGGAAATTTATCCCCTTAAAAATGCTAAGATATCATACCACAACACACACCTATCAGATTGGCCAACATGACAAAACAGGAAAATAACAAATGTTGCTGAAGATGTGGGAAAATTGGAACGCTAATACATTGTTGGTGGAGTTGTGAAATGATCCAACCATTTTGGAGAACAATTTGGAACTATGCCCAAAGGGCTACGAAAATGTGCATACCCTTTGATCCAGCAATAGCACTTCTAGGGCCATATCCCAAAGAGATCAAACAAATGAGAAAAGGACCCACACGAACAAAAATATTCATAGCAGCTCTTTTTGTGGTGGCAAAGAATTGGAAATTGAAAGGATGCCCATCAACTGGGGAATGGCTGAGCAAGTTGTGGTATATGAATGTAATGGAATACTATTGTGCTGTAAGAAATGATGAACAGGCTGATTTCAGAAAAACCTGGAAAGACTTATATGGTCTGATGCTGAGTGAAGTGAGCAGAACCAAGAGGACTTTGTACACAATAACAGCCATGTTATGCAATGACTAAGATTGTTAAACTGAACCTTTCTCAGCATTATGAGGATCTAAGACATTTCCAGAGGCCTCAGGATGGATAATGCTGTTCACATTCAAAGAAAGAACTATGGAAGTCGAATCGCTATCACTTATTTTTACCTTCTGTTGAGTTTTGTTTCATCTTTCTGATGGTTCCTCGTATTGGTTTTAATTTTTACTTACAACTTCACTAATGTGAAAGTATGTTTAATGGGTATGTAAATGTAAAGCCTATATCAGATTGTGCGCTGTCTTGGGGAGGGTGGGGGGGAGAAAAAGGGAGAAAAATTTTCAACTCAAAAGCATATGGAAAAAATTAAATAAATTAAATAAAAAATGCTAAGATATCATCAAACATTTAGTAAGTCATTATTTTGACAGATAATTTGAATTAAGAAAAATCAATGTACTTTTTCTCTAGCTTTTCTTTTAATACTCAACTAGAACATTCTTTCAAATAACAGGAGCCTCAATTAGTTTCTTTCTCCCTATAAAACAGATAGGTTTGAATAGGTAGCCTCTAAGGTTCATTTCTATTCTAGATCTATGATTCCATGCTTCTATGATCCAATGGTAACCGAATTATAGATTTTAAAATATGATAGGTACTTAAAAGTCACAGGATCACAGGATCTTGGAGGTAGAATGGAACTCAGTGCTATCTAGTCCAACCCATAACAGTGAAAAAACCAGCAATAACAACAAAAATATGATCCCCTCTATAAAATTCACAACAAGCAGTCAATGAAAGCAGTTGTGTGTATGAAGGTAATCTGTGCAAAATATACGACAGATAGTTAAGGAAAGCTGTTTTCATGAAAACCTCAAATTACGGAGGAACTGCAATGTTACATAGTATCTACAGTTCAACTCATTAAACTGTACAAAACTTCTCATGACATCAAAGGAAAATTTTCTTTTTTGGAACTCTAAGAATTGTCTTTGTTTCCTGTAATGCTACACCAATAATGTCTAATTTGTATTCCATGAATACCCCATCAATGAGTGGAAACCAGGTATAATTTTTTGGGTAAGTCTTTTTCTCTATTCCAACTATTCTTGGTTTCTTCAGCTGATCCTTATAAGGCATGAATTTGGTATCACCTACTCCAACTAATACATTTAACAGATGAGGTCATGTAGGCCAAGAGAGGTGAATTTTCTTGCTGTGAGAACAGAATATCTACTAGCCAACAATAGATTTTTAAAAGTAAGAAGCTAGAGACCACTTTATTCCAACAAACTAACTTCTTATTCAGTCATTTTCCATTATGTCCAACTCTTTGTGACCCCCATTTAGGGTTTTCTTGGCAAATAGACTAGAGTGGTTTGCTATTTCCTTCTCCACATCCTTTTGTAGATGAGGAAACTGAGGCCAACAGGATTAAGTGTCTTGCCCAGGGTTACATAACTATTAAATGTCTGAGGCTGGACTTGAATTCAGGAAGATGAGTCTTTCTGGATCCAAACCTCACACTCTAACCATTGAACCAACGAGCTGCCCCAAAAAACTTACAATATCCAATATGTTCCCAAAGTATCTTTATCTTTATATCATATTATAAATATACACATACATGTATAAATATACATATGTCTAAGTGTATATATCTGTGTGTCAGGGTCTATATTTTGTACAGAAATAGGGATTCAACTGTACCTTCTCTGCAAATTTTAGTCTTAGTGAGTTGTCTATATCACTGAGAGTAGAGGTGACCTGTTCGGGGTCATTCAGCCATGTGTAAGACATGCAATTTGAACCCAGGTCTTCCTGGACTTGAGAATGGCTTTCCATCTACTTTCCATTCTCAATGTACATCCAAATATTCTGTCTTTTGCATTTTCTTTCTCTAAATTGTGTTAGTATTTGCAAAATTTGCTATATACCTGTGCTTAAATCCATGAGTTTTCACTATTTACATCATAGAAAAAAAAAACAGAAAGTAAACAAAGAACTAAGGAATATTAAAAAAAAGGCCAACATTCTCTTTGTACAAAATATGGCCTACGTTGCTTTGGATGAGGATAGATAAACATCATTAAGTTTAAGAGATAGATGAGGAATTTTTTAACCTGACCAATCATAAACAAATGTGGAATTTAGTGATGCAGAAAGTCCATCTTCAAGTACTATCCAAAGGGGATTCCTTCAAGTAACTTTGTTAAACTAAGAGCTACAGAAACTCATAATTGTATTTTAAGGAAAAGAAGGACTTAATTATAGGTAGCTTTCTGAACAGGATCATATAGTTGGTTACCACTCTTATCTAAAGTATGAGCGAGGGAAAACTGGAAAACAGTATGGCAGAAACTAGGCATAGACCCAAATCTCACACCATATACCAAAATAAAGTCAAAATGGGTTCATGACTTAGATATAAAGGCTGATACCATAAGTAAACTGAGAGAACAAGGAATAGTTTACCTATCAGATCTATGGAGAACAGAAGAATTCATGACCAAACAGGAGATAGAGAACATTATGAAAAGCAAAATGGATAATTTTGATTACATTAAATTGAAAAGTTTTTGCACAACAAAGCCAATGCAACTAAGATTAGAAGGAAGGTAGAAAATTGGGAAAGAATTTTTACAACCAGTCTCTGATAAAGGCCTCATTTCTAAAATATATAGAGAATTAAGACAAATTTATAAGAACACAAGCCATTCCCCAATTGATAAATGGTCAAAGGATATGAACAGACAGTTCTCAGATGAAGAAATTAAAGCCATCTATAGTCATATGAAAAAATGCTCTAAATCGTTATTGATTAGAGAAATGCAAATCAAAACAACTCTGAGGTACCACATCACACCTATCAGATTGGCCAACATGAAAAACAGGAAAATGATAAATGTTGGAGAAGATGTGGGAAAATTGGAACACTAATACATTGTTGGTGGAGTTGTGAAATGATCCAACCATTTTGGAGAACAATTTGGAACTATGCCCAAAGGGCTACAAAAATGTGCATACCCTTTGATCCAGCAATAGCACTTCTAGGGCTATATCCCAAAGAGATCAAACAAATGGAAAAGGACCCACATGTACAAAAATATTCATAGCAGCTTTTTGTGTGGCAAAGAATTGGAAATTGAGAGGATGCCCATCAACTGGGGAATGGCTGAGCAAGTTGTGGTATATGAATGTAATGGAATACTATTGTGCTATAAGAAATGATGAACAGGCTGACTTCAGAAAAACCTGGAAAGACTTATATGGTCTGATGCTGAGTGAAGTGAGCAGAACCAAGAGGACTTTGTACACAATAACAGCCGTTATGCGATGACTAATATTGTTAAACTGAACCCTTCTCAGCATTACAAGGATCTAAGACATCTCCAGAGGCCTCGGAATGGAAAATGCTGTCCACATCCAAAGAAAGAACTATGGAAGCTGAATCGCTATCACTTATTTTTACCCTCTGTTAAGTTTTGTTTCATCTTTCTGATGGTTCCTCCTATTTTTACTTACAACTTCATTAATGTGAAAATATGTTTAATAGGAATGTAAATGTAAAGCCTATATCAGATTGTGTGCTGTCTTGGGGAGGGTGGGGGGGAGGAAGGGGGAGAAAAATTTTCAATTCAAAAGCATATGGAAGTGATTGTTGATAAATCAAAATAAATTAATAATTTTTTTTAAAAAAGTAAAGATATTTAGAGCTTGTTAAAAAAAATAAAGTATGAGCGAATCTAGAACAGTTGTACTAGATTCTCTTAGATAGCTTCTCATATGACAAAAGGCTTCCTTCCCTGGCTCCTCATTCCATTGCACCTCCTCCATTGCTTTCCATTAAATTCAGCAACAGACCTTCCTTCTGATTCACCTGTCTCCCAATACAGTTCTATTAGAGGCAGCCTACCAGATCCCTACAAATACTGTAAAGGAAAAAACTAAACAACTGGGTTAAGAGCTTAAATATGAAGGTCAAATAATGTTATAAAATGTCTGAGACTCAAGGAATCTACCTAGAACTCTCCATAGAAGTTCTTACCTGAAGGAAATGTGACAGAAAATATATTATGATTCTTCTGATCAGAGTTTCTAATATCTGACTAAACTAAATGCATCACTGATGCCTGGCAAGGGAGCAGAAGCATCTCCAAATTAACAATGTCAAAAGTTTCTGACTGATAAAATCAAATATAATTATATTGGGTTTTCCACAGCCCTGAGGAAATATCAGAAAGAGCCATTTTTATTTCATGTGCATATTGGAACTCAGCTATTTGGAGCACGGCTCACAAACAGACAAAATAAGAACAGAGCTCTTTTAACAAAAAGGCCCTAGAAAGCTCTAAAGTATTTCAGATATATACCTAGCATCTTTACAAGGAAGGATTATGAATGAACTTTAAAAAAAAGTTACTCAATTTGTTGGATACTATTCTCATTACCAATAGTAATTAATGTACATTATGAACTAATCATCTGTGAAATTTTAATTAAACTCTTGGGTTCTTTTTTTAATTACAGGAACACTCCAAGAAACAAGTAATTTTTTGTTATCCTACATCTTACAAATCAACTAAGTGCATTTTAAGAGAAATGGCTCCTATTGTTCCTAAAGTATTGGCTGGAATAAATTAATGCAAGATAAGTTGCTATGTGTGATACAAGTGATTATGTTTTATATAAACCTATTTATGATGGGGAAATGGGATGGGTTGGGAGTTGGGCCTGGGACAAAAGATTGTGGGGAGGAAATAGAGGGAGAATATTTTTTTTAAGTCAGAGAAAAGTAGAAGAAATATTGACTGAACCTCTATTTTCTACTTCCATAGCTATATAATTGTTCTCCTACAAGTATTTCCTATTCCCTCTAGTTGTTAAAGATCTCTCTCTTCAAAGTATTTCACAGTTATTTGTGAAAACACTTTATCTCCCCAGTAGAAAGTGAACTTCTTAAGGATAAGGAGTCTTTTTTATTTTATCTTTGTACTCCCACCAAAAGCTGAAGATAGCATTTTTATTATAGTAGGTAATTAATAAATATTTATTGAATGAATGAAAGATGAATGTTCTTCTTGGCCTTGTAAATAATTTACAAAACAGCATAGCATAATGAAAAGAGTACTGCTTTGGAGCCAGAAGACCTAGGCCTGACATTTATCTGTGTGGCAATAGACAAAGGGTTTAAACACTCTGAACCTCAGTTTGCTTGTCTTAAAAAGTATTAAGAATAATATCGGTGATATCTACTTCACATGGTTGTTGTGAGTAAAGCTCTTTGCAAACTATAAAGAGCTATAAAATGTGAACTGTCTATGATCAACAACTTTGTCTTTTGGGTAACTCAATTTGTCTTGCAAGATCATTTCCAGGTATGGCTATACCTTATTTCTTCAAGAGTGATTGACAGGGGAGTTATTGTTGTAACTAAGTTACTTTTTTTCCAAAAAAATGGCCCAATAGGTATGGGTTAAATTTATATCTTTCCTCAACTTCCATCTCTATGTGGATGAATCACAAAGCTCTATCTACTGGGCTGATTTCTCTTCTGAACTCCACATCATTATTTCCATCTGTCTACAAATTGAATCTACTCGTAGACAGGGTTGATGAACTACTGTGCTCACTGCAGTGAGGTAGATTTGACCACTTGGCCATAGTTTACCAATTCTTGGTCATTTGGAATGTGTCAGTCAATCATAACATGGCTAAAATTCAGGAGAAAGTAACGTCTCTGAGGGCAGGGAATATTACAAGTCTTTGGATACCTAACATCTATCATAATATCTTGTACATAGTAAGCACTCCAATATTTTAACTGATTTTTTTGGAATATGGGTTTTTCTCAAATATTTGTTCACAGTAATTCTTACCTGGTATCTAGGAGTTATGAAACAAGAACACGTCTCTATTTTTACAGAAGGAAAAGTTAAAGAATATGATGTCAGTGACTGAAGTTTCTCCCTTTCCCAATCAAATACAAACATTATACTTGTTTGATGAGGTTAACATTTGGGCATCCAAGTGAACATTTTTGAAAGAGAATTTTCTTTCCCACTTGGTTGTCAAATCCCCAGCCTCTTTACAGGTCACCTAGACAGCACTGATTACATGAAGTGGGCATCTTGTTCATCTGTTACTGGCTAGCTAGAGTAGTTCATTGTCCATGCAATTAGCATCACTAATATTAATCCCACAGAGATCAATTCAAATCATCCTGTTCTAATGATACAGGCTACATATGATAGCCCAGTGGAGACAACGTGCTTAAAGACAGACATCATTCTACAGAAATATTTGGGAAGAATACGAAGCTTTAACACAGCCAATGGATCAGCATTAGGCAGTAGAAAGACAAATCAAAAGACACATGCCTGCTAAACAGGATTTTGGAAATACCTTTTCCTGTAAAAAGCACGAACCAACTGCATGAACTTATGAGATGACTGACCCAGATTAGGGGTGAAGTCTGCTACCATGAAATTGATGGAAGCTAAGAGTATCGTGATGGGATTTAAGGACCATTAACATCATGCTCCAATCAGCTGGGCCAAGGAACCAAGGGTCCATTACTCATCAGTGTGAATGTGCCCCTTCAGCGCGAATAGGCACCCATATTTTTGCATTGCAACCCATCACAAAGATATTAACTACAGCAAGTATCTATTCACTGAGTATCAGTGTTCATCTTTACATCTATTTTACCAACTCAGTGGCCAGATAATGGGCAGAGACTTTCAAACCAAAGACACTGGGTTCAAAATCTACGTATGATGCTTGCTACCTGTGTGATGTTAGAAAATTCACTTAATCTCCCTAGCCTCATTTTCATTTGTAAAATGAAGAGATTGTCCTAGATGGCCTCTGAAGTCCCTTTTCCCTCAAGATCTTTGATCCTAAGGCTGGAAAAATGCATTTTACTTATAGTATCATTTTATATATAGTCACTCTGTCAGAGAGTTTAAGTGAGTTTTATATGGTCAAATAGGTAGTTAGGGTTGAACCCAGTCCTGATTCTAAGTTCAGCACTCTTTTCATTACATTATGGGGCCTCTCAAGTACCATTTGATACAAAATGATTTTCTCCTTCTGGTCTCTTGCCACCCATTTTAGAGTTTAAAAAGCCACCGTAGAATTCATGGCTTTGCCTTTGAGAACTATCTCCATGAATCTTTTTACAGTATTTCCAGAAATGATGCTTTGCAAATCAGTATTGAGCATATTGGATTTGGAATGCAAATGCTTGTAACTGGGTGAGTGCCTAATCCAAAAATATTGTAAGAGTCACTTGATCAGCATTAGCCTGTCATCCTACTGCAAGAGCATAAAAGCAAATGAAGTCAGATTCCAGTAGACTAATAGAGTTGATGGGATTTTGCACCTTCAGTTCCTTTAGAACAATAGCCATGAAATACTCGGTGAAACTTGCAGTACAGTAAATATAATAACAAAAAGTAATAACATTGATATTCTTCTTTGACTGTACATTCACCTGAAGCTGGTGCTGGTGTGTTGGCCTTTACTTGAAATTTCTTTTTATATCTAGTCCCCTGCATTCATAACTCCAAGGCTATTTGTTATTCTTGAATCATTTATTCATATTTCTTTCTTTGTAGCCCAAATAAGCCATCCTTGATCTTTAAGAAAAAAAAAACTAATTTATTTCAGAAAAAGTTTTCCTACAGACACGGAAAAAGTAGATGTCTTTTGTTTCAGACACATATTCATTTACTTATCCAAATAGCACCTTAATTTCTACAGAAATATCCCAGAATGTCTATCTATCTCATGGAAAATTAAGTGATTTGAAAAGCATGTGTATTTTAACCTTTAATTCATCACCATTCTCTTCCCCCATCACATCCTATTTTATGCTTAAACTTAGCTCCAAAGAAGTGTTAATGTTTTTCTTCCTGCTTTTACCAACTTTTAAAATCACTTATATTCATTATCTAGGTATTTTCAAAGTGCTTTTTCTCATGTTTTCCCAACCAGTGGCAAACTTCTCTGGGCCTCATTTTCCTGATTTATAAAACTGCAGTGTTGGACTCCAAGTTCCTTTCCATCTCCAAGATTCAATGTGATAAAGAAAACGTTGCATATAAAGCAGTGGACTGTGATTGAGAAGAACTGAATTCTAGTCTTAACTTTTGCTCCAGCATGGATTCATATGACTTTTGGTGAGTTACTATATTTGCTTTCTCAGGACCTTTGTTTTCTCATCTGCAAAAGGGTAAGGCTTGACTCAGTTATCTCTAAGGTCTCTAGTGATTGCATGACTTGGTGATTGATATTTCCCACATTTTTACCAGTTTTCGGCTGTTTTCTTTCCCACCTTCCACTCCCTAGCAGTCACTTCCATTCACCCCTTTGCCCTCAGTTTTACTACTATGATAAGATGGTAAATGGGACTATCTGAAGAGAATTAAAAACCATCCTCATTCTTTTACCTTTCCCCAAAACCAATGGAACATTTGACTCTTCCCTTAAACACTATGGGAACTGATTTATGAATTTTTGCCTTATCTTGTCTCAGAATAGTTTTCCATATTACTGTCACTTCCAGGCCACTATTTCCAAACATGCTGCTGCATATATCGCCCACCCCATACACTTTCCCTCTATGTGCTGTCCTACAGTTCCTTTATGGCACATGGTAAGTATTAAATAAGTGTTCATTCGTTCTATCTATCTATCTATCTATCTATCTATCTATCTATCTATCTATCTATCTATCTCTCCCTCTCCCTTTCTTTCTCTTGTGTAGATGAATGGAGAACTTAGATATTTAAGGGATTAATACAAAATATAGAAGCCACGAAGGATAACAAAGGATACATCAAAAGCATGATATGTTATGAAATACTAATAAGGTCATGAATGATAAATTTCAAAATGAAAGGAGAAAAGCTAAACTCAACAAAGTATTTGTTTTTGCTTCCATAGTTTTATTTTGTTTTAGATACTTTGAAGGAAGAAAGGGGAAGAGAAGAATATCATTACTAAGGGCAGACAGGATGCCGCTACCTAACAACAGAGAGAAGGCAGAATTCTTTAATTCGTATTTTTGGTTCTGTCTCCTTTACCAATGAGAATGATCTTCAAATTGGAAAGAGCCAAAATACCTAAGAAGTCACCAATAATGCAAGATAAGTCAGGAGGCAGTAAAGGAGAAAAAAAGTGATTACTACCCTTGCTGGATGTATGTCACCTGGCACATTCTTGATGCTAAAAGAACTGGCGAATGTGATTATCGAGACATTGCTATGATATGTTAAAAGATAAGAAGAATAAGAAAGGTATTGCATGTATAGCGAAGGGCAAATATCTTGCTTAAAAAAAAATTGGGAAAAAAAAAGTGATTCCAAAGAGCCAGCATGTCTTCCCTAGAAAGAGATCATTCCACCTTAATCCTATCTCCATTTTTATAAGGTTCTAAACTGGCAGATCAGAAGAAATTCAGTAGCCATAGTTAATCTGGATTTTAGTATTGCATATGGGCTCTCATTCTATCCTGATAGAAAAGATAGAGAAATTCAGGCTAGGTAATCAGATAGTGCAAGTAGATAAATTTGGAAATGAATGAATAGATGAACTAAAATTTAATTAATATCAAATAGGAATGAATCACCTATGAAGCGTTCCAGAGATCTTTGTTTGGTCCTGTACTGTTTAACATTTTTTATTAACTTAGATAAAGGAATAGATAGCCCACTTATCAAATTTGCAGATGATATAAATATGAGAGGGATAACTAACACAATGGATGAGAGACAGGAGCTAAAAAGTTCGTGGGTCAAATCTGATGAAATGAAAATTTATATGGATTAATCTAAACTGTTATAATTGATTCAAAAATTGACTTCACAATTATAAAATGAGCAAACAAATGGTTAGGAAGCAATTTATCTGAAAAAAAAAGTGAGATTTTTTTGGTGGGCTGCAAGTCCAATCACAGGCAGCAATGAAACATGGCAGTCTAAAAAGCTAGTAAGAGCTTAGGCTGCAATAAGAGATTCATAGTTTCCAGAAATAAGGAGGCAATCATCCTAATGTCCCCTGCCCAGATCAGAACATATCTAAAATATTCTGTTTCATTCTAGACACCAGAGTTTGGAAAAAGACATTGATGAGCAAAAGAATGTCAAGAGAAGAGCAACCATAATGGTGAAAGACCTCCCTTAAGTTCATGGAGAATCTGTTGAAGAAACCCAGTTCTTTTGCTGGATAAGTGAAGACTAGGGAGGGTTGGTGGGGAAGAAGTTTGGAACATGATACTTGTTTTCAAGAATCGAGACTATCATCTAGAAGAAGCTTTAGGAATCTTCTTTTTGGCCCCAGAGAGCAGAACTAGGAATAATGAGTAAAGATGTAGACCCACAAATTAAGGCTTGATATCTTCCTAATTGTTAAGTTATTAAAAAGTCAAATGAAATACATTTGGAGATAATGATGGTTTTCTCCGCATTCAAACTCTGCAGACAAATGCTATCTGACCATTTATTGGATGTGTTGTAGTAGGTAATATTTGTGGGGGGTGGAGAGGCATGGGTTAAATTACATGACTCCTGAGATCCTTTTAATATTTTGAAATTCAGTGATTCAAGTTCTCTTATTCACTCATGCATTTCTTACTTCTTACTTCTCTCACATATTCCTATTAACACCTTCTCTTCTTTTTGGTTCTATTTGCCTTCTCTAATTCTTTTTCTCCATCCCCAGTTATATATAGCTTCCCTTTATCCAATCTGACCACAGTGCCCCTTTCATTTCAGTATCTAGGCATCTTGAGACATTAGGGACAAGTTGCAGTAGCGCTGGTGATTGCATACACCCTAAACTAAGACAGAAACAGGGGGTCAGGAACGTTAACAATAATAAAAGACTGTGGAATCAGCCTAGACAAAGGAAGGGCATGAAGAAGGAGCAATGGATAGGTTGAGGCAACTTCAGTCTGAACCAAGGGGAGTTATGTGAATTTCTCAAGCCGTATTCATGACAGACTAGACCAGACTGAAGAGGGGGGATAATACATTAGTTTTCTATTGCAGCAAACATTAATTTGCATTTACAATGTTGTGCAAATTACTTGTTTCAGAGTAAACTAGGTCAATGTATTAACATGTAATAAAGTTTATGACTTTTACATCTTGAAAAAAATAATACACAATATATGCTCTTTTTGCTATACTTGATGTTTTGCCAAGATTTAGCATTCAGTTCACAAGATTCTGACACATTCTTTAATTCTTCATCATGAAACCACAAATCACCTTAGATATTAAGTCTATCTTTGATAAACAGTCCATGTTTCTAAGTTGAGTCTTGCTTAAAGCCTATAGGTTTTCAAAACTAAGTCTCTAGCCCATCAACTCATATTTGTCTTCAACTCTTGCATGCATTTCTTAACCTTCCTGATGTATGACATGGTGCAAGGTTGTATTGGTGGATTCCATCTTCCTTTGGGAATTTCTATAATATAGAACAATTCTGCTCTCAGTAGGGTATAGAGCAATTTAATATCCTTTATGAATATTATTTTATTTGAGCCTCACAGCAATCCTGTGAGGTAAGTATTATACAATGATGTCATCTTCATTTTATAGATGAGACAACTGATTCTCAGTGAGGTTAAGTAATTTGCCTGTGATTTGTCTGCAGTAAGAATTAGAATTGGGGTTTGAATCAGGACTTCCTGAGTAAGTTTAACACTCTATCCTGCATCCCAGTTCAAGGAGAAGGGGAATTGCTGGTTCCATCGGGAGAAAGTGAGTAACAGAATTAGTTGGAGTTGGTCCTTATAAACCGTTGGGAAAAGTTATCCTTGGGACTATAGAATTATTCGTATCAGACAGCCATCCAGTGGCACAATCAAGCTAAGACATATCAGGAGGGAAGGGAACAATAATATCTGCACAGAGTTAGGGATATTTGTTACAGATTTCTGAACTGTATGTGGATGAGGAAGTATGGCCAATCTGCAATATTTAGAATGTGATATGCACACTTGGGCAGGATGGGAGGGGAAGCAACTAGTCTATGTAAGACTTACTGGAACTATTTTCAGAGCAGATCAGGGAAGATAATCTAATGACTTTTTATTGTTCCCTTTTGATCTCTCATTTCACTGATCTGAAAAAGTAAATTGAGAATTTATTACTATTTGAAATAAGAGCATGCATTTGATAGCATTTAATTGCTTCATTAGGATGATTTTAATATTATGCATGTATGATTTCTACCATATTTTCTAAGAAAGAGGTAAAAATAGCATCAACAGAAAGAAAAAAAAAAGTGGAGGTAAGTGGGATGGGGATGGGATGGAAGAATAAATGAAAGAATAGACTGCATTGACCAGTGAACTACCTATTCCTGGACTCAAATTCTGAGCTGGTATTATCTTAAAATATTAAAAACATAGTTCCCTTGAATTAAGTCACAACATTTTGCAAGCTAGCTTACATGTGAGATAACACCCTTACCATCTTATTAAGAGGAAAGTCACAACATGGAATTGGCATGCAGCACAGGCTGTTGGACTATGAATGACATCAACAATTTTGTAAAAAGCTGTGTGTAAGGTCCAACGTGTTTTTTTTTTCTTAATCTCTCAGATTTGCTCTGTTGCCTAGTTTTTAAATTCTTGTTAGCAAAACCGTCCAAGTGGGGAATAGGAATAGCAAGAAGGGAGAATTGATGTGGTTGCTTTATAATTATCACTAGAAATGAATACATCCCATGCCTGTGCTGAACAGGGGCCTGTACACACACACATACTGCCTTGTTTTGGAGGCATCCCTTTCTTAAAGATGCTTTTACCATCATGATCCATTCCCTTTCTCTCAAGTTCCTCCTTCTTGATCTGCCAGGGAGAAATAGTGTGACCAATGAAACCTAAGAAAAATTATTTGGTGCCTTGGTTAAACCATCCAGTGTTAAAGTAGGACATTGATTAGGCTATACATCACAGAAGAGCTAAAACTCTAAATTATGTTCCTAGTTATTCAATTGCCTTAATAGGGAAGCTATCAAATTCTTGTCATGAATTTTCCCTCTTGTTGCATTTGGGCAAACAGAGGTATAAAAGGGTTAAACTGTAAGGGGCCTTAGACATCCCTTGTCAATTTGTGTTTTACATATGATGAACATAAGACTCAGAGCACAAAAGTTACTTATACAAGGACATACATAGAACTCAAAAGCAGGCCTTCTGGCTATTAATTCAGCATTCCTCCTACATTATGTCACTATATTTTTATGAGGATGCAATTTGGAAGGGTTTTTTTTTTGTATGGATGGGGATATGAACCTGTGATTTTATAATTGTGCAGGACTGTCAGGATGAAAACTAGCTTCAATAATACAGGTCTGCAATGCATCTGTTACAATTAAGTTTTAGAGAACAGCACTGAAAGGTTAAGTAATTTGCCCATGCTAACATAATAAGTATTTGTCAGAGACAACACTCTAACTCAGATCTTCTTTCCTTGCATACTTGCATCTAAATATAGTACTTTCTGAATAATTGGCTTAATTTATCAAACTCTTTTTCTGCCTCAGTGACTCAAGTGATACCTAGTGCCCTGTAAGAGTTTCCCAAAAAATCTAAAGCTGCAAAAATTTCTAGATGTCTATGGATCTCAGGCAATGTCAACTACTACTGACATCCTTCAATGACGCGAGAGGAACCTGGAAAGAGTATCTATCTGTCTATCTATCTACCTCTCTCTCTCTCTCTCTCTCTCTCTCTCTCTCTCTCTCTCTCTCTCTCTCTCTCTCTCTCTTCATCTACTTACATACATATATATGTATATGCAGTTTTAAGACTTTAAAAGTCATTTCTCATTTGAACTCCTACCCAAACCATCAATCCCATCTATAACAAGCAGTCATCTAACTTCTTGAAAACTTCAGAGATCAGACACTCTATACACCCTTAACCAGTCCATTACTTTTCAATTTAAAAAAATAGGTAGCTATTATATACTTCACACATACAGCTAAGCACTGATTAGTGTGAATAATGAATCTAGTGAAGTGGTCACATTATCAAATTCACATTGTTTGAAGGTATAACTATGTGAAACATGATTCTAGCCCAAGAGAAATAGTACAAATTCAACAAATGTCATCAATCCCCAGGATTCCTTATTTGCACTATTCAGGACCTACTTGCAGAACATCTTCCCTATTACATATTAAAAATGAAGAATTTTAGAATTGAAAGGCACCTTAAAGATCATATCACCCAATCCTCTCATTCTACAGATGAGGAAAATAAGGCCTACATAGATACACAGATCAGTTAAAACTAAGTCAAAGAAGATGTTAATTCTCAGCTCTTCTGATTCATGACCTGGGGTTCTGTTCCAGTTCACAGAAGGGATACAATGGGTCTCTGGTAAGGCCTAATCTGATCAGGTTGATAAAGGTTATCCCAAGGAAGTTATTGAAAAAATACTATCCCAGTCAACATCATAGCATAATTCTGACACGGCACAACAGCACCAATTTATTAAATTTATCACTGGCCTAAACTATAGTTTCTAAACACACCCAATAAGATCCAAAGGCAAATGTTAGATATAGAAACAACCTATTTTAGCAAAGTATTTATGTTTCTAGCATTTCAGTGAAACACATAAAAACAGTTATTTAAACCAGTTTTTGAGATGGTAGAGGAGAGGCCCAGAGAGGTTATATGCTTTTTTCCAGTCACAGTAATTGCTGGACCTAGAGCTAGATGCCAGTTCTAGCACTCAGTTCTACCATTTATTCATAAGCTGACATTAATTATTACCCATATTCCAAGGACAACACCAGAGCTTTACAAGAGGATCTAGGTTTGAATTTTGGCTCTATCACTTAACACTTTTGTGACCTGGTGATATTATCCCTTTGGTTCTAAATTTTCTCACCTGAAAATGAGACAAACTATAGACTCCTTCAAGATCTGAATTCTCTAAAAATACATATAAATATATAACCATATGTGCGTAGATAAAAACTTTAAATGTTCTATCTTTTCCTTGCCCATGCCTTCCCTCAATGTTCTAGGATAAGTGAGAGTTGGTTATAATAAAACCAACCAATTCAGAGAATTTGTGAGTAACTAATAGATAACCATAAGGCTTGGGAATTATAATTAGTTATTTTGATTCCAAGTAATACCAATAGAAAACTGTACTTCATATCACCATTGGCTTGGGCTCTATTGGACCTGACAATATAGGTCTATGGCTAAAGGGAGATAAGTTCAGGTTAAGAGATGACCGTGAATTCTAATTCCTGTCAACTCCAGTAAGTGCTTTAGTGAATATACCACTGGGTCCTGTCAGCTACTTGGTCCTTCTAATTGTAGCAACATATTTTTCTTAAATGCTTCCCTATAAATATCTCACAAAATCAGATCCTGACCCTTTCACATGCTTTATGGTTTCTTAGTAGTATTTGGGACAGAGGGGTTAGTAGAAGATGTTGGGCTCTAACAGCCACATGACCTAGTTTCCTATACTAATACAAGGCCAGTTCCTATCCTTTTCCTTACCCTGACACTTGTAGAACACCTCATACTCTCAAAGTATTTTTGTATGTATTTTATAATGAACAAAATATTCCTTTTTGTTATATAGGTCAGTTATTTTTATACCCATTTGACAGATGAAGAAACTGAGTGCTGTAGAGGTTATTCCAATAAGTAGTTCATTCCAGTCTTCACACCTAGTCATTGGAAGTTCTGAAACAAAGTTAGAGGTCTCATAATTCTCAATCCAATTTTCTTTCTAAACATATAAAGCATTATTTCTCAGTCAGTATTACATGGTACCCTGGGATTTTAAACAATGAGAATACAGATTCTGTGAGAAAATGTCAATACTCTGCTCCATAAAATATTAAATATGAAATTGTGTATGTGTCAAAATATTTATTTCATGTAACAATTTTAACAACTAAAAATAGACTCAATTTCTTCTATTTTGCTCAAAAATTTCCCCTGGACTCCTCTTTATTTTGATATTATTCCTTACCACCAGTTCCTTTGAACTAACATGTATGTGCTTGATCAATATTTCAAGGTAAAAAGCGTCCTGTGGCTAAATTGGTTTGGGGAATGTGTCTCTAGGGATTAACCGATTAAATCATCCATGGCTTAACACAGCATGGTGTCATAGAGCACAGGGCTTGGACTCAGAAAGTCTGGATTCAAATCTAAGCTGTGCCTCATACCAGCTACATGATTTTGAATTGGTCACCACCCTTCTCTGAGATGCAGTTTTTTCATCTATAAAATGAAAAGGCTAGACTACATAGTCTCAAAGATTCTGTCCCAGATTTAGTATGCTATGATCTATACTAACATAGTACTCACTGGCAAAACATATACATATACATATACATATACATATACATACATATACATATACATATACATATACATATACATATACATATACATATACATATGTATGTATATATGTATGTATGTATATGCACATAATAGTGAGAAAAGCGAGTCTCAGCAATTTCCTAGCACACACAAGTCAAGACATCATCCCATGAAGTCATTGGTCCCCTTTGAAAACAAGGGTGAAACAAGAATAGCAACAAGTCAGACAATGTGAAAATAGATAATCCAAAGGAATATGAAGTCTTGGAAGACAAAAAAGAACTAAACTGGAATAAAACAAAACCCAACATTTTTTCATGTGATTCACCAATGTTACTTATCCTTATTCCTTTTAATAAAGCTCAATATTTGACATCTCTTGCTTCTCTTCTTTTTTTTCCATCTCTAGTTATGTCAATAACTATGAGCTTTGATTTTTTTTAACTGTAGAAAACACTTTTGTTCCAGCAAACAGTTGACTTTATCTTTTAAAATCTGATGTTTGATGTGGTGCGACTCTATTTATGATGTCGTCTTGTCACCTTCGCTAAAAACTAATAGTTTTCTGTTGATTCTTTCAAATAGAATTTGAAGTTGAGATGGTTTATTATTCTCCTTTAAGAAGACTTCTATTAGATCTATAAGAGCTCATGATATTCTTTCTGGGACAATTTCCTCAAGGTAGCACATACAGATTGCTTATGGGCTCTCCAGGCAGGTATGCCTCGGACAGCTAGTTGGCAGTGGATAAAGCACTGGGTTTGGAATCAGGCAGACTCATCTTCATGAATTCAAATCTGACCTCAGAAACTTGTTAGCTGTGTGACTCTGGGCGAGGTACTTAACCCTGTTTGCCTCAGTTTTATCATCTGTAAAGTGAGCTGGTAACCCTGGGCAAGGCACTGTGACCCTGGGCAAGTCACTTAACTCTGATTGCCTCACCAAAATGAATGAATGAATGAATGAATGAATGAATGAGTAAATAAATAAAGTGAGCTGCAGAAGAAAAGGGCAAACCATTCCAATATCTTTGACAAGAAAATCCCAAAAGGGATCAGGAAGAGTTGGACACAATTGAAAAATGACTGAAGAACAAATCAAGAGTTGCCAAAAATAATATTTAATCAATTAATATAACAATAACTCACAGTTCTAGACCACTTTCGGATTACAAAGTACTTTCTCCACAAAATCCTTTGAAATAAGGGGTGCATGCATTGACTATCTTATGAAACAGATGAGGATAAGAGAAATTAAATGACTTGCCCAAGATCATGCAGCTAGTATATTTCTGAGCCCAGTTCAGATCGTCTGATTCTGAAACCAGGGAATTTTCCACAATCCTTTGAGCTCTGCTCTTTTCATTTAAAGCTACTTGTATCTAATCTCAGGAGGATATAAAACACAGAATAACCTTACATCAAAAACATGTTGAAGAATAAAATGGTTTACCCGATAATGTGACAGATTACTCCCTTGCCTAACATCAGTGATTCTCTGACTAATTAACATGCATCATGAGAATTTTCTTTTTAAAGAAGCAGACTCCTAAGGACTTTGTGCAGCTAATAAGAAGATTCCATAAGTATGTTAAAATCATTTTGATAAAGATTTTAAGGGATTTAGCTAGCTGAGTTTCAAAAGTCAGGTCTATCCTCATGAAAATACTTTCCTGAACACTAACCAGAGATAAGAGCATCTAGGCTTCACAGACTGTATTCAGTTATTCTTGCAACCCCTGGATTCTCTCCCTTGCAAACACTGGTAACTGTGCCAGACTCTGACACAGCTTGCCTTGCAAACACAGGCATTGTAGCCAAGGATTCCAGGACATGAGAGGCATCTCTAAGTACCCAAGTCCTTTCCATTAAAGCACAGATGATACTCGTTTGGTACCCAAACAGGGCAGTCAGTACTGAAACATCTGGAATGCTTCCCATGCAAACACAAGAAAGGATGCCCAGAAAGTTAGTGCATTCTCCTGGAATCACTTTTCCTTTGCCTGAATTTACTTACTGCTTAGACAAAAAGGCTATCATTGTTCAAGGGTTTCCCTAATGAATATGTGCTTCTTTGCATTTGCCTGCTTATTTTTGCTATATCAAAGCAATGTACATTGTTAGGGGCATGCTGGGGAGGGAGACACGGTGGGGGGTGTAATTATTATTTGTATACTCCTGATAAACCCTAGGATTTACTTCCATTTTGCCTTGAATAGTCAGCTTTCAGACTCTAAGTTGCAGAGAAAACAACGATCTGCATTGCTAAAGGAAATTTCCTTATCCTGGAGTCCCTTAAATTGATGAAATCCCAAAAGCCTCCATATAAGGAAGGCTTCAACCAGTAATCTGCTCATTTCCTATTTTCTTGCATTTCTTGGAGTAGACTCAACCCCTCCCCCATAGTTAGATTTCTTTTGTGGATTTTCTCCCCATTAGTTCATAAGCTCCTTAGGGGCAGGGACTGTCTTTCTTTTTCATTTTTGTATCTCCAATGCTTAACACAAATGCATATTGATCTACTAAAATCACATTAGTTCCTATATCCATTCCTTGAATAGGGGACATGAAAGAGTTTACTGAAATTCAAAGGGCACCCCCAAAAAAGTTGGGAACCTCTGCTAGAGACAAAAAAAGGTATAAGATCTGATAGGAAATTTCAAGACCCTCTTGTTCGACCTCCTTGTGTTAGAGATCATGAAACTCAGGCTCAGATAGTTTAAGTGACTTAGCCAAGGCCTCAGAGTTAGAAAATATCAGAAGAGGTCAGGTCTTATAATTCTAAGTATAGTATTCATTCCACTATATCATGCTGCCTTCTTCTTTTCCTAAGATATCCTAAAGCTTGCCCTATAAAACATGGCATTTTATGTCCGATTTCTGAGGTTATTCCATCACATTATTGTCAGGGAGATGGTGTCAAATACACTCTTCTCTCCTTTACTGAAATAACTCATCCTTTTCAACCAAAATAAAATGTCTCCCATCCTTCTATAAAGTAAACACTGACGTAAGATGAAAGGCTGTATCTGGAAAGAATGGGACTTTAAATGCCTCATACTTTGATTAAAAATGCTTTTGTCAATTACAGATTGATTTTTGCAGCTCATTATGGTGATGGATGTCGAGACCAGAGGACATGGTATTTTACCACTCGGCCTGTGGGTGTACTTGGCTAGGAGAGGATGAAGGAGAAAGCACA